>NC_134877.1:43576287-43601287 GCF_041734735.1 Babylonia areolata
GTGTGTGTGTGTGTGTGTGTGTGTGTGTGTGTGTGTGTAACGTTGGGGATGATAAAAAAAAACACATGCAAAATGGTCGGAAAAGCTAACATCAAATAACTATAATAACCATGATAAATGTCCCATTGGACTATGCATCAAACCTTCTGCAATAGCAGATAAGATATTGAAATTGTCAAAAATAAATTCAAGTGAACTTTCCGAAAAGTTTTGTAAAAAACGATTTTAAACTCCGGCATTGAGATACTTCGTGTTCGCTAGCAATAAGGTCTCCATCTATGTAGTTCACATCTTTGCTGAAATTAGCCACAAAAGCGGACAGCTTTATCCTGCTCAATGAAGCACGAATCTGTCTCGATCTGATTACATTATTGTACGTAGCTGATTGATGGATAGTTTCCAGTTTATGAACATTGTTTCTATTATCACTTAAAACTTTGCCATTTTCTGGTATATTTCCCTGACTTTGCTCCACGATACTTGTTCTGGTAATCGGCAACACTCTTGTTCTTGTCCAGACAGTGGTTCATAATATAGTTCTGTGGTTCCTTTGAACCTTTTTCTTGTAGCCATGTCAGTTCATTCAATATAGAAAAAAAACACAAGGTGTGAAGGAACCCAGCGAAAAGTAATATATGTTCCCTTCAAACTCAAAAGATGTGCAATGTGACTGATTTCTATTATAATCTTAGACTTGTTCTTACCATCTGATGAGTTTAAAGCATATAATACGGATTTGGAATCAACGCAAAATAAGGCTTGTAAAAGATAAATTGGAATATCAAGAATATAGTTTAGGGCCATAAGAACAGCAACCAGTTCAGCTGAGAATATTTATCGATTTTTACCACTTTAGTATGACCGTTCAGTTTTCAGTTCTGCTATGACGAAAGCTGAACCTGGCTGGCTATTGAATGCGATATTTGTTCTGAAGGTGTAATCGGACTTCCGTGCCATATAATATATTTGGATATTTCATTCTTCTTAATGTCAGTATGATTAGTATCAAAATGTGCTCTGCTCATCTCCCAAGAGGGGCATGGACTTAACAGTGTGCTGAGTGTCTCCATCATCTGAATCGGTTTCAGACTTTTGGAACAAGTTTGACACAAATGTGCCAATGGGCGTTAAATCGATATATTTTTTTTAGTATTTTTCGGGAAGTTGTCTTCCAATGTAATTCTGTAATTCTTATTTCTTCTGATGCAAAGTTGCCAGTAGTTGACCTCCGAACGAATTTCGCACAGGCGAGGCTTCGGTATTCATCCACAGGTAATTCTCCTATTTCTTTGTATATTCTGAGGGTCAATGCGTGAAAGGGAACACTGAGGACAAGTCTGTACACAAGTGTGTGTGTGTGTGTGTGTGTGTGTGTGTGTGTGTGTGTGTGTGTGTGTGTGTGTGTGTGTGTGTTTACCTGGTTAGCTGAGTGTTAACCGATTAGTTGGGTAATCAGTAGCGTGTGCTCTTGATGCGTTTGTTTCTGATGAATTACGCGTTGCCACATGTGTGTGCGTGTGTTGGTTTATGCTCAAAAAACTTCATGTGCTGCAAAAAGGCATCCATTATTTGAAGGTCTTTTTTTATCTTTCTTTCTTTCTGTCTTTCTTTCTGTCTTTCTTTCTTTCTTTTATCCTCCTTTTTGCAAAATCATCCTTATGATCTTCGTTTGAGTGTGTGTGTGTGTGTGTGTGTGTGTGTGTGTGTGTGTGTGTGTGTGTGTGTGTGTGTGTGTGTGTGTGTGTGTGTGTCTGTCTGTCTGTCTGTCTGTCTGTCTGTCTGTCTGTCTGTGTGTTTTCCTGGTTTGCTGAGTGCTTAACCGATTCGTTGGGTTATTAGTTGCGTGTGCTTTTGATTTGTTGCATATGTTTCTGATTAATTACGCGCTGGCATATATGGATATATATATATGTGTGTGTGTGTGTGTGTGTGTGTGTGTGTGTGTGTGTGTGTGCCTTTCTGTCTGTCCGAGTGTCTATGTTTGCGTGCGTGTGTGTCTGTCTGTACGTATGTATGTATACGCGTATGTGTGTGTGTGTGATTCAGTGTAATGTGTGTGTATAATGTGTCTGTCCATCTGTTTTCGCATGTATGTGTGTCTGGTAAACATATACGAAGTATCTTCTTATAATCGAGTCTGTCAGATAATTCTATCTGCACTCGACAAACAATGCACACAGAAATTTGTTCCATGTAGATTTTATAGATCTTATCTATAATTTCGTCAAGGGACAAGAGGTAAAAAAAAACATTTTACACACTAGAAATCTCGTGTCTGTATTGCTGACTGAACGTTTACCATTACATGTCACAGCTGTGAGTGAAGAGCTGGTCAGGTTGTTTGCAGCGAACACACAACGAGCACAAAGAACTTCTTATGCTGCATAAAGGCTTTCTTCGTTTCGGGGTCTTGTTTGGTTCTTCTTTTCTTTTCTTTTCTTTTTTTTGTCTGTGTGTGTCAGTGTGGGTGGCTGGGTATGTTTGTAATCTTTTAAAGTATGTTTGTAATCTTTTAAAGTGTGGTGTGGGCGGTGAAGAGGCAGGATTAGTGTGTGTATATGTGCATGGTTGCGGGGTTTTGTGTGTCTATGTGAATGTGTGCTCTTGTTTTTGTTGTTGTTTTTTTTTCTGAAATTTAGGTTCGGCATGTCTGCTGATTGACTGTCATATTTTTAATTAAATCAAAATACCACAATGCGCATGCCAAATTCTTCGATTTTAAGCTAATAAAAGTGTTGTGTCTGTGTGTATCTGTGCGTCTGTATGTGTGCGTGTGTGAATATTATGTGGATGGGGGATGTGTGTGTGTGTGTGTGTGTGTGTGTGTGTGTGTGTGTGTGTGTGTGTGTGTGTGTGTGTGTGTGTGTGCATTGTTGCGTGTGTTTCTGATGATGCTTACATTATCAACTCCATGTGAATCTGATACGCTGCCTATGCTTATAATTGTTTGCGCCTGCTTGCACTCGCTCGCATCCTTGTGTATGCGCATGTGTGTGCGAGTGAGGTTGTGTGCGCCTGTATTTGCGTGTATGTCCGAGTGTGTGCGTGCGTGCGTGCGTGTGTGTGTGTGTGTGTGTGTGTGTGTGTGTTGTCCCATATGTGTGAGTATTTGCGCCTGCGCAAGCGAGTGCAAGCTTGCATGTGTCTTCGTTTGTTTATGTATGCGCGTGTACTTGTGTACGCGTGCGCGTGTACCTCTTTCTATCTTTAACTGCATGTATGAAATAATTTCATACGCCATATGTGTATTTGTATCTGTGTGTGTGTGCGCGCGCGCGCGTGTGTGTGTGTGTGTGCGTGTATGTGCGCGTGCGTACGTGCTTGCGTGTGTCAGTGTGATTTTGACATGCACGCGTGTATCCTTGTATACTCGTGCGTGTGCGCTTGTATCGCTTGTCTGTTTATACCAGGATGTGTGTGTGTGTGTGTGTGTGTGTGTGTGTGTGTGTGTGTGTGTGAAGTCAAGATTTAATTTCATGGTGGTAAATTGAATAAACAACAATTGCTTTTTTACATCAAGCCATCAATGAAAATAATAATAATAAATAAATAAAAATTAAAAAGAAGGGGAAAAAAGAAAGAAAAAATAGAAGAAAAAAGAGGAGAGAGAGAGAGAGAGAGAGAAGAAACAAGCAGATGAAGAGCAACAACAACAACAAAATGCATATGTATATATATATATATATATATATATATATATATATATATATATATATATATATATATATATATATACAAGAATATTGTGATAAAGAAATACACAATTGCATTTCCATTTCACACACACGTGAGTGCGTGTTTGTCTCCGTGTGTGTGTCTGTCTGTGTGCAAATAATTATTATGTATGTATTTCTGTTACAGCTGACAACTTATAACTGTGAATTCTTTCCGTTGCGTATCCTACATGCTGATCATTATGTACTTCCTAATCAGGCTACTTTGATTGTACGCCATGTTTTATTTGCTTATTTGTTCGTTGAGTTGTGGCTGTTTCAATATACCCTTATGGTGTTAACGTTTATTTTGTTGTTGTTGTTGTTTAAGACCTTGTATACGTGTGCCTGTTTCAGCCAAGACGCAGACGTTCTGTGGCTTTGAGGACCCCGACCTGTGTGGTTTCACCCAGCCTAACAACACCAACGACTTCTTCGACTGGGAGTGGGGGGAGGGCACCACCCCGTCCCGACACACTGGACCCTCCGCTGACCACACCTGCCGCAGTCAGAAAGGTAAGTGGGTGGGGGTTAGAGGGAATTGGGCGGAGGAGTTGGTTACGTGCGTGTGTGTGTGTGTGTGTGTGTGTGTGTGTGTGTGTGTCTGTCAGTGTCTGTATGTGTTGTGCGTGCATGTATGTGTGTTTCCCTCTGTCGGTCGGTTTCTCTCTGTCTCTATGAAATGTATTTTTGTGCGTATTACTTTTTTGTCACAACAGATTTCTCAGTGTGAAAATCGGGCTGCTCTGTCCGGTAGGAGCGCGTTGTCACCTCAGTGCAGCGACATCCTGTTTTGTAATTATTTTCACCATTGAAGTTTGTTTCGTTTTTTGTAGAGTTTTTGCCTGGGACAACCTCTATTGTTGCTGTGGGTTCTTTTAAGTGCGTTAAGTGCATGCTGCACACGGGACCTCGGTTTATCGTCTCATCCTGGCGAATGATTAGCACCCAGTGGAGGGGGCAGTAAAAAAAAAAAAAAATCCAGGGCCATGTACCCATGGACACTCCCGCTTCCTTGACCAACAGAGCTTTTCCGACGCCCCATAATGTGTGCACGTGTGTGGCATAAACACACAGACGCAAGGAGCCCTCGTCTGTCACTTGTCTTGTCATGACGTTGATCAGTAAAGTCTTCCTGGTGCTACCTGACATGGTCCATTGAACTCTGACGCGTTTGTGATAGTCCCTGACCGCGTGTTGTCTTTAACCCTTTCACCGCCAAGCTCGCATTTATGCACAGGCGTGGTAGAGGACCCATGTCACTGAAAGGTGACCATTCATTGGTTCTGTTATCCATGAACCTACTGCTCTTAATGTTGGGTTACCAGGATAGGCCATATTTTCTATACATCGCAGGGGGAATCCCCAGCTATTTTTAGCCACTGTCTTTTCTGTGTTTATGCCACAAGGGAATTTTGTACTCTAAATTGACTGGCGGTGAAAGAGTTAAAGTGGACATTCAAACTGAAACGTTCTAGTTTTGAATTTTAAAACTCTTAAAGATTACTCACTGAATAAACTCTGGGCATTGAAATATTTTGTAAGTGGATTTCCTGTGTGCTGTCACATTCTCGTTTTAAATTTTTTTTTTTTAAAAGACTCACAATTTCAAACTGACTTAATAAACTCTTGACGTTTGCGAATGAATTTCTTCTCTTGTTGTCGGTTGTTTTTCAGACACAGCTGTGACATAGCCGATCAACTTATTCATGCTCATGTTTAGGATGAAAGATTCAGAGTGTGTCGCGTTTGTTTCTATTCTGATTAAATGTAGCATCTTTTATGATTACCTTTGATTGAAGAAAATATGCCAAAAGTTCTTGTTTTTTTTCTTTTTTGTCAGTCACTAATCATGAGTTTTTTGTTTAAATCTCTCCATACGAACGGCGAAAGAGACGACGTTAACAGCGTTTCACCCCAATTACCATCATCAAAATATTGCAATCGGAAGGCTCTTATGCTGAAGAGGTGAATGTTGACAAAGAATACCACAATTCTAACGACGGAAGCTAAAGGTTGGGTCATTCAGACACCCACTGGACATCCGAGGGGTCTGTGTAGAGGAGAAGAGAGGACTGGCCGTACTGAGTGAGTTAAAAATAAGAATGTTTTAGACTTTTATCTAATGTAAGGACAACACTCACTAAGGAGAACTCCACGGGTTTCTGGCGTAAGAGCCTCAAACTACCTCTTGCTACATTTCATCCCGTGGCTGGCCTCAAATGAATGCATTAATTTTGTGGCTAGTCAAGATCGAATCACCCCCCCCCCCCCCCCCCCCCCCCCCCTCCCCGCCCCCCACATCCCCACCCCACTGGTTGAAAATCACCCCTACGGGTTTAATCAAAGCATCGAAAAAGGAGAGAGGGGTCATTCTGGACTAGCCTTCACTGACCACCACCACCACCACCACCCTCCTCTCCATCGTAACTTAGCGGAAGTAATCGTGAAGAGTTCTACTTTGATAGCTTGTATTATCTCCCCCGGTGGGGTAAGGTGGGGGAGGGGGGGGGGAGAGGGAATCCAACTAGGGGATCAGTTCTTACTAGCTGAAGTTTACCGCCGGAGGGGAGGGGGTTGCGAGGAGGGGAGTGGGTCGGGGTAGAAGAGAATCCAACTAGGGGATCAGTTCTGACTAGCTGAAGTTTACCGCCGGAGGGGAGGGGGTTGCGAGGAGGGGAGTGGGTCGGGGTAGAAGAGAATCCAACTAGGGGATCAGTTCTGACTAGCTCAAGTTTACCGCCGGAGGGGAGGGGGTTGCGAGGAGGGGAGTGGGTCGGGGTAGAAGAGAATCCAACTAGGGGATCAGTTCTTACTAGCTCAAGTTTACCGCCGGAGGGGAGGGGGTTGCGAGGAGGGGAGTGGGTCGAGGTAGAAGAGAATCCAACTAGGGGATCAGTTCTTACTAGCTCAAGTTTACCGCCGGAGGGGAGGGGGTTGCGAGGAGGGGAGTGGGTCGGGGTAAAAGAGAATCCAACTAGGGGATCAGTTCTTACTAGCTCAAGTTTACCGCCGGAGGGGAGGGGGTTGCGAGGAGGGGAGTGGGTCGAGGTAGAAGAGAATCCAACTAGGGGATCAGTTCTTACTAGCTCAAGTTTACCGCCGGAGGGGAGGGGGTTGCGAGGAGGGGAGTGGGTCGGGGTAGAAGAGAATCCAACTAGGGGATCAGTTCTGACTAGCTCAAGTTTACCCACGGTAGTTATTCCAGGCTAGTCTACGGAGACCTCGGGGTTAACCTGGCCTCGCCAGATTTGACCCCTGGGGTAGAAACTAACAGGGGGTACGAACAGGCCGGTACGCCGGCCGCTGGATGGTCGCCGTGCCTGGTTGGCTGTGACGTGTCGTTCGTCACGGCCTTGTCCGGTGTCACCGTTATGGATGGACTGTCGCACAGGCAGAGAAAGGTCAAGTTGGGGGGCGTGGGGGGAGGGGGGATCAGGGGGGGGGGGATGACCACTGTACAGGACCATTGTACTGCCAAGTGACCACTGGACAGGACAGAGCCATTTTTTGTCTGTCTAAATCTTTACTTGTATGTAGAGGAGTTGTTGGAAGGGGTGGGGGGCTGAGTTAGACATTTCTTAAAATGAAAATATTATTTTGCTAAAAAAATGCCTCAGGGATTAGGAGAGGGGGGTGGGGTGATGATGGTAAGAACCACGACAGTAACAACAACAACGACGATAGAAATATATATCACGTCATAATTATCATTCTAAAGAGAGAGTTGGAATGGGGGAAAAAACCCGCCTCATATGCCAACTCGCTTGTTACTTTCAATCTTTCTTTTTCCTATTGTTCACAGTTTTGTGTGTGTGTGTGTGTGTGTGTGTGTGTGTGTGTGTGTGTGTGTGTGTGTCTGTGTGTGTTTTGCTTCTTTGCGTGTGTGTGTTGGGGGGGGGGGGTTATTTTTGTCTGTTTCTTTGTTTTGTTTTGTTTGTTTGTTTGTTTTTGTTCTTGTTGGTTGTTGGGGTTTTGTATGTTTTTGTTGTTGTTTTGTTTTAAGGGTGGAGGTGCTAGGTGCCAGCATTGTCCTATCGGCTCTGTCGGCTCATTCCCTTTGTTTGGCATTACGAGGCGAAATGAAACCGGCTTGAATTGTTATCCACATTATAAACAAACAAACAAAGAGGGACTGTCTTTGGCATGGGAGGGTTTGGGGGTCACAGAACAGAGTTAACAGATGACTTAACCTTTGCATAAACCAAAATGCAGCCATTCCTTACGTATTTCGCAACAGCATTTTACACGACAATGCACAGTCTGGCCGCGACATTTTCTGGGAAATGCGGTCGTCATGCAGTTTCAAAACTGCTTCAGTGTATGATTATGTCAGCGAGGGAGTTTCTCTTAATTCCACGTCTAGAGTTACCAGACGGCTTGCCCCCCTCCCTCCCCCCAGTGTTCCCAAATTCAGGTGCTCTAAACACATACCACACACCCTCCTTTTGAAGTCATGACCCAGTCGGTGGTTTGTCTGTTGTTATTTCAGCAGTGTGCACTTCTCAACGATAGCAAGTGCAGTGTGCAGCGGTAAACATCGCGAGGCATGATTCTCTCCCTTGAAACTTGACTGTCTCTTCCGCTCTGTATTTGTGCTGCTCAGATCGGGTTCGTTGAACGCTAAGACCGATCTGGACTTTTTCAATCAACACACGGCAGCAGACGCCAGACGGAATGAAGTTTTGTGTGCATGGGGAACTGCAGACATGCAGACGCCTTTCGATCCAATGTTTGGTGGAATGCTGCAGACCGGTGGTTGCTACAGTGGCGTTCTTTACATTCCAGACATGCTTGCGTGGATAAAGGTTGACAAGCGACATACCGTTTCATTATGATGTACATCATCAGCTGCGTTCATTTCTTCGGTTGTTGCTTGCTTGCTTGCTTGCTTGTTTGTTTGTTTGTTTTCCACATATGTATGAGTCTTATTCCTGCTGACATGGTTTTTATGATGAAATGCGTTCATGCCCATGTACAGAAATGACATGTTCAATTTTTCTTATATGACATCCGGACCCTCCAGAACGTCGCGTGTCAATTGAAACCTACTTCACACACTAGGGAGACGTCAATGCAATATCTAGTCCAGAACGCTTGGTTCATGTACTCAGTCCAGTGTTGTAATCAAATACACAGATACCCATGCCTGGGAATAACCACGGCAAACGTTCATCGTTTTGAAATAGATCTCTTGCGGTTACCTGATGTAAAAGGACAAATCATACCGGGAGACAAGTAATACTTAAGAGATGAGCGAGGGAGAAGAATTCTGTTTACTGTCTGGTCATACATACCGCTGAGTGAAGACATCTAGTTAACAAACAAAACATAAATAAACATAAAGGTAGGGGATGGGGAGGGGGTATGGCAGAGCTGTCGGTTCTTCCTGCTTGTCGCTATCTACATAGAGACGGGTATAAACGACAAATCCAGGACAGACAGGTAGAATCACTTTCTCTCTCTCAGCGTTTTACACAGGTAGAATCACTTTCTCTCTCTCATCGTTTTACACAGGTAGAATCACTTTCTCTCTCTCATCGTTTTACACAATAAAGTGATATGAATGCCACGCATACATTCTGACAGTGGGTATGTGGGGGAGGGGAAGATGAGAGGGTAATTGATACATACTTCTAGGGAAGATGAGATGGTCATTCATACATACTTCTAGGGAAGATGAGATGGTCATTGATACATACTTCTAGGGAAGATGAGAGGGTCGTTGATACATACTTCTAGGGAAGATGAAAGGGTCATTGATACATACTTCTAGGGAAGATGAGATGGTCATTAATACATACTTCTAGGGAAGATGAGAGGGTCGTTGATACATACTTCTAGGGAAGATGAAAGGGTCATTGATACATACTTCTAGGGAAGATGAAAGGGTCTTTGATACATACTTCTAGGGAAGATGAGATGGTCATTGATACATACTTCTAGGGAAGATGAGATGGTCATTGAAACATACTTCTAGGGAAGATGAGATAGTCATCGATACATACTTCTAGGGAAGATGAGAGGGTCATTGATACATGCTTCTAGGGAAGATGAGAAGGGTCATCGATACATACTTCTAGGGAAGATGAGAGGGTCATTGATACATACTTCTAGGGAAGATGAGAAGGGTCATTGATACATACTTCTAGGGAAGATGAGATGGTCATTGATACATACTTCTAGGGAAGATGAGAGGGTAATTGATACATACTTCTAGGGAAGATGAGAGGGTAATTGATACATACTTCTAGGGAAGATGAGAAGGGTTATTGATACATACTTCTAGGGGAAATGAGAGGAGTCATTAATACATACTTCTAGGGAAGATGAGATGGGTCATTGATACATACTTCTAGGGGAAATGAGAGGAGTCATTAATACATACTTCTAGGGAAGATGAGAGGGTCATTGATACATACTTCTAGGGGAAATGAGAGGAGTCATTAATACATACTTCTAGGGAAGATGAGAAGGGTTATTGATACATACTTCTAGGGGAAATGAGAGGAGTCATTAATACATACTTCTAGGGAAGATGAGATGGGTCATTGATACATACTTCTAGGGGAAATGAGAGGAGTCATTAATACATACTTCTAGGGAAGATGAGATGGGTCATTGATACATACTTCTAGGGGAAATGAGAGGAGTCATTGATACATACTTCTAGGGAAGATGAGATGGGTCATTGATACATACTTCTAGGGGAAATGAGAGGAGTCATTGATACATACTTCTAGGGAAGATGAGAAGGGTAATTGATACATACTTCTAGGGAAGATGAGATGGTCATTGATACATACTTCTAGGGGAAGTGAGAGGGGTCATTGATACATATTTCTACATTTAATACTTAGAGAGTAAGAAGGCAACAAGTCAGTCTGGTTCAGTCACTGGCAATGTGCAAAGGCAGGAATGAAGTGGTTGTAAAAAAAATATATATATATTTCATCCGTACAAAACTGAAAGGGAAACAACACACAATACAAAGAAAGGAGAAGAGAGAAAGGCCTGAGATACCACAAAAGGGGAGGCAAGACTTCAAAGTGTAAAGAGTCATGTCATACAGTGCAGTTTCATTGAAGTGTTTCCATTGATCTGTGGGCTTTTTTTTTTCCCCCAGCACACGGCCTCCTGTGTCTGTGCGATTTTTATGCGTGCTGTCCTTGACATGAATCGTTTCTCCGTGTTTTTTACTTCGTGAGAAATCCAACTTTTGTACAGGACCAGCGCTCGAGTTAACACAACGTGAACTTGTCTTTGTTTGCACAGTTTGAATCACACTGTATCTTTCTACAAAAAAAAAACAACTTCGAAGTCGTCCGGGTATGACTGAAGATGTGGTTCTCAGAATGAGGTGAGGGGAGGGGAAATCTTAACACTGCACTGGGGCTTTATGGTGGGATAAACTGAAAATGATGGTATTTTGAAGTGTGTGTTGCTTTCTGGCTGTCACATAGGGCGTTATACCTTTCTTTTTTCTTTTTTTTTTTTTCATGCCCATGAAACAGCGGGGTGTTTTCTACTAGGTGAATGCAATGTAAACTGAAGTATTCTTTCTGGAGAACCTGTCAGGAGGCATCAAAGTGTGCGAGCTAGTTCAGCTGCTTAACGCTACAGCACATTTGTTTGAAGAAGAAAAAAAAAAGCAGAAGCATCGGCCAAGACAAAAATTCATCACGCTGGTCAGGCCCTTCAGAGCCCACTGTATACTGTTTGTGATAGGGAAGGAGTTCCATGATGGGTATACTTCACAGCCCACCGTATACTGTTTGTGATAGGGAAGGAGTTCCATGATGGGTATACTTCACAGCCCACCGTATACTGTTTGTGATAGGGAAGGAGTTCCATGATGGGTATACTTCACAGCCCACCGTATACTGTTTGTGATAGGGAAGGAGTTCCATGATGGGTATACTTCAGAGCCCACTGTATACTGTTTGTGATAGGGAAGGAGTTCCATGATGGGTATACTTCACAGCCCACCGTATACTGTTTGTGATAGGGAAGGAGTTCCATGATGGGTATACTTCAGAGCCCACCGTATACTGTTTGTGATAGGGAAGGAGTTCCATGATGGGTATACTTCAGAGCCCACCGTATACTGTTTGTGATAGGGAAGGAGTTCCATGATGGGTATACTTCACGGCCCACCGTATACTGTTTGTGATAGGGAAGGAGTTCCATGATGGGTATACTTCACGGCCCACCGTATACTGTTTGTGATAGGGAAGGAGTTCCATGATGGGTATACTTCAGAGCCCACCGTATACTGTTTGTGATAGGGAAGGAGTTCCATGATGGGTATACTTCACGGCCCACCGTATACTGTTTGTGATAGGGAAGGAGTTCCATGATGGGTATACTTCACAGCCCACCGTATACTGTTTGTGATAGGGAAGGAGTTCCATGATGGGTATACTTCACAGCCCACCGTATACTGTTTGTGATAGGGAAGGAGTTCCATGATGGGTATACTTCACAGCCCACCGTATACTGTTTGTGATAGGGAAGGAGTTCCATGATGGGTATACTTCACAGCCCACCGTATACTGTTTGTGATAGGGAAGGAGTTCCATGGTGGGTATACTTCAGAGCCCACCGTATACTGTTTGTGATAGGGAAGGAGTTCCATGATGGGTATACTTCACAGCCCACCGTATACTGTTTGTGATAGGGAAGGAGTTCCATGGTGGGTATACTTCAGAGCCCACCGTATACTGTTTGTGATAGGGAAGGAGTTCCATGATGGGTATACTTCACAGCCCACCGTATACTGTTTGTGATAGGGAAGGAGTTCCATGATGGGTATACTTCAGGGCCCACCGTATACTGTTTGTGATAGGGAAGGAGTTCCATGATGGGTATACTTCACAGCCCACCGTATACTGTTTGTGATAGGGAAGGAGTTCCATGATGGGTATACTTCACAGCCCACCGTATACTGTTTGTGATAGGGAAGGAGTTCCATGATGGGTATACTTCATTTCAAGGACGCTGCGCATGTTTAGTGTTGCTGGAGCTGTGTTGTTGTTATTTGTTTGTGTTTATTTGTTTGTTTGATTGTCTTACTTTCTCACACTCCTTATTCTTCTTCCTTCTCCACACCTGTCAGGGGCGCTAAACAAACACCACACACCCTCTCCTCTTTGAAATCGTGACCTGATCAGCTAGGTGTCTGCTATGTCAGCAGTGTGTGTACACTTTTCAACAACCTGCACAGAATGAGGTGGTATACCCATCGACGGCTTGTTGACCCTAACACCCGACAGTACCTTCTTTCTTTTACCTGTCGGTGTGAACTGAAGCGATCTTTGATGTCTACGGCAGATCAGCGCGGGTTGTTGTTAGCATTCCTTTGAAAGCCGCCCTAATCGATCAGGGGCCTCAGTTAACAGGGCGGTGAGAGGCAGACACGTAGATGCCATTCGGTCCAAAGGTTGGTTTTATGGCATGTCACAGACTCATGGTTGCTGCTGTGGCTGTCTTTGTATTCCAGACGTGCTTAAGATGGATAAGGGATGACACGCGACACGTCGTTTCATTACGATATGTATCACTGACTCTCTGTCTCTGTCTCTGTCTCTGTCTCTCTCTCTCTCTCTCTCTCTCTGCGGATCAGTCCATGGAGTGATCTAAACGTCAGGCAGTTTGACGACTTGTGCACACAGAATAAATTTCTGAGCAGACGTTGGAAGCGTTTGTGTTGGAAAAGGGGGGATGGGGGTGGAGGCATTGACAGACAACTATTTAAAGTGTTAACTTTTTTTTATCAGCGCAGTACTTCAAAAATATTATCTTCTGGTCAGTTTGGCTCTGTCACTGGTAATGTTCAAAGGTAGGAATTAATTGGTTGTTGAAAAACGCCACTATCCTATATCCAACACAAAGTGCAATGGAAATAACGCACACTTCAAAGACAGAAGAAGAAGAAAGGGGCTGAAGATTTCACAAAAGGAGAGACGAAGCTTCAATGCACAAACAATCATTCTATGGAGTGCAGGGGTGGGTTTTTTTTTCGATTGTTTTTCTTTGATCTGTGGATTCTTTTTAACAGCACATAACGTCTGGTGTGTGTGATGGTTGTGCGTGCTGTCCTTGACATAGTTCGTGTCTCTGTGTACTCTTCTGGTTCGTGAGAAATCCCGTTTTCATACAGAGACTTGCTGTCGTGTACACACAATGTGAACTTGTCTTCCTGTGTGGTCTCTCACAATATCAGTCTGTCGAACTGGCTTTGAGTTGTTCACTCAGGTTGAGGACGAGATGAAGAAGGGGAAATACGTTACACAACACTGACACACGAGACAAGAGCAGTAGCCTAAGGTTGGGTGGACAGACCAAGTTTAAAAAAGGGATGCGGCTGTAATGAACTTTCGCTTACTGCCATTTGATATCAAACACACAGATCTTAATGTGTTTAAATCCGATGTGTTGTATTAGTTACTGCGTTTCCCGAGGTATGAAACACATGTATATTGTCTGATATGTTTTTTTGTCGTTTTGATTGAAACTCCTGTCCAAATGTTCTTCGTTTTCATACTCCTTGAAATAGGTTGATTTTTTTGTATTCAACTTCAAGGCAAACATACAGGAAAATACGTTTTTTGCGAGTCTTCAATATATGGAAATATGGGTTGTTGTACAGTTGTTGTAGTGGGGGAATTCATTCCCCATGTTAAGGACCTGAGCAAAACTGAAAAATTCAGGTAAAAAGATAAGTTCATGACCTGTAGTTCTCATACCTTGTCGTTTTCTTCTCTTTTTTTTTTTTCTTTCTTTTTTTTTTTTTTTTTTCTTTTTTCCTTTGTATTTTTACCGAAGCCGTGTTATGAAGCATCGGGTCGGATAAGTGAGAGCCATTGCCATGGCACAAACCCAAACCACATACACCACCCACTCCACATAACCACATACACCATCGACTCCACATAAACTTCACAGCTGGCTGCACTTTACTCCACAGAGAGCCTGGCTGTGACATTTTCCGACAGTGGACGTGATCAGGAGGCATCAAAGTGTGCGAACTGGCCTAAACACGGTAAATTCTGCTCCCCACCCCCACCCCCTACCGTTTGTCCTTCCGTCTCTCCGGCACTCAAGTGCTGTGAAATCATACGATACACCCTCTCCTTTGAAGTCATGACGGGGTCGGCTCATTGTCTGTCGTGTCGGCAGTGTGCACTTTCCAAACAACTGCAGTTGTGAAGAGCGGAAGGCGTGGCTGGCTCTTTGCCCTTGAAACCCGACAGTCAGTCTCTTCCTTCATCCCCCTGTCCGTACAAGGTAAAGCCATCTCTGATCTCTCTGCAGGTCAACGCGGGTTGCTGTCAGTCTTCCTTGAAAGCCGTCCTAATTGATCAGGGCCCCCCTGTCAACAGGGCGGTGAGAAGCAGACATGTAGACGCCTTTCGGTCCAGCGTTTGGTGGTATGGTACGCTGCAGACTGATGGTTGCTACCGTGGCTGTCTTTACATTCCAGACGTGCTTAAGGTGGATAAGGGATGACACGCGACACGTTCTTTCATTATGATGTATATCATCCACTTCGTCTCTCTCTCTCTCTCTCTCTCTCTCTCTCTCTCTCTCTCTCTCTCTCTCTCTCTCTCCCTCGCTCTCTTCTCAGCGGATCGATCCATGGAGTGATTCAAATGTCACACGTCGTTGTGACACCTTGTGCACGTATAATGGATACCTCTATAGAGGGAAGAATGTGAGGGTCGTCTTCTTCAATGGACATGCATTTTTTTTTTATTAATAGATTCCTCAGTGAAAAACAACATAACCGCATGTCACTTTATGTCAATCGCTGACAATGTCCAAAGGTAGAGTGGTTGTAAAACACATCACACCAATCTGGAAGGAAAATAAAAGGAAGCGAAAGAATTCACAAAAGGAGAGAGGAGATACAAAAGTTCAAGTGACCCTTTCATGAAGTGCAGTTTTATTTGAATGTGTTCGTTTTGATCTGTAATTATATGTTTTTCAACACACGGTTCCCTGTCTCTGTGTGTATGTGGGTGTGTGGGTGGGTGCAGGGGGGGCGGGGGGGGGGGGGGTATTGTGCGTGCTGCCCTTGACATAATTCCTGTCTCGATGTTTTCAGTTCGTGAGCAACAACGTTTTTCCAACAGGACGTTGCTCTCAAGAACACACGATGTGAACTTTGCTTTCAAGTTCACACATTCTCACAATACCTGCTTGCCAAGGGAGCTTGCCGCGGTTCATTCAGGTGCTACAGACGATTGAGTTCTCAAGCTCGGAACGGACAATAGGCCTCCATAAGACCACACTGACACTGACACGAGCCTTGCACATGAAGGTGAAGAGAACGGATGCAGTGATGCCACGGCAAGAAAAAGCCGTTTTCTATCAAATATTCAAAAGCTAAACTCTATTTTCTAGTCTGATGATAGTTTGAATGAGCTACTGCATCTTAGTAATACATAACATGAAATATATTTGCAACTATTGTTCCTATCCATTTTTTTAATTACTTCCCAAACGTACTTCGTAATGATACTTCCTGTGGCGGCGGATTATTTCTTAATAATATATCTGTCTTGCAATCATACGGGAAAATCTGCTTCTTTTCACGCATGGATGCCCTTTGTAACAAGGGTTTTTAGGCATGAGGAATGCTTAAACTGGGGCACTCTCATCTTGAGAGTTTTTGCAGCAGTTAGAAATAAGTCAGGTGGAAAGTCAACGTTTATAACCTGTGATGGTCTTGAGGTATTCACATTCTTTCTATCCAAGCTATATCAACTAACATTCATGACCACAGAGACAGAACGTTTATAACCCTGTGATGCTCTTGAGGTATTCGCATTCCTTCTATCTAAGCCATGTCAATATGAACATTCAGACCCACAGAGACAGAATACCAGATGAATGCAGTCTGAGGCAACCGTTGTTCCACAGACTGTCGTGAAGACAATGCTCATTTGCTACTCAGCACCGCTGACCTATGCATAGTCGCACTTTCTGCCACGTTTGACTGGAAAATCAAACACCTTCTGGTCGTTCGGATGAGACGACAACTGAACCGAAGTCTCGTGCGCAGCATGCACAGAAAAAGAACCCATGGCAAAGAGACTGTTGTCCTCTCGCAAAGTCTGCAGAAGAAATCTACTCTTGATAGGTGCACAGATATATTTGGATACACTCAAGCCCTCTGACCAAGCGCGTTGATTTGTGCTGCTGGTTAGGCATCTGCCCAGTATATGTAGTGTAGCGTATATGGATTTGTCCGAACGCAGTGATGCATCCTTGAGAAACTGACACTGACACTGAAATTATACACCTCAGTGCTCAGCATTGACCGTGGTGGACTCATTGACATCCTTCCGGGAGGAAGGTGGCAGAATGGTTAAGACGCTCAGCTGCCAATACAGAGAGTCCGTGAGGGTGTGGGTTCGAATCCCGCTCTCGCCCTTTCTCCTAAGTTTGACTGGAAAATCAAACTGAGCGTCTAGTCTTTCGGATGAGACGATAAACCGAGGTCCCGTGTGCAGCACGCACTTGGCGCACTGAAAAAGAACCCATGGCAACGAGAGTGTTGTCCTCTGGCGAAATTACGTAAAATGAAATCCACAAATATGTAAGCATGCACTCAAGGCCTGACTAAGCGCGTTGGGTTATGCTGCTGGTCAGGCATCTGCTCAACAGATGTGGTGTAGCGTGTATGGATTTGTCCGAACGCAGTGACGCCTCCTTGAGAAAGTGAAACTGAAACTGAAACTTCCGCACAGACCACACACCTCGGGACTGTGTAATTCCTGCATCCAGGGGCCGTGATTACTCAAAACACACTAACCGTGGGACTGTTGCCGTGGCTTAAATAAAAGATGGTGTGCGTACATGTGAAGGAGAAAAATGTCGTTGGTACTAAGACGTGCAAACAATGGCAAGTACCATCATCATTACAGGAGGTAATTCTGTGGAAGGCCTCACCTTTGGAGACACTTATGTGCTCACAGTGGTTTGGCGAGACCACCTCCAGTTGTGTCACCAAAAACTGGTGTGTGTGTGTGTGTGTGTGTGTGTGTGTGTGTGTGTGTGTGTGTGTGTGTGTGTGTGTGTGTGTGTTCGTTCTTTTGTTTAATGTCTATCGACAGTTATGATTTTAGACGAAAATCCATCACCTTCCCCACCCCACCCATGCCTTAAATCATTACTACTTTCCCTGTTCCTCTCTCCTCAGTTATCAAAACAAAAATATTGATTATGATAAAATAAAAGAATATGGACAAAATAACTATTTCAGCGTCATCACACACACACACACACACACACACACACACACACACACACACACACACACACACACACACCAGCCACAAACCCAAAATTAAAACATCGCAAACAGACTACATGACATGGGGGGTGGACCGACGCAGCTCTGGCTGTAACGTCGTTCTCACGGCACCTTCGACCCCCAGGGAATCCATCTCCCCTGAACCTCACAAAATAGAAGGGAAAAGAAAAAGTAAAAGAAGAGAAAGAAAAAAAAAAGAAAAAAAGAAACTTCAGCTTAGCACCCACACTGACTTGAAAGCAGTCACGCGGAACTCTGGTAACCATGCTGAAACCGCTGACAATCTTTCTTTTCTTCTAACATTTTATAAATACAGTTAATAGAAAACTGTCGGGAGACTGCTGAAGGCTTTCTTAGCAGCTTGTCAAACGTTGAAAAGCACAGTCCCGCCACACACGTGGGTAAGGAATAGACATGCAGATAACAGAATAGATAGACATCATTCCCCCTACCCCCAGCCCCCACCCTAACAATTTAGTAAGCAGAAGGAAATGAAAAGAGTTCGTGGCTTCTCGCGTTGCCTCTCCGTGACGTTCCCATCAGGTGGTTTTGGGCTGTGTGGGTTTGTAAGATGAGCGCTTAAAAAGAAAAAAAATTGTTCATCTTTGCTTAAACGAAACTGGATTTTTAATCCTGGATGGTGTTTGTTTGCGCTGTTCATTGCGGGGGGGTGGAGATCTGGATGATGTTTGGTTTTGGGGTGGGTATTTTTTTTTATTTTAAGAAATACATTGCCAGCATTTTTTCAAGTTAGTTGAAACATTCCGCTTTCCGCCAGGTGTTGTTTTCTGTCATGGGTAATTTTGCACTTCTGCTCGCGTCGGGGAAAGGAGGCGGTTTGTTTTTTTTTGTTGTTGTTTGTTTGTTTGTTTTTGTTTTGTGTGTTGTCGTTTTGTATTCTGTTTTTGTTGTGTTTTTGTTGTTTTGGTTTTTTGGGTTTGTTTTTTGTTGTTGTTGTTGTTGTTGTTTTGTATATTTTCTTTCCAGCCCTTTTTCTTTGCAGTTAAAATATATGACGTCCAAACTCTCTCTCTCTCTCTCTCTCTCTCTCTCTCTCTCTATCTATCTATCTATCTATCTCTCTCTCTCTCTCTCTCTCTCTCTCTCTCTCTCTCTCTCTCCGCAGTCCGTCTCTGCATCTATCCATCTATGAATATTTTCATGTATCTACCTATTTATCTGTCTATGCCATTCTCTGTTTATATCATCTCTTTACCTACTTCCTTGTCTTTTGTGGCTTTTTAAAACTGTGTCAACATTTCCGCGAACAGGTGTTCGACGCTGGCTCGCAGATCTTGTATTTTCCGGACACACTTTGCATCCTCTTTCAGCTGAGCAGTAGTGGATGTAAATTATCATGTTTGGAGATGTTCTCGGGGGAAAAAAAGGAAGAATTATATGTACCGACGTTCAAGAATCAAAACACCAGTTATGATGGATTATACATGCACGTAATGCGGATGTTTCTTTTTAGTAGCCCTACTTCCGGTTGTCGGGCCTTTCCCATTGTGATAAGAATCCGTCTCGATTTGGTTGAAACTGACATATTGCTCTCAGATCTAATGCACATGCATATTGTTCCAACGCAAGTTGACTTCTGGAGTGTTCGTGCGCCATTGTATTTCCTTCTTTTTTTTTTTTTTTTTTTCTTTCTCTCTCTCTCTCTCTCTCTCTCTCTGTGTCTCTGTCTGTCTCTTTCTGTCTCTCTTTTTTTTTTAAGGGGAAGGGGGGGTTGTTTGTTTGTTTGTGTTTATCGAAAGGCGGAATCGTATTTGGTTGCTTGAAGTAAATGGAAGAGTCAAATTTTCTTTCAAGAAAAAGGATGTGTGTGGAAGATGTGATTATTTTTGGGAGGTCACACACACACACACACACACACACACACACACACACACACACACACACACACACACACACACACAGAGTGTGGGAGTGTCTGTCGGTGTGTGCATGTGTCTGTCTCTCTATGTCTGTGTTTCCGCGCGCGCGCGTATATGTGTGTGTGTGCCTTTGTTTCCAAGTGTGCACGCGTGCATTGCTGTCTTCTGTCAGTATGCTGTAGTTTGACGAACTTCCATCAGTGCCATACTGCCCCTCTCAGTGATTGTTCCCTGACACGTATATATATATGTGTGTGTGTGTGTGTGTGTGTGTGTGTGTGTGTGTGTGTGTGAGGATCGTTATCATCATGATCATCGTCATCATTGTCATCCTCCTCCTCTTTCATCATCATCGATGTAATATATATATATATATATATATATATATGTGTGTGTGTGTGTGTGTGTGTGTGTGTGTGTGTGTGTGTGTGTGTGTGTGTGGTTCAGGTCACTTCATGTTCGTGGAAGCCTCCGCCAAGGGCCGGGGCAAGAACGCTGTCATTTTCTCCCCGCTGTACCGAGGGCTCAACGCACAGTGTCTGCAGTTCTACTATCACATGCACGGCAGACATGTCGGCACGCTCAATGTCTACGCCAAGGTACGCTAACTGCTCCGCCGAAAAATAATGCACACGGTAGAGATGGAGTGTTTACTATTCGTGTGTGTGTGTGTGTGTGTGTGTGTGTGTGTGTGTGTGTGTTGTGTGAATCGTGTATGTATAATAAAATTATTTGTCAGTGTATGCATTGCACGAATGTATTTGTGTGTATGGTTATTTTTGACTTGACTGGACAGCTTACAGTTTACTTTCTTTGCAAGACAGATCTATATGTAGATAGATAGAAAAAAACGACGAAGAGAGAGAGAGAGAGAGAGAGAGAGTGTGTGTGTGTGTGTGTGTGTGTGTGTGTGTGTGTGTGTGTGTGTGTGTGTGTGTGTGTGTGTGTGTGTGTGTGTTGTCGTTTTTTGCTAAGGGCAGACAAACTGGCCGTGACTAACGACGGTAAGAGCACATCAGTAGAACTTTGAGAGCTCTTGTAATCTTGTTACCGACTTTCTTGCAGACCCTGCACTCCTAGTTCTGGTAATTTGACTGAGTTCACCGTTTTTCACCTCTCAGACTCGAGATCTGTCCGTCTGTCTGTCTGTCTGTCTGTGTACGCGGACGTAGGCCAACGTCAGAGATGGTTGTAACTGTCTGTTTTACTTTCTTCCCGAGAGAGTGAGAGTGGTGCAAAGAGTTACTCAGTAAAAAAAAAAAAAAAAAAAAAAAAACAAGACACCGAATAACTGAATGAATTATGAGTGAATGAATGAATGGGTGAACTTGATGGGTGTGTGTGTCTGTGTGTCTGTGTATGTGTCTGTGTGTCTGTATGTGTGTTTCTCTGTTGGATGTATGTATATCTGCTATAAATGTTATGTTAACTGCTTAATTCACTCTCCCCACCGCTGACTGAAGGGAAAGGGGAGCAGCCGGGGAGATTAAGAAAAGAATATAATAATAATAATAATAATAATAATAATAATAAAGAAGAAAGAATCAATGAGTGAGTGCCTTTCCAACAACAAACAGACCGCCGCGAGCTGTGATACAGTAATGAGTGCATGGATCGTCTTGGAGAATCCTTCTGATCTGTTAACTGAATTTCCCGGCTCTCTCTCGTTACCCATTCCGCTGTTCACTTTGTTCTGCTACTTTGATGAACCGGGTCTTATCCTTCCCAGACTGACTGACACTCTCGGTGTGTCACGTGTGTGTGTGTGTGTGTGTGTGTGTGTGTGTGTGTGTGTGTGTGTGTGTGTGTGTGTGTGCCAGTGTGCAGTGTGTGTATGACTGTGTGTGTGTGTGTGTGTGTGTGTGTGTGTGTGTGTGTGTGTTACAAAATAACTTAAAAATAGGTACAGTTTACTCAGTTTCTCTGCAAGAGAAAGTATAAGCCTAAGTGACTTGTTTTCGAACGGCAGGTATGGTGGATGAACCGTAAAAATACACAGTAAGAGTACATATGCATCCAAGAGAACCCTTGTTATAGTTTAACCGACTTTTCTAGTTATCGTATTGAGGAGAAAGAAACCAGAACCCAGAAAGTTAATCATTTCTTTCCCAGCGACACACTGAACCGTAAACGTAACAAATAAAGAGTGCATGCACCCATTGAAGAGGACACTGAGTGGTGATATTTCAACCGACTTTTTTGCGGTGATCTTGTTGTTTCATGAGTGTCTATGTTCGTTGGCTGACAGGCTCAGGGCGGGGAGGAGCTATCATCGGTGTGGCGTGCCTGGGGGAAACCAGGGAGATCTGTGGTCCGTGGCCAGGCTCGCCATCCCCAAAGAACTGGCCAGGGCCGGTTATCAGGTACGTGCGTACGTACCCTGTGACTTACCTCCCTTGATCGCATTCTCTCTCTCTCTCTCTCTCTGTCTCCGGCTGTGCCCCATCCCCCTCACCCACTGCCCTCGCCCCCCCTTCCTCCACGAGGCAGACGTGGAAAGAAGATACCACTGTGGTGGGATCTGTCTGTGGAAAGGTTTCCACATGGTGATATATATCTTGCTCCACAAATACCTACCACTACTCCGCTCTGTACAACTTCACAAATCAACCCTCTCCGCTTCAACCCCTCACCCCCCCTTCGCAAGCTGATTTCGCAGCTGGCGCCGTGGTTAGAAGACTTTAGCTGATCCACAAATAACGGTACGGTCTGACTGTAGCTAACAACAAACCACTACTGACTGTCTGCGAGGCCAAAGTCCCTCCCATCTCCCCTCCACCTCTCCACCCACTCCCTAAAAAAAAACAAGAGAAAAAAAAACCGTTATCGTACCAAGGCCACAAAAAAAGTAGTGGCCGGCTGTGGACGTCTTCTCAAAGTTGATTAGTGTGTGCGAATGCGCGCGCGTATGTGTCTCTCGGTGTGTACGTTACGTGCGTGTGTGTGTGTGTGTGTGTGTGTGTGTGTGTGTGTGTGTGTGTGTGCGTGCGTGCATGTGCGTGTGTGTGTGTGTGTGTGCTTGCATGCATGCATGCGTGTGTGTGTGTATGTGTGCGTGCATGCGTGTGTGTGTGTGTGTGTGTGTGTGTGTGTGTGTTTTCCTTTCATCTGTGCCTTTGCGTTGAAGTTTCAATGCCGAGTCAAAGCTGTATACTAAGAACAATCGAAAAGGCTGGTCGGTGGAGATATGATCTTTCTGGGCAAACTTCTTTTCTTTCAAACTCATGCTGGTGGAGTTTAGCGACCTATTGGCTGACGCCGGTATGGACAAGTTAGATTGTTCAGGGTCATTGTCTTGCTCTTTTTTTTTCCCCCAGGATTTGGCGGCCAACTGGTATTTCGATATAATTATTTCTTGAACCTGAGCATTGTCCAGCAGAAAGACTGAGTAGGTCAATGCGTGGTATCTTGAATTCTTCTTCAGCATCAGTGGCATGAAACTTCCACGGCTACTCGTTGGTTGTGTTGTTGTTGTTGTTGTTGTTGTTTTGTTTGTTCGCTTGTTTGTTGTTCTTGTAGTTTTTTTGTTGTTGTTTTTTGAAGGGGCTTTCGGGATTCCCATCCTGTGAATCACAAAAAAAGCGTGCTGCGTGTAGCACAAAAAAACTAATTCCATTGGCTACAACCTACAGTGTCAAATAGCTGAATGTGCCTCAGTAAGGGTTGTCAAGTTCCGTGTGTGTGTGTGTGTGTGTGTGTGTGTGTGTGTGTGTGTGTGTGTGTGTGTAATTCAGTTATTCTGGAACAACTTTAAAACGTTTTTGTTTTTTGTAATAATTATTTTTCTTATCCTTCGGTTAGCGGCGCCTCTCTTACTGGAATTAAATGAAGACGTCCCAAGAACTTTTTTCAGTTCAGTGCTGAATAAAGTCCAAGAGATTTTGGGGTGGTTTGTTTTTTGTTGTTGTTGTTTTTAACCCGTGTTCAGACAGCTATATTCCGTTTTCGGTTTAGGCGCGTGCTGGATGTGTTCCTGTTTCCACTAACCATCCAGCCAAACACTGACATATAATCATCGGAGTGGGGGGTGCGGGGGGGGGCGAGGGGGGGGTGTTAACGCCCGAGTTAGATTTTCTGTATGTATATACCACCTTTCGCTCAGTGGTGTTTACACACTGCAGGAGTTAAGGCACCAGCAAGTCTGTACATATGTTGACCATTAAACCTACCGACATAGCCTGAATACGAACTACGGCCAGTCTCTGACCCGCGGGGCACATACCTAGGGTTCCACTTCCTCGGGTATCGCGTTTGTCTCAGGTCTCAGGAATTCTCATCACCAAAAAACCATGAAATAAAAAGGTCATTCTGCGTTCATTGACCCAAAACCAAGAGTCCTACGATGGGTTATGACTTCAAGAGGTACGGAGCAAGTGGAAGAAATCACAATTGCCTCGTAGGAAGGAGAGAGAAAAAAAACGAAAAGAAAGAAACACTATAACTGGTATAAGTCAGGAAATTTATGAGTTAACCACGCGAAGAGAGTAGTGGTTTTATTTGTTTGTATATTTGGCGGGCGGTATGGAGGGGTTTTGACTTTTCTTCTTTATTTTTTTCTCTCTTTTTTTCCTTTTTTTTTTTTTCTTTCTTTTTTTTTCTTTTTTTCTTGTACAGAGAGAGGGGGGAGAACCCGGGGAAAAGGGTCGGTGATGGGGAAGGAGGACGGGCCGGGCGAGGTGGGGGAGGTGGGGGGGTTTAGGGGAAGGGGTGCATGCACAGGTGTGGAGGGGTGTAGGTTACAGAGTTCAGGCTGGTTTATGGGTCCGACTTCCATAGACCCTGGTCAAGTTACGTTGTGTTGGTTCTCATTCTGATAAGTTGTTTAGGTTTAACTGACTTGCAGGCCAAGATTTCCAAGGCGGTGTTCATGATTCTGTTTCTGCCTGTCCTGTCTGTCTGTCTGTCTGTTTGTCTGTCTACCTGTAGCTTTCAGTGTCAGACATTATGTTGTTTGCCTCTTCCAGAAATCAAAGACCACTACCTATCAGTTTAGTTTGTTTGTTACTGGTTAATTAGTTGTTTACTTGTTCGTTTCTGTGTTTGTTTGTTTCGGGTTGTTTGGCTGTTTTTGTTTGTTTGTTTTT
>NC_134877.1:43606287-43721287 GCF_041734735.1 Babylonia areolata
TTATATCCACAGAGGGTTCAGCCAATAAGAGGCATGCACACTTGTTGACCTGAGAGATAGTAAGAGTCCCCACTCTTAACCCTTCAGGTGCGCCCCAAACCGGAGATCGAACTCCGGGAAACTCGGCAAGAATCCAGCACTCTTTCCCGGCCACTGCACCCGGCGCTGACATCAGCAAGACGTCAGATTTTGTTTCGGTCTCGATTAACTCACTCTCTGGCGTGTGAGTAGGACAGCTGAGCGATGTATGCTGGCACCCACACGGACGTGTGTATATATATATATGTATATATAAGTGGAGTGATGGCCTAGAGGTAACGCGTCCGCTTAGGAAGCGAGAGAATCTGAACGCGCTGGTTCGAATCACGGCTCAGCCGCCGATATTTTCTCCCACTCCACTAGACCTGGTGGTGGTCTGGACGCTAGTCATTCGGATGAGACGATAAACCGAGGTCCCGTGTGCAGCATGCACTTAGCGTACGTAAAAGAACCCACGACAACAAAAAGGTTGTTCCTGGCCAAATTCTGTAGAAAAATCCACTTAGGAAAAACAAATAAAACTGCATGCAGGAAAAAATACAAAAAATACGGGTGGCGCTGTAGTATAGCGACGCGCTCTCCCTGGGGAGAGCAGCCCGAATTTCACACAGAGAAATCTGCTGTGATAAAAAGAAATACATATATATATATATGGGCGCCCACCCAAAATGTGGGCTTGTTTAGGGCTTCCTTGTTTTCAGCTGCACTCCAAACCTACTGCCTTGTTCAGACCTCCCACGAAACTGTATGCGATTTCTGTTTCTTTCGTCCGTTCACAAGCTAAAAATGGTCTTGTGTTTCTGGTAACACATGGACTATTTTAAAACAAAACTAGGTCGGCTTCGTTCTAATTCTTTCCACCCAATTAGTAGACAGAAATTTGACGTGACAAGCGTATCTAAGCGATAGACTGTGCACTGGTATGTAGTAGACCAAGGCAGACTAAGGTTTTGCAGTCCTAAAACCAATCCGCCTGTTTGAAGAAACAACAAAGGCGTTTGAGAGAAATTCTGGCACCGTAGTCATGTGAGTATTTTTAAGCGTGGAAGGCACTTCCAGAGTATATATGTGTGTGTGTGTGTTTAGTGGCGTGGCGGGTGGGGAGAGAGACACACACAGGGAACGCCGCCCTCTGGTATGTTTTGGGGTTAAATCCTCGTGTACCCCGGGTGGGTAATGTTTACAGTGGGTTTTTTCAAGGTAAACAACACGACTTCATTCGACAAGGCCTCTGAACGTGAGTGGGTGTGTCTATTTTTTGGGGGGTGGGGGGGGGGTCTTTTTTTCTTTCTTTTTTTTTAGCACTTGCTTGACTGCCCGTGACCACCACCACCATTCTCCGTCCCCCTTCTCTCCTCCCTCCTCCTCCCACACCCTTCCCTTCCTCCTCCTCTCCTTCCCTCCCTCCCTCTTTCAGCCTCGTTCCCCGTGCCGTGAATAGAAATATAGTGATAAGAACGTGTCTGTGCATTCTATTACAGCTTATTTAATTACCTTGTGCAATCCAACCAAACCGGTCCTGCGTGATGCAGACAGGTGTACCCCCCAAAGAAAAGAACTTTGTTTTCTGTCACCCCCCGCGTGTTATTTGATCATCTCCCACAGCGAAGACAACAATAAAAGTGGCCGCCAACCACTGTGCATATGTGTGTGGGTGTGCGGGGATGTGCGTACATATAATCTGCTTTCTCTTCTTTATTACCACGTACAGCCGATGTTGGGGGGTAAGGGGGGCGGGGGGGTGGGGCATGAGGAGGGGGCCGGGGAGGGGGGAGGGGCATAAAGTATCTTCTATGCGGCTCTGCAGTAAAAGCTGACAAAATGAGAGACGAAATCTTTTAAATGCTGGTTCTCCATTACTGTGTTTAAACAGTGGATCCATGTTTCGTCGAAGAAATTTCTCTAGTTACACTTAAACTTTTTTTTTTTTTGTGGTAACTTTATCTTCTTTTGCAACCCTCTTTTCCACTCCTTTACTGCCTACGCGCGGTCACACACACACACACACACACACACACACACACACACACACACACACACACAAACACACACACACACACACACACACACACACACACACACACACACACACACACACACACACACACACACACACACACACACACACTTTTTTTTCTGTGAGTGACATCCACGCTGCTGTATAAGAGAAGTCACCAGAGCTGTGCTACTTTTTCCCCCACTCACGGAATCTTGTTTACATGCCGATATTGATGTTTGTGCTTTTGCTCAAGGTCTGACTAAGTGCGTTGGGTTACGCTGCTGGTCAGGCATCAGCTTGGCAGATGTGGTGTAGCGTATATGGAGTTGTCCGAACGCAGTGACGCCTCCTTGATCTACTGATACTGATACTGTGTTCTTTCTTCGATTGGGCTGGCCAAGGCCCAGTAGGCCGGCACCTGATAGGTCAGCCCCTTACCAGTGTTGCCGTCATCGTCATCGGTTTCATAACCCTGGGTGGGAATGTGGAGGTACCCCACTGGTGACTCTCTGACAATCTTCCGCCATCTGTCTTGGTCATGGGGCTACTTTCTGCGACTGGGCGAACGACAGGCCTGTCCACTCCCCGGATGTTACCTTCCCACCTCTTACTTCTGTCTGCCTCTTCGTCTTCCTCCTGGCACTACACGTGCCTTGCAGGATGGTTTTTGCCAGGGCTGATGATCTCGTCACATGTCCATACCACATCATTTTTCTTTTCTTCACAATATTTAGCAGACTGCCATGTGCCCCAGAGACTACAGTTCTTCTGTTTCTGACCTCCTCATTTGTGATGTTGTCTCTGTATGTGATGTTCAGGATCTTACGGTAGCATCTCATCTCAAGGGCTTCAATGCGTCTCTGGAGGTCAGCATTGAGGGTCCAGGATTCACAAACTTACAGAAAAATAAGTACACATTAGTTTAATTTTTGTTGCCAGGGAGTGTTGCCGTTCAACTGAAATAAATCCCCCCCCCCCCTCATCTCCACGCCTCCCAACCTCCCACCCCATTGATGATTCCGGGGGTCCTTTCAGTGTACACAGTATCTCCACCTTCTGAAAAAATTGTGCTGGGGATTCTTTTTAGTCAGCGTTTGTTTCTGACTTCTTCCTTTTCCTTCTGTTGACTCTTCCTTTCTTATTTTCTGCTTTTAAAAAAAAATTTCTATGGAAAGCCCTGAATATTTTTCGGTCGTTTTTGGACTTGCTGATTAGGCATTCTCCATACTGATTTTATGGACAACCTGTTTGTTGCCATGGATTTTTGTTGTTGTTGTTTGTTTTTTTTGTGTGTGTGTGTGTGTGTTTTTTGTGTGTGTTTGTTTTGTTGTTGTTGTTATTTTGTTTGTTTGTTTTTTGCATCCGCAAAGTGCATGCTGCACGTGAGACCCTCTTTATCGCTTCATCCAAACGACTAGCACCCAGATCACCTCCCAAAGATCTGGTGGGGGGTGGAGGAAAAATCTCTGTCCGCATATGGGAGTCGAACCCTTGGACACTCGCTTCCTAGTCGGCCAGCGCCACCGCTCTACTGACGCAAAAAATGCCGAATTGATCAAGAGGCAACAGTCATCATTTGCTCATAAGTCTACTTAATCTGTCCAGCAACGCTAACAAGCCACACAAAATCAAGACACAAGCAAAGAGAACGACAGTGTGCAACAGAAATCAATCAGAATTCCTCGATCCATGTCTGAACTCGAATCCAGATTCCTGCTGACAGTGGCAAATTAAGGGAAGGTCTGAAGGCATACAACACTTCATTGGTCCGATCCAAACTGATACAGCCACTCTGAAGCCGTGGTTTGTCACGCGCACACACACACACACACACACACACACACACACACACACACACACACTCACATACATGAGTGAGTGACTAGTATTTTCAATCCCAACATATATTCGTCAGAGTAAAGCGATCCAGCAAGCATTTCAAGGTAGCAAATTACGGGGTTTTGAAAACCAGGTCACAAAGATCGGAACAAGACAAGAAGAGTTTTATTTTCATTAAACACCACAGGGGTATATCTATACAGGTTAAAGGGGGAGGTGAGGTAGAGACCGATAGACGGATAGACAAACGAAATATGTTGAAAAGAAATACGCTTTATTTTTCTGGTGGCAAAATACAAATAAAAAGATGAGGAGTCCACAGAGAAAGAGGTGGAGGGGGGGAGAGAGAGACAGAGACAGAGGAGGGATGGGGAGAGGAACATTAATACGGCAAACCATTGTATTTTGGATACTGCCGTTTCTGCACTAGTTTGAAAATATTTCTCCATTCGTAATTACTTAATGCTGAGAAAAATGCATCCATGAGGAACTCCTGCTTTTGAGCGAAGAAAAAATAAAAACCACGACCCTACCTCACCCCTCTCTCTCTCTCTTTCACGCCAGGTCATTCACCGCTCGCGCGGAATATGACATCATAAAACAGGTAACATAAACCACGTCAGTCAAGGCTGACACCTTGCTATTCACAACCAGTGAAAAATGTGACTTGGAATCCGTCAGTTAGTGTTACAGCAGCAATGGTCGGGACAGCTACGAACATGTTAAGTCTTCAACTAACATGACTTACGCAGATCATGTCCGATACGCTTGGAAGCGAAGGCGGACAAAATAAACACCAATAACTGACGCAGCCCTGTTCGTGTATTAACTGGGGTATTTTTACAGCTTGTTGCTTGTTGTTAGTCACCACCGTTACCTGCTTGGTAATTGTTTAAGTGAACCGAAGAGAGGGGGGTGAAGGATATAGGCTACAGTTGCTGGTCGGTGGACGGTACAGGGTGTAAATAGCTAGGGTTTTTTTAAGGACGGGAGGGGGTGAGAGAGACTGAGTTCCCTGGGCACGTGTGCTTTGAGTCTGCACTCTGTGGAAAGATGAGGGAGGAGGCATCGTAGTGGGGGTCCCAGCTGCAGATAGATAGTAGATGATTGGCAACACACGCGAAGGATCACTTTCCATTTCACTTATCAAGTACGATATATGTTTGACGCAGCCACGGTGCGCTCCAGAACGATTGACTACACGTGCTTTGTTGTTGTTTTTGTTTTTTGTTTTGTTTTGTTTTTTGTTTGTTTTGTTTTGTTTTGTTTTTAGTTGTTGTTGTTTTGTTGTTGTTTTTTTTGCTTTGTGTGTGTATTGTGTGTGTGTGTGTGTGTGTGTGTGTGTGTGTGTGTGTGTGTCTGTCTGTCTGTCTGTCTATCTGTCTGACGTGATCATGTAAATCCCTTTCAGAGGTTTCACGTGCACGTGATTCCGGTCACAAAGTTGAACAATAACAAAAACAAAATCACGTTGTCCTCCGCCAGGCTATGCTCAGTTGGAAAGAAAAAAAAAAAAAAAAAAAAAAAAAAAACGGCGCTCCCCGAACTACTTGTATGATCAGGTATATTTCATATAAAATTTGTATATACTGCGAACTGGTGGTTCGAAGACTGACATATTACTGCTACTACTGCAGAGAGATTCGAGTCCGGCTGTCGGGGTGCTTGAAACTGAACGGCTGTCAGAGCACGGAGCTGTTCTTGAGGAGAAACAATCATAACGGCAACACTGATCTTAGTCTTGCTTTTGATGACTATACCGTCGACTGTACCAGACTGCAGGAACAGTCGCACGAAGGCGTACAGGAGTGACATCACAACGAGGATACGTTTTGTTTTTGTTTTTCATGCAGGCTCGTCTAATTCTCGTTCAGGAAATCTCAGTCAATTAGCCCGGCGTTGGAAAAACGACTTTAAAAATAAAGGTACGTACACCAGAATGCGACTTCGAACCCAGCAGATCGACGGTCAGAATTATGAAGAATGCTCTACAAAAACAGCTGGTTGGTTGGTTAGTTTATAGGTCAATATCAGTGCTTCCTTCATTCGTCAGTTTTGATGAAGAGACACAAATGAATGGAAGATGCTACCTTCAGTTTTATAATCATGGAAACTATTATCCCCCCCCCCCCCCCCCCCCCTCATCACGGATCACACATTGTAGTATCAGTCACATCATGGACTGATCACACAGCGTCAGTCACATCAAGGATCACACAGCGTCACGGTCAGATCATGGATCACAAAGTGTCAGTAACATCACGGAGTCATCACAATCATTAAAATTGTCATGGTTACGCAAACTGCTAGTTCAGACTCCAAAGTGGAAAATAATACTGACATCTCGATCTGTGTCCTGATGCGAAAGACTCACTGACGAACACACGTATTCTTTTTTTCTCTGCTTTCTTTGTTTCTGTCTGTCTGTCTCTCTGTGTTACACTCACACACGCGCATGCAAGCTTTAACACTGACACACACAGATGTAGCCAATGTATACGCAGAGCACCGCCTCACACACGTGTGCGTGCACATTTACCGGCTCACGCATACATAGAGACACACGTGTATAGAAAAAAAGAAACACACACATACACATGCTCACTCATAAACAAAGATGTGTGTGTGTGTGTGTGTGTGTGTGTGTGTGTGTGTGTGTGTGTGTGTGTGTGTGTGTGCACCACAGTCCATTCCTTGGCATCTCCGAACACACTGAGTTTCGTCAGCACAGTGAGAGTCACTGATCGACACGGGGGAGTATCGACACGCTCCCGGTCAGCAGAATGACACCTTCTTAATTTGCGACTGTGTCATTGTCTTTTTTTTGTCTTTTTTTTTTATCTTCTGTCTTCAGTTTGGAAGGTCAGCCGTTATCATTAACTATTGTTGACCTGTGTGCGCAGAGGCGTAAGATAAAACATAAAAATACGTCTACTTGGGACAACTTGAGGATAGAAGAGAGTCTAAAGCAGCCTCAGCACCCCAACCGCACACCCCTGAGTTGTTGTTGTGTGTGTGTGTGTGTGTGTGTGTGTGTGTGTGTGTGAGTGTGCGCGCGCGCTTACAGTTCACTTCATCAAGATTTTGTGCTTTATAAATAGTAGTAGTAGTTGTAGTAGTAGTTGTTTTTTTTTCTTTGTTTTTTTTGTTTTTTTCTCTTTTTTAAAAAAGTTTTGTTACTTTATTGTATTTTAATTCATTTATTTTTTATTCTTTTTTTTTTTTTTTTTTTAAAGGGTTTTTGTTGTTTTTCTCAAAGCCTGACTAAGCGCGTTGGATTATGCTGCTGGTCAGGCATCTGCTTGGCAGATGTGGTGTAACGTATATGGATTTGACCGAGCGCAGTGACGCCTCCTTGAGCTACTGATACTGATACTCAGCTCCAGGGCAGCGTCTTGCGGCAGGGAAAAAAAAGGGGGGTGGGGAGGGAGAGACCCAACAAGCCTAATCTGGACAGGCTTATCCGGTAATCGTAGCAACCCCCATGTCAAACCTGAACCGGCACAACCCTACCCTTCATTTATAGCTGGCCTGTGTGATCGACTGGCCTATAAACAATATCGTGACAAAAGTGAGCACAAATGAAACCAAAATAAGTGACTAAATTAGGCCTAGCAGCTGAAATTCAGTTGAAAACGCTTTGAAGAATGTAGTCAAAGGGGAAGCACTCTATGATTGTCTTCCTGTGCAAATTTGCCCAAGGTCAAGGACGTTGGGCTGGGTTGTAACAGGGCCAACTGTCGAAAACGTAACTGGCAGCACGTACGACTGGTTGAAAAACTTTGAGCTTGATATAAAGAAATTCACTTTCCAGATTAAGATTCGATAACATTGTGTTGTTTTAGACAAATGTGGTAACCATGGCTCGAAACAGTCTGCTCATTTATCATGCTCTTCTGTTTGTGGTGCTCCTTGATTTGTTTCACCAGGTGAGTTGAAAATGCTGGATTGATTGTACGTGGTCTTGATTGTTCCCATATTGTTATTGATTTCAGCTCCAATAAAGAAAATACACGCGCACCAGGTTCATTTCATAGATGCTTTCGGACACTTATTGTAAAGCAAATTACTGAAGCAAACTTGCTAACTATGTACAACAATAGTTGGACTAGGAGTACAACAATGTTTTGTTTTCTTGACATTTGTGACATATTAGTGATCATATTAAAAGTTGTGTAATGATTTATATCTTTTCATCTCTATAGCCACTTACATTAGAAATATTGCTTTAATAATTATCTTATTCCTTTTTTTTCACCACAAAATCACCATTTTCTGTTTATAATTTAGACAATTAGCTCACACTAGCCTTTCACCAGTTGTTGTTTTTTCCTGTATTGATTGAAATCATATGACTGTGAGTAATCGTGACCTTTTGCTGTTTAAGTTTATTTGTATGGTAAGTGAAGCTCACTCATTGAACAATGATAAATTATATATTCACCAGCTAGCCAAGATAAAATAAACTGCTACCTTAACTTGGCTTAAGTTTTAGTTTCAGGATTTGTGTTTATATATATATATATATATATATATATATATATATATATATATATATGGATTTATTGAAAGGAGAGGAGGAGAGATGTTTTGCATTAATGAATGGATGGGATATAAACTGGTTACTTTTCAGATATTTTTAAGGCAAAGATCAGTTCAAAAATTAATGTAATCATTAATTTGCTAAACAAAATATAGACAATAATGATAATACTTAAGTAATGTAAAAAAAATAAAACATTGACAGGAAACAAAGTCTCGTGTGATCTTCAGATGATGCTAACTTGTTGCTGGCACTTTCAGGTTGTGTCTGAGTATTGCGGAAATGGCCAATAGTAAGTCTCTTTATGTGCTGGGTGATAATTATGTTTATTTTTATATATGTGAGTGTGTCTATAGATACTTTGTGTGATTGTGTTTTGTGGGTATGACTTGTTATCATCCTTTTTCTGTCTTATCTGTGAGTCTCTATCTGCCTTGTCTTTCACTGCCTCCCCCCTAAATACTATTAACAGCCATGTGATTTTTAGTTTAATGTTGTCAAGTGCTGATGCTTCTGTTATATATTATTTATATATCTATACTTGTGCAAGGCTATTATTGTATTAAGTTCAGAGAAATAACTATTTCATAGACTGTTCCATTACTCCTAATCACTGTATTGTTTTGTTTTCAGTTTAATTATGTGTTCTTCACACTTTGTGTTGCATGTATTGTTAACTGTTCGCAAACCCTTTCATAAGGATTCTTAGTCTATAAATGATTGAATCATCAGTATCTCTCTCACACCCTCTCAAGCCCTCTCTTGAGCACATTCAAGACACTGTTACCTTTGTGTATGTTTTTTTATGGACATGTGTGACATTAGATTAGTTATCAGTTAATGATTATAAGAGGCCGAGAGGGAGAGATATTTGTGCATATGCATGTATGTGCATAGACACATACAAATAAGATGGTAAAAAACATGGTTAGTGTATTTCTAAGATATCAGTGTTCAGATGTTGTTGTTTTTTAAAAAAGATAAGATAAAAGTGGTTGATAAGTGTGCATGTTTAATCTAAAAGCTTTCTGATTAACAAAGAAACTTTGTCAACCAGTTGCCAGTCTCCATTGAAATGCTGTGCTGACTCCCTAAAATGCTGCTATGACTATGGCCACAACAACAACAGCTACATCCGTGGCTTCAAATTTAGAGTCTGGAACATGTGGTACTTCTGGTGAGTCACCGATTTTATCTTTGATTTTGCATTTTATACTGTTGATTCCCAGTTTCTGTTTTCACCTTTGAGAACTTAGATTTAGCTTTCCCCTGTGGTGATTTTGGCAGCCATCTTAACCCTTTCGCTGCCAGGAAAATAAGATTTAAGTGAAATCTATTTGCCAGGGTTTTTTCACAAAGAACGGGTATATATTTTCAAAAAAATTTGTTCTCTTTGTTAATGGAGAAAGACCCATAAAAGTATATATTGGCTGCAAGGTCAGTGAATAAAGAATACAAAACACATGATGTTTTCATTTTATATATTATCAGTGACACGCTGTTGTTTTGAAATCAGTGTTTTGTTTTTTGTCACATTTTCAACTTGTTCATTACAAACATTAGTCAGGTAATTTGCACTAAAATATATTTTCTGGACAAATGGATGATACCTGCACACACAAATTATACTAGAACAACCACAATAAAAAAAATATTTTTTTTTTTTTTTAAGAGACAGATACACTATGCATTGTGACTTCTCCCGGTGATAATATGGATGTGGGGCCACACCCCCCTCAGTCTCCAAGTGGAGTGGCTGGCATCTCCACTACAGCCTAACTGAATGTTACATTTTTTGTTTTTTTACATACTTGTTTTTATCAGACTAACTCAGCTGTTGTAATTGTTGTTTTGTTCGTTTGTGTTTAATATGAACTTCCTCACATTGCTCTGCCTTTCTTTCCCTAAACCCTGAGAGGGTCAACGTTAGCCTTCCAGTCCATGCTGTATTTAGAAATTTTGGCCAGTGGCACCCCTTTGTTATGTCATACAATAAGTACTAGTTTAAGTGCACATGTTAAAAAAAAAAAAATCAAAATAATAAATCCTCAGCAGAAACCGAAAGCTGCAATAAAGTTCTCTATTTTCAGGTTGGTAGTGATCTTCATTATGATGTCATGCTTCGGAGGCTGTGGATACTACCGACGGCAAAGGCTGGCAGCAATGCAGTTGTCTGCATCAGCTACGCCTACATCACCTCGCAGAGTGTGTGTCACGAGCCAGAGACGGACTGTGCCACCATCTGGCTTGTACGCCTACACAGGGCCTGGTGCAGACTCTGGTTCCACGGCAGCATTACCACCACCATATGCAGAGGTGTGTGATAGCTCATGCACAATCTGTGAATGTGTCTTGTTTTTAATCATGTATCAGCTCACAGAATGAGTAGGTTTGACTTGTGTGTGTGTGTGTGTGTGTTGGCTAAGACTGGAAATTTCAGTTTATTTTTAGATATGCAATCTAAATGCGTAAGTATCGACCTCACATCCTTAAAATCAAAAGAAATCAAAGCAAGAGAGAGCAACATCATTGATTACTCAATTAGAAAGAAGGGTGTATTGAAAAAATATTATGATAAAACATTTTTCTGTTTAACCAGGTGATGCAACAGCCCAGCCTGTACCCCATGAGCAAAGCAGAGCTGCCTCCCTATCCTGGACCCCCAGCAGATAAAGGTTAGAATATATATGTGAATGTTTTTGGCAAGTGGTTTGTGGTCAAGAGTGTTTGAGAGAGTGCAGCGGTGAGTTTGGCTTGTGGTCAAGAGTGTTTGAGAGAGTGCAGCGGTGAGTGTGGCAGGAAAATTAATAAGTATCAGTTGCCCTTGCTTGTCTTCTGTTATAATTGAAGCAGCCTGCTTGAGGTTTATTCATTTTAAAAGGGTGGTGATCCCCTTTCTACCAGCAAGAAGAGAAAGAAGCATCTGTTGTGATATATTACAACCTCTTACCAGCCAGTGGCCTCATATCAAAGATTTCTTAAAAGATGCATTTAAGAGTTTTGACTTTTTCTTAAGTCTTCTGTCTCTCCAGTTAGTGCTCTTATTCATTTTTAGGGGAACTTTTTTTTTCGATGCCTCGTTCTCATTTATACCTGTAGCCCAATCAAGTCATATCTGTTTTACAAATGTGACACATTCTTGCATGGACAACAGACATATTGAAGAAACTGATTCAGTGATGTGTTTTCACATTCCAGATCCCATGCAGGTTGGTAACGCAGATGAAGTAAGCCCCCCTCCGTACTGTGAAGTGAGCATGCCTTCAGCTCAGCGTGGTGAGAGAGTGGGTAGCACCATGTGTGCAGAGCACATTGCAGTTCCTGTGGATCAGGTCAGCCAGGACGAACGTGGCAGCAGTGTTGGTGGTGCTGGGGCAGCAGCCCAGGCTGCGGGATTCAGCTAAGAGACAGCCAGCGCTGTAGTAACTGATTGATGTCAAAATTGTCGCTGTTGTGGTTTGGTTCTCCAGTGTTCTGTTCGCCAACAACCTCACCCTCTGTCAGTGTTCTCCTTGTGTGCCAAGATCTTGTTTCCTCTCTCTCTCTCTATGCCTCCCTTGATCTGTGTTTGTTTGTGTCACTGTACGAGAATGTCTTGCTTTCTCGTCTGTTTTTCATTTTGCTTCTTTCTCTCTTATGTGCTGTTAAACCATGAAAAATGCATGTGTAATATAAATAAAGAAAGGCGGTTAAACAGAGAAATGGGGGAGTGTAGAATGATCCCCTGATATCAGTTAGCGCCTGGTTGGTGCTGTGTGTGTTCTCTCTCTGTCTCTCTCTCTGTCACTCTCTCACTTTCTTTCTCTCCCTCTCTCTCTTAGTTTCAGTGTGACTCATGGAGAATTTTCTGGCAGTTAATATTTCATGTCTCATAACATTTAAAAAATGGTTTGGAACACTTCGATAATTGAAGCAGGGTTGTGCAGTCATGCACTGATTTGAGAAAATAGACATTTTTAAACAGACATGGAGTAGACCCAAACCAAAGACACATGGTTTTTGTATGAATGTGTGTACCTGCTTTACAATAACTGAGTTTCACCTGTGATTTACACTCCTCCTGTTTTGATAATTTGAATTCTCTCCGAACAAATGATAAAATAAACTATGATGTAGCGTTTTACCGCTGCTGATATAATTGAAATGTTAATGAGTTTTAACACAGAGGATGGATAAAGACGAAGAATACTACGTTTTCTAATAACAAAGGTTGGGCCATATGAAAGCTATAGGCTGGGTCATCCAGACACCAATTAGACACCAGATGGGGTCTCTGTGGTGAGTTAGCTGCACCCTGAAGATTTTTTTTGTGTGTGTGTTCTGTGTAATTAGAAGGAATGCTGTGCATCATTGTGTTTAGATTTACTGTCATTTCAAAACTGAACTACAGCTAATCCATTTTCTTAATTTGGAATGAGATACATCTGAGTTTTGAAACACAGCCCTGATCTGATTTTTTTTTTCTTTGATCAAAACATAAATATGCACTTTGGGACGTCACATTTGTAACAAGCTTATTGTCTTTTATTTTACATAATGGATGTCATGTATTGGACCCTAGGTTACAAGGAAGTCATGTGAGGCTTAATCCAATATTTTATTGCATTTTATTTGCCAAGTAAGCATTGTGCTGTTATTAGACTATTTTATTAACTTTATCTCAGTTCCTGTTTTAGCTGTCACAGCTTAATACTGCCGATGCAGTACCACATGTGTTAATGTATAAATTTGATTTATCATCCATTGTAATGTGTTGTTTTTGTTAATATCTTTGTTGTCCAAGATTCAGGGTCATAGCTGAATAGCCACAAAACATGGCTTACAAAAGTAAGTAGCATTTTGTGATACATAAATCAGAAAAAGCAGCATGTAGAATATTTACATTATGTAACCCCATTATTTCCAGTCTTTCAAATAGATTACAGGGTGCATGTCAAAATTATTTGGGTACCTTAAAACCTGTATATTGTTTATGATTCTCTCATCCACAAAGGTGAACACGGCAGTTCATCAGCAGTTTCTGTTGTTCCCGACAGCAGTCTTTGATCCCATTATGAGGTTAGCCAGTGCTGGCACTAAAGTATCCAAAACAGACATGGGTCAAAACTAATCTTTACAACATTTCTGTTAATACTTTTTTTCTTTTATTAATTACGAAAATAAAATTGGTCCTTTCAGACAGTGCAGTGAAAAGTTCTTTTATCCCTTTCACTCGGGTACACTGTAGAATTTTTTAAGTTGGTCACAGTGAGCTATGTTAAGCAGTTTACCATGTGTTATCATGCACATTATAATCAGTAACATATTCTAATTTTATCATTTAAGTGATATTGTCTAGCTTTATCATAAGCAGTTTACCATGTGTTATCATGCACATTATAATCAGTATAACATATTATAATTTTATCATTTAAATTATATTGTCTAGCTTTATCAAAATAGATGTGATGTACAGTTTATAACATTTATAACTTTATCATTTAAATGATACTGCCTAGCTTTATCATACTAGATGTGATGTACAGTGTGTTGCAAAGATTAATGTTGTTCTCTCTCTCTCTCTCTCTCTCTCTCTCTGTTGTTGTTGTTTCTTTTGTTTTTCTTTGAGGAAAACAATTTATGATTTTTTTAAAGTTTCAACAGATCTGATTGATATGGAAAAATGATCTTTGCTTTCATATGAGCAGTTAGATGTCTTTTACTGCCTCAGTCAGACTGACAATAAAGGGCTACTGTACTGTCTGTTCAAAGACAGTGGTTTCTACAGTTTACCATTTTTTGAAGGAGGGCATTCTCAGTAAGTAACGCATGATTATGATTATTGATTACCTGGTACTATTTTTTATCAGTAATGATTTTATCATATGAAACTTTTTTTGGGGGGGGGGAGGGGGGGGAGGAGGAGGGGTTCTAGAAAGAAAAAAGGTTTTTGTGAAAATGATTCTTGGTGTAAATAATGTTTTAATTACGCATACTTAACTGTGACCCACTAGTGCAAACTCCGGCAGGGGTCTGAAATAATGTTTGTTATGCAGATAAGTAAAAAAAAAAATAAAAGAAGTTGGGGGGAACATAATTATGACATAGCTGATCTATTACCTTTATACTGCATTCTGCTAAAACAGACATTAATGAATATGAATTTCCAAGATAGTCCTATGTGTGATGAATGGCCAACTGGAGAAATACAAGGATTTTGAAGATAATTACTCACACACACACAAAAAAAGATTTGTTATTGAATCTGTGTTCTTTGAGTAAACAAACGGGATTTTACTTGGCATAATGTTCACAATGAGCATCCAGAGAACAGTATTGAGCTATTTTCAGGGTGAGTTTTTCTTGCTTGTAGCTGATACGTAAATTCTTATGTGAATCCTTGTTTCTAACCTTTGTAGTTGTAGATACATTTTTAAGTGTTCTATACACAATGAATACAACATGTTTTTGAATGTAAGAAATCCAGTTCATGTTTTTGTGTTTATTTGAGCAACAGATTGTGAAAACAAATTTAAAGAAAATAATAGCTTCAGAAGAGGAATCATTTTTGTTATTTTTCACACATTGGTTGACACGGGGGTATTCTCTCAGGCCCCCATCAGTATCTTGCTCTCCAACTCATCTCCCTTTCTCCATGTGTTTGTACTTTTTGTATGATTTGTAACTGCGGTGATTTTTTTAATGTGCCAGTGAAAAAAACCAGGATTATTTTCCTCCATTTGCTGACATATTTGAATAGATGTGATCTAGTCTTTGCCAGTACACAGAAAGCCAGAATCGAAATTGATACGTTCATACATGCTTTACATGAAAAATCTGTGTGTGTTTTTCTTATGTCATAACAAAACTATGGTATGCTATTTTTCTAGTCATTCTTGTGGAGTTTATATTTTTTCATATCATTCAAATCCAAATAATGGAATGGTATACTTTTGTATTTGTATAAGTAGTTAATTGTACCTTGTGTCTATGCAAGTTTAATTACTGTGGTGGTTTCTGTCAATATGTGTTCGCATTTTAGCGTCCGCTTTCAATATGTGTTGAATATGTGTTCATTTAATATATATATATATCACTATCAGTGATGATGATTTTTTTCCCTGCAGTGCCATGCATAACTAATCCACTTAGGCCAAGGGTGGCACAGGAATAGCTATACTCAAAGTCTCAGAAAAAAAAAAAAACACCTGACCTTTAAACCATGGACATTTGTCCATGTATATTCTTAAGCAGTCATTTGCATTTCAAGTAGAGATAAGTATTCAGTTTTCTATTCTTGTGAACTGAAACCAGTTTATCTCTTGAATACCTTTTAGCTATCCAAAACAAGTCTTACTGCTTCTTGCCATGCTGTGGTGATATGCAAGAAGAAGAGATATATATGTGTGACTATCATGAGTGGGACTGAGTTGTGAACCAGATTTAGATGAAAATAAATTGGAATTTTTTTCAAGATGATGCACAGAGTAGTGACAGGGATGGCAGCAACTCTTTGCTGACTGAAAATGAGTTTGGTGAGATTTGCCAGCTCTTCTTGTGAAGCATACCATGTAAGATTGAAATGGTATGTTTTTTTGTTTGCCACTGTCCAAGAATTAACCAGTTTTATTTGTTCACACTTTATTCAAGCTCAGTAATATTTTGCAGCTCTCTTTTCAAATACAAATATCAAATTTTACAACATTCTATACAGAAAGGTGTGTTTGCTGATTATTTTTCTGACAAAACCCTCTGCTCTTTCAATGTTCATGATATAAAAATCATTGAACTTCGGAAATTAGATCAAAGTGACATTGCTTGAGTGAAAAACGATTGCTTATTTTAGTGGGGGCTTTTTTTGTTTTGTTTTTTCTAAGAATGGGTGGGGAATGGGAAGACTCATTTAGCATGAAATATGTCAGAACTGTTCAGTTTGATAGCGATAATAACGGGAATAGTTGTGACATTTGTAATTTAAGAGCACTGTAAATGTCCCTAGCTTTCCAGTGAGCACAAAGAATAACCAAAAGCCTGGCTGTAATTTTCATGGCTCTTGAGTTCGGTCTACGTTCAGTTTCTGGTGCTCTATTCTAGAAGGTTCTGATGTATAGAGAGCACATTGAATTACAGGATACAGCTGCACATTAAGTATATGCTGTTCTGAGAGAGTTTTTCTGTGGCCACATATCCTTGCCAAGTACATGTGAGCACATTGTTAACCTTGTGAGATGCAATCTAATTCCCTAAAGTTAGTGTTTGTGTGCATTAACTAGTTATCCAGAAAGAAAATGTGTGTGCGCGTATTATCTGCATCAGCACTTACATTGCTGTGGAATCATGATTTATGCATGATAACCAATCTTGGTATATTAAATCTATTCCAAAAAGCAGTGAAGGAAAGGAGACATTTCAATGTCAGTAATGCATAGAGATAGGTATGCAGATTCAGGTTTACATACATGTGTGTATGTATATAGGCAGAGATTCGTTTTGGCATCAGATATATGACAGCTCTTGAAAATGCTTAAAACCTTTTTGATCAAATCACCACTTTGTCCAAACTTTTTTTTTTTTGCAGAGTCGGACATGGCAGTCAGTATTTAGGACTAAGACACATTAAGACATCTGCTTGTATGGACCTACAAGCTCTGCTGAAATGATTTAAAACCAGTATGTATGCAGCTCAGTAACATATTCAGACAGTGTTTACTTTGGCATTGTCACAGCGACTTCCCATTCACAGTTGTCTGTCCTTGTGTGTTTAGGTCCTTGTTATTTCAAACTGAAGATGTTTCAGACTTCAAATTTTACATTTGCTTTTGATGAAAATCTCTTTCAGGTTCTTTTCTTCAGTGTCACCCACACCTGTCACATTTTTTTTCTCTGTCTGTCCCTCTGTGTCCCTGTCCTTCGCTCTCTCTGCTTTCATAAACCAAGAGAGACCTCCTATTTAGGTGTATCAGTGATTTACTCTGGTGATCTGTTAGCATAAATTTGTTCTGAAATTTAACATTAATTTTCATTGAGCAGAGAAAAAGATACAGGAGTTAATCATGAAATAAATTTTGTTACAGTAAAAAAGCAGAATTTGTTTACCAGTTTAATAGAGAGAATGGTAAGCTTTATAATCCCTGTTCCTCCCCCACCCCCACCCCATGCCTGTTTCCTTTTCTTTTGTTCTTTTTCATTGTATTTAGTTTATTTTATCTTATTTTATTTCTAAGGCCAGTCATCCCTACTAAATCATGCTCATATAAGTTATATGATCTTTTTAAGCCAGCATCATAAACCACATCCCCTCTATCATTGTGTGTTTAATGCAGGGATCTTTTTCATGGTGATTAGAATGGTTTTTAGATTTTTTTTAGATTCAAGTTTCTAAGAAAATTCAGCATTAAAAATTGACAGTGTTGTGATTGGCATTTCTGTCAAATTAATTCTTCAGAGATGTGTTCCTTTTTTTGCCACTCTGACTTGTTCATTTGATTGCCAGCCTTGTGTTATCTGTCATCTCATGTCATATCATTTGCAACATTATCTCTTCACCACAAGTCAAGTGGTATTTGTGTATATAATTGATGCATATGAATAGAGGCATGTATATTGATTAGTAAAATATTTTCAAAGGCTCTTCCCTTTCAGTGTGATGATTTTTTAAAAAGGGAATTTGAAACCTGGTTTTGAAAGCCGTAGATAGACGTTATGAAAAAGCTTAGAATTTCACAACCCCAGTACAGAAAATACAATTCATATGTGAGATACTCAGATAGTGCAATCATTTAGTAGTTTACCAGCTGAACTATGAATGAATGAAAGTGTGAGTGTGTGTCTGTGTACGCGCTCACAATCAAATGCATGTATGCAAGGTTTGAAAATGTGTGGGTTCTGCTAAATTTTGTCATCACTGTAGGGTTTCTTTTTTTCCTTGCATGGTAGTAAAGTGTATAAAAACCACATTTGTCAGTTTCTGTTTTGTTCTGTTTTACTTTAAAAAAAAAAAAAAAAAAAATTTTTTGAACTTTTCGTAACTTCTTAAGCTTCAAACACTGTCTTGTTTTTGTAAAGGTTTATGCTTGTTTTGCAACAACAAAAAAAAAAAGTATACAATAACTGTTTGTATTGGGGTTGTTGTTTTCTAATATTGTAACAATGTGTCCAGTGAATTTACAATGTCTGTATAGTCTTTGTATCCCTCCAAGGATAAAAACAGTAAGTTACTTAAATTTGTATCAGTATATCAGCTCTGTGAATATTCTGTTTCTGAAGCCCATTTGTATGCAGAATTGCATGCGCTCAAAACTCAGTTTTGTTATTAGTCATGGATCATGTAATTCAGAAACCTTTTTTAAATAAAACCTTTGATTTGGAAAAGAAGAAATTCATGTTATGTTTTCAGGTAGTGAAACACATTTTGTCTGAGAAATCAGAGGTTTATTTATTTACATCTTACATGTGGTTCATCCGTCGGGATCGACAAGGACCATCTAGTCATCCTGGGGGTGGGTGGGTTGGGCTCTGTGGGTGCGCAGGTGACTGGTCAGGCCAATCCACGCCCGGAAGGTTCTGACACAGTGTGGACAGGGGATGGTAGCGGCTGTCGGGGACTTGCTGGCACTGCTTTTCCTGGCCTGTCTGCATTGCTCTGCTGCAGCGATTCTGTTGGCCTCACAGGATTTGGCGCCTTTGTGGGCAGCTGAACGCCACTTTGGTCTGTCCATTGCATTCAGCTCCCACATATTGTAGCTGACTTGTCAGGTCAGGTCATTAGATCTGCTACTGGTAACCTGTAATCCAGTACAACCTGTTCAGGGTCGGGTTGCCGGCGACTAAACCGGCACTCCCACCGCTCCCTTCCGGGACTGGTGAGGCGGGTGGCTAGACACCCTTATGGAGATCCATAAAAGGGCGTTGGCTCAGGAGAGCCACCGACGGCCATCTAGCTCCACTGTGCTGTGTGCATGCCACACGCAGTTGGCCCCCGGGGTGTGTCTACCCATGCATGCGAAGTCTGGATCCGGCAGAATCTGCGGAAGAAACCTATCGGTTCAACGGAGAGGAAGGCGGTTACAGCAACGCACTGTGGAGTGCAGAGAGCAAGATGAGACACCGAAAGGATATCTTGGTCATCCACTGCATCCGTGCTCATCCTCCAGTCGTCTCGACTTAGTCTTGCCACTGGAAATTGGTGGACCCGGACGAGAGAGTGAGGTTGACGTTGCGCAACTCCTCTTCACTTTAAACAAACTCATCGCGCAAGTCATCAGTCATCCAAAATGACCTTTCATCCTTCATCATTTCATCACCCCCAAGTCCTGTGGCGACAGGCGAGCGACGAAACGACAGGTGTGGGTACACTGGCAGTCGCAGTCGCAGACCTGCACGCAGGCGGCTCAGGCCATAGGGTCGTTCTTCGTCGACAGGAGCAGCGATGGAGCTCGGCAGCCGTCTGAGCGTCTGAGCAGCCCTCTTTAGGAATGCACTGCTCACCTCCCTGGCATGAGGAAGGGGCTAGAAAAGGTGCCCTAAAAATTGCCTGCTCCATATCACCCTGGCCAGCATACCGCGGCTGGCGGGGACCCTACATCAGCGGTCGAAACAACAAGAAAGAAAAGAAAAAAGCAAGGATCGTTCCTCTCACCATTGGTGCTTGGAACATAAGGACTCTCCTGGACAGAGATAACGCGGACAGACCCCAAAGGAGAACAGCACTAGTTGCATCCGAACTCGCCAGATACAACATTGACATCGCAGCCTTGAGTGAGACTCGGCTTGCAGGTGAAGGCCAGCTCTGTGAACGGGGATCTGGTTACACCTTCTTCTGGAGTGGACGAGGAAGCGAAGAGCGACGTGAGGCTGGCGTTGGTTTTGCAGTAAAAACAGCACTTGTCAGCAAGCTAGCTGGAATCCCAAAGGGAGTCAACGATAGGCTTATGACCATGAAACTCCCACTGGCATCTGGCCAGAAGCACCTCACCATTGTCAGTGCCTACGCCCCAACCATGACCAACCCGGATGAAGTGAAGGCGAAGTTCTACGAGGACCTTCACTCTGTCATTGCTGCTATCCCTAAAGCAGACAAGCTCATCATTCTTGGGGACTTCAATGCTAGAGTTGGCTCTGACTACATCTCCTGGGATGGAGTGATTGGAAAGCACGGTGTGGGCCACTGCAACCCAAATGGATTGCTTTTGCTTCAGACCTGTGCAGAGCACGAACTGCTGATAACCAACACAGTTTTCTGCCTCCCTACCCGTAACAGGACGTCATGGATGCACCCTCGCTCAAAGCATTGGCATCTCATCGATTATGTCATCGTCAGGAAAAGGGATAGGCAAGATGTACGTGTAACAAAGACCATGTGTGGCGCCGAGTGTTGGACAGACCATCGCCTTGTAGTCTCGAAGCTGAATATTCGAATCCAGCCCAAGAGACGCCCCCAAGGCCAGAAGGCTCCAAAACGGCTCAACATCGCTAAGCTGAAAAACATCACCATCAAACAGTCCTTTGTGGAGCTGCTGGAAGATCGTCTGGAATCCGCCTCTCTGGACAACCAGAATGTGGAGTCTGACTGGAGGACCCTGCGTGAGCTGATCTATAGTACAGCTTCAGAGACCCTGGGACCCATGTCCAGAAAGCACAAAGACTGGTTTGATGAAAACTGTGATGAAATCAAGCAACTTCTGGATGAGAAACGCCGTCTGCATCAAGCCTACCTGAGCAACCCAAAGTCCACATCTAAAAAGGATGTGTACGATGCCATCCGCAGGACTGTTCAGCAAAAATTACGCCAGATGCAGGATAAGTGGCTGAGTGACAAAGCTGATGAGATCCAGGGATATGCTGACAGGCACGATATGAAGAGGTTCTATGATGCCTTAAAAGAAGTCTACGGCCCCACATCCTCAGGATCATCCCCCCTCCTCAGTGCAGATGGGAATACCTTGATCACCGAGAAGGAGAAAATTCTCGAACGCTGGGCTGAGCACTTCAACAGTGTCTTAAATCGCCCTTCCTCCATAAATGATGAAGCCATAGACCGTCTCCCACAAGTCCCCATCAACGAAGCACTGGACGATCCGCCAACACCTCTTGAGACCCAGAAAGCAATTCGTCTGCTATCCAGTGGCAAAGCACCTGGCTCAGACTCCATACCAGCAGAGGTCTACAAGGATGGAGGCACTGTGCTGACTGAGAAGCTCCATCAGCTGTACTCACTCATGTGGAAAGAAGAGACAATCCCCCAGGATTTCAAAGATGCATCTATCATTCACTTGTACAAGCGAAAGGGGAACCGGCAAGCCTGTGATAACCATCGGGGCATTTCCTTGCTCTCCATCGCAGGCAAGATACTTGCCAGGATCCTACTAAACCGCCTCACAGCACACCTTGACCAAGGTCATTTGCCTGAGAGCCAATGTGGATTCCGGAAAGAGCGCGGAACCACCGACATGGTGTTTGCTGCAAGGCAGCTGCAAGAGAAATGTCAGGAGCAAAATGCTGATCTGTTCTCCACCTATGTCGACCTCACTAAGGCCTTCGACACCGTGAGTAGAGAGGGACTGTGGAAGATCATGGCCAAGTACGGATGCCCTCGGAAATTTATTTCCTTGGTCAGCCAATTCCATGAAGGCATGCAGGCTCGAGTCCAGGACAAAGGCGAAACATCTGCTCCTTTTGCTGTCACAAATGGTGTCAAGCAAGGCTGCGTCCTGGCTCCAACGCTGTTCAGCCTCATGTTCTCTGCAATGCTTACTGATGCCTTCAGAGATGGCGATGTTGGAATTGGCCTAAAGTACCGAACAGATGGTAAGTTGTTTAACCTCAGAAGGCTTCAAGCAAAAACGAAGGTCATGACAGACATCATCAGAGACTTTTTGTTTGCTGATGATTGTGCCCTCAACGCTGGATCTGAAGCTGACATGCAACTCAGCGTTGACAAGTTTGCCACTGCCAGCAGGAACTTCGGCCTTACCATCAGCACGAGGAAAACTGAAGTTCTCCATCAGCCAGCCCCAGGGAAACCCTACGTTGAGCCGAACATCACAGTCAACGGTCAGAGACTCAGTGCGGTGGAGCGGTTCACATACCTTGGCAGCACACTGTCACGAAATGCGACCATCGACGATGAAGTGAACGTCAGGATTGCAAGAGCAAGCGCAACTTTTGGTAGACTCAGTGCAAATGTCTGGAACAGAAGAGGCATTAGTCTTGAGACCAAGCTAAAGGTCTACAGAGCAGTAGTTCTCCCCACACTACTGTACGCCTGCGAAACTTGGACAGTGTACCAACGACATGCCAAGAAGCTGAACCACTTCCACACAACATGCCTCAGGAAGCTACTGAACATCAAGTGGCAAGACAAGACCCCAGACACAGAGGTGCTCGCAAAAGCCACCCTTCCCAGCATCTTCACCATCCTGATGCAGTCCCAGCTTCGCTGGGCTGGACACGTGGCGCGCATGCCAGACCATCGGCTGCCCAAAAGGCTCTTCTATGGCGAGCTGCAACAAGGGAAGAGATCACACGGAGGTCAGAAGAAGCGCTTCAGAGATACTCTGAAAGTCTCTCTGAAAGCGTTTGATATCAACCCTGACTCCTGGGAGGAATCTGCAGTGGACCGTGACAAATGGCGTGCTGCTGTGCACAAAGGCGCCAAGTTGTGCGAGGCCAACAGGACTGCTGCAGCTGTTCAGAAGAGGCAGGCCAGAAAGTCACAGGCAAACAAGCTCCCTGACAATGGTATGCCTGTCTTTGTCTGCCCAAACTGTCAGCGAACATTTCGTGCGCAGATTGGACTATTCAGCCATCTGCGCATTCACAGATAGATTCATTTGCATCCTCCCCCCCACCCCACCACCACCCTTCCCCCATCCCCCAGCTGGATGACAACGATGGTCATCATCGATCTCGATGGACACACACCACCATTGTAGCTGATGTTGAAGGCCTTCAGAGAAGCTTTCAGAGTGTCTTTGAAGCGCTTCTTTTGGCCTCCATGGGAGCGCTTGCCCTGTTGGAGTTCGCCATACAGCAGTTTCTTGTTCAGTCTCATGTTTTCAGCCATGCTGACAGATGCCTTCAGAGATGCTGACATAGGCATTGGCATCAGGTACCGCACAGATGGCTCACTCCTCAACCTCAGGAGGCTTCAAGCAAAAACCAAGGTGAGGACAGACACCGTCAACGACTTCCTGTTTGCTGATGACTGCACTCTCAACGCTGCCTCCGAAGCTGACATGCAACACAGCGTCGACAAGTTCTCTGCTGCCTGTGACAACTTTGGCCTCACAATCAGCACAAAGAAGACTCAGGTGATGCACCAGCCAGCTCCAGGAAAGCCTTACGCTGAACCAAACATCCTCATCAACGGGCAACGACTGAACGCGGTGGACAAGTTCACATACCTGGGCAGTACACTCTCGCACAGTTGTCATCGACGACAAGGTGAATGCCAGACTCGCCAAAGCCAGCACTGCCTTCAGCAGACTCCATATCAACGTTTGGAACAGGAGAGGCATCACCCTGGAGACGAAGCTCAAAGTATACAAGGCCATAGTTCTGACCACACTGATCAATGGATGTGAATCATGGACAGTCTACAAACACCATGCCAAAAAGCTGAACCACTTCCACACCACCAGCCTTAGAAAACTTCTCGGCATAAAGTGGCAAGAGAAAATCCCTGACACAGAGGTGCTCACTCGTGCAAACTTGCCCAGCATCTACACCATCTTGATGCAGGCCCAGCTGCGCTGGGCAGGCCATGTAGTTCACATGCCAGACCACCGGCTCCCCAAGAAACTACATCTTACATACATAGACCTTGAGCATGCACGTGCGCACACGCACACACGTGTGAGTGCACAATCGTACTAAATACTGTCCCTCCATTCATTCTCTCTTGCGTCTTTCATGAACACGCACTCTAGACATCCACCCTGATGTACACTCTACTATTTTTCTTGTGACACAGTTCTTATCCCACTTCCCAAATCCCACCACTCATTTCCATGTTTTCTCTCTCAGTTTGTATCTCTCTGTTCTCTAGCCAGCCATGCATTGCCTGCAATCCATGATTAATGAGACTGATGTGCTCATACCCACCCAGAGGGTCTAATATGCAGTGGAAGCATGGACTGTGCATATGATTGGTAAGGGAGAATCAACTATGATTTCTGACCAATCAGCTATCCAGTTTACTTCTCTGCACCCCAACAAAGAGAACTTGCTTCGCACAGCCAGTATTCATGAGAACAGTGTGCAAGGCCTTTATAATGAGAGCCATTTCCATCTGATTCTCCTGTGACTTGAACCACCATCCATTTGCTGGCAGTTTTTGTCATGATTCATGCATGCTGGTGTTTGTATTCCTGTTATAACTTAGCAAACTCTAAAATTGATCACCGGTACATTATCTTGAATGAACATATCAGGACTTCATATGCGTTTGGTTAAGGCATGACCTGATCTGCATCTACTAACATGGGACATCGAAAAATTTCCATTCTTTACCCTGATATCCATCCCATTGTGGGATATGTTTCAACCAGATAATTGCAGCATCAATTTCAAGGTAAGTGCTAAATGTGGAAAGACTTTACCCCTTCCCCCTTTTAATTCACACTGTACAAAATTGGAAAATGTAATTAAAAAATACTGGATAAGAGACTCCTTTTCCATGTTTAAACCATCAAATACAGCATTGCACACCATACTGCAGCTTGCACTTCACATCTTAATTTCACACCATTACCATCTTTTGAGCATTGCATCTTGCACAACATGCCATAAGTCATGCATTACTTCTTAACCATGTGCTGCATTGGATCTTATGCCTTGCGTTTTGAGCCCTCACACATTGTACTTTGAAATTTTCATCAAATCACATCTTACATCATGATACATCTCATGCATTGCATCTCATGTGTTGCGTCTCCAACACACTGCACACCATTTTGCAGCTTGCATATTACAAACTGTAACTTCTGCATTCATGGGCTGTAACTCCCACGTTCATTCATCTGTACACGAGAGGGCTTTTACGAGAGGGCTTCTAAACTTTAACGCATCTCGCACTATATCACATCTTGCACATCCATCCTGTCATTTCACGGATGGCACACCATGTTGCCAGACATACCATAATAATTATAGCATCTTGTGCATTGTACAATACATTTCATTATACACCACATTATAGCGCACATCATAACACATCTTGCATCTCACAATGTCGCATATATCATCTCGGGCATTGCATATCACATTATTCACCTAGTGCATCCCATATAACAACACATCGCAGACCATGAGCTGCATGCAACATGTAATATCGCACCCCAATATGCATCGCACACTATTGTGTGTCATGCAGTATTATTGCAACATGTATGATTGTGTAGTGCACCACTTTGAATCTTGCATCACTGCTCATGGGTCATGTGCATATTTTACACTTTGCACATTCCATCACACACACACACACACACACACACACACACACGCACGGAGTCTGAAAGTGACAAAGATATAGATCAGTTAAGTTACTCAAGGAGGCGTCACAGCGTTCTGACAAATCCATGTGCGCTACACCACATCTGCTGACCAGATGCCTGACCAGCAGCATAACCCAATGCAAGAGTAGAAAAGAGGATCGAAACAGAGACAAATACATACACACTGTATCATTTTTCGTGTAACATAATGTAATCACTCTCTTCCCTAAAACGGACCCCACGAACCTTGGATGTAACGGACCTGGGACGTTTTGAAGCCAGGACCCATCGTTGACTATGATTCGAGTCTTTTCTGTGAGAAACAGTTCTCTTTCAGTTGTGATAAAGGGGGCAAAAATACTGATACATTTTAAAGTGGGGGTATGATGTAGTTTATGACATATCAGTAGGTCCACGTGATGATTTACTTGCTGAATTTCCTACTTCGTCAGACTTTCAACTATGCGCGCGTCATAAACAACATTTCATGAGATTAAGTTATTTCCCTTTAGAATCAGTCCAACAGAGATCTAACTTTCAAAGAAACAAAGATATTAAGAATTATCATCAACAAGGTAATATTGAAAAGACTTAGCTATCTATCCATTATTCTTATTCTTCTTCAATAGAGATAGGCACATTTCGGTGAATTTTGTCACTTATATCATGATACAGGTCTTGCCTTAGGTCTTGGCCAAATTGTCGTCTGCGCCTTATGACTTCTTACCAAACTCGACTGACGTCAGTGGAAGTGCAACATGATACCGCACAAAGAAAGAAGAAATATCGAAATACAGGTAGGTCTATTGGTGACTGAATAAGCATTTAATGACAAAAGACTGTCTTCCAACACTTTCTGGTGCAAGTATATTTTTGATATTGCCTTTTCGCCCAGGACAAATGATTTGTTAGACCGAGAGTCCGACCACTTAGTGACTTACCCATCCACGGTGACACACACACTTGGCTTATCCCACTCTCAAGGAAAGAAAGCATATTACTAGGAGCTGTAATAATCACAGCAACAACAAAAAGCTACATTGATACATATCAATTTCAATAGGGCACTACGCGGGCTGACCCCCTATGATAATACCTCCACCCACCCAAAAATTTTACAAAAGACACAATGGAATAAATGACCAAGTGACTTAATAAAGCAGCCAGTAACAGTACACATTTGATTGAATGTTATAAGTTACATAACATAAAATCATTATAAAAAAAAATCATAATGAAAAGTAAATTTGATTTTCCATCTTGTTTTGACTTTACCCAGGAATATTAATTGTTCTATGAGGCGAAATATAGTCGCATAGTGAGTATTGTGGATTTCTGAGATTCTTTCAATCTTTGGTCATCCTTTTCATGTTGAAAAGCACAAACTACATATTGAAGAATCCCCTACACTATGACTAATAGAGAAACAGATCTTTTTATCAACCCTTCCTTGGTGCCAAGAACAGGATCCATGCCAGGTCTCTCAGACCTTGACATTCATTGCGTGCGACATATATATACTATATGTGTGTGTGTGTGTGTGTGTTAAGTCACCAGATCTATCCTGGGCATCAATAAAAAGTTTAACGCCCTATGATATGCCCCATGGTACACCATTGCAGATTGGGCAGAACTCCAAAATTCTGTCCAGCAACTCCCAGACAACATCACCTCTTCCTTTCATGGCACCAGTAAAATGGAATAATTCTGGATACAAATCACAACTCAAAGATGGTCTCCACACTGCAGTCGAGGAGTTTCAATTTTCCCCACAATTTCTAACTTCTAAGCAAAAAGCAACAAGCCCCATGTGGAGTATGATACCGTAACTACAGGCAAGAAGCTCACAAGAAAACTGGACAAACTTTGTTAATCATGGAGAAAAACTGAAAACTAAAACTGGCATTCAACAGATCCAGCAGCATCTTTACCATGCATACTCATTATTGTCAAATACCGGCTCTTCACAGAAATCTTATTGATGTTATAGTGTGCCAGGCCCCTATGGTGGAAGCGTGGGATTTTCCCAGGACACACTGCTTACTGATGGACCCCTCCTTCCTACCTCCCTGCTCTCCTCCCTCCCTCTTCCATGGCATCTATCCCCACCAACACCCCTCCCCTCCTTCCCTTGGCTGAGTGCAGAGGGAGCAAGTTATCATGGAATACTAATTAAAGATGATATCTGCTCGGACCGTTCTCTTCTGATACATCCCCCTGCCCATTTCCCTTCCCCTTTCATCAACCTCAACCCCGTTTCCTCCTCTCTCTCTCTCTCCCACCCCCTCCCCCCACACCCCCTTACTCCCCATGTCGATCTCTGGCAAGATGGCATCTGCCTCAATGGTCACCGCATGGTATGGTGTGTTTATCATGAGCTGTTTGGAACAGAATCAGAGTTGGGTGATCTTTCCTCCTTCCCGTCCTCTTTTTGTCACCCCCTGTTCTGCTACATGAATATAAAGTGATCCTTGAAACCTGGGGGCTGTGAGTAATGTTTGTACTTGCATTATGCTTTGTTGGCAGTTTACTTTGTGGTCTGTTGGAAACAGTTTGGTGTCAGTTGAATTGTAATTTTGTATCACAAGAACATTCAGACACTTTTGGCTGATGTGGTATTCTACAGTTAATATAGCTGGAATGTGTTGATGCAGATACCATGACTTGTGAGAGAGTGTAGCCAGTGTGTGTGTGTGGCTTAATTGTGTTTGAGGCTAATGACTGGAGGAAAAGTGATTAAAGCATAAAATGTAGCCAGTCTGGTTTGGGGTATTAGGGTGCTGTAGTCATGTGTTATATGCCAGTGGGGTAACACATAGCTGTATGTGTTCAACAAGATTTGAGACCAATGAGAGGCAGTCCTATGTTGGTGCATACAGGTTGCTATATATTTACCAAATTACTTTGTAACTATACGATTCCCATGTAATAATTCTACCAGTGAGATATTTTGTAAAGACAAAGTACAGATTTGTTCAGTCTTAATGGAAACAGTTAATATTGTTTGGTGATTTAACAGTACTTAAACATTGGGAGTTTGTAATTGTCTGCCATATATTTGGTGCGACAGCTATTATTGTATGGATGATTTAACAGGAGTTAAACACTGGGAGTTTGTAATTGTCTGCCACATATTTGGTGCGACAGCTATTATTGTATGGTGGTTTAACAGGAGTTAAACACTGGGAGTTAGTATTTGTCAGTCATATATTTGATGCACATTATCTTATGTCACTGATTGTTGGTGGTAAGTTAAATGGAGCTTGTTTTACATTGATCTCTTTGAGAAGAGAGTGTACGGCTAGACACTGAGTGAAGGAACGGAGAAAGGTTATCTGTGGAGTTGTTTAATCTGTCCAGACAACATATTGATGTTCCTGTTACATCATAGCAGTGATGTCTAGCATATGTTTGGGTAATGATTTGACCTGGGTTTTGATATTGTGTGTTCCAGGTGTGCTGTTTAAAGTTAGAGAGATAAACACCTCAATTCATCTTACTAAAAGACCCTGCTGTGGTACAAGGAGAGAGTGGATTGTACACCTATCCTCTGCCTGTAATCCTACTCTATCCTCTCCCATCCCCACCCCTTCTTTCTTCTTCTTCCCCAACCCCTTTAACATTAACAACTCCAATTCCAGTCCATGACAAATAAGTTCTGTACATCAAGAAATCCCAAAATGATGTTCGTCCTTCTGATTCAAAAATGACTATGGCTTCAAGAGACAGATGGAAGATTGGTGACTGTGGGTCTGGAGGTGAACGGTGAGGCCAGTCCAGGCCCTGAAGGCTCGCCCACATTTGGGACACAAATGAACGGGTGGTGTTGTGGCCATCCACTGCCACGAGCCTTGCACACAGCATGCTTTCGTTGCACCTCATTGATGCACCTGGCTTCAGCTGCACGGGCTTCTGTGATGATCTTGCTGTGCCAAGCTGGATGGTCCAGAGCAAGTGTCATCCCACTTGTTGATGTTGAGGGACGCATTGAGGCAGTCTTTGTAGTGTTTATTCTGCCCTTCAACTAAGCGCTTGCCCTAATACAGTTCTCCATCCAGCAGCTGCTTAGGCAGTCAGCTGTCTGGCATTCTGACCATAATTATGTCCAGTCCTCCTTGCTTGGGCTTTCTGCAGAGGGTGTAGACGCTGCAGAGGCCAGCTCATTCCAGGACTTCTGTGTCAGGGACTGCCACCTGATGAAGAGGAGTCTGTGAAGGCAACTGAGATAGAAGCGGTTGAGTTGTTTGGCGTGTCTGCTATAGACAGTCTAGGTCTCGCTGCATAAAGGAGGGTGGTAAGGACCACTGCACAGTAGACCTTCAGCTTGCCAATGTGTCCTCCCTGAATGTAGATGCCAAGTTAGTAAGTGATGGCACAGACAAAGCATAAGTTATGGATGACCAGTTCAAATCTGCATTCAGTACAAGTTTCCAATGTTCCCCAGAAAATGTTTGTGTCTTAGACCTCAGCCAAGATGCCCATGGTCCCACCTATGACTCCATGATCACCTTGAAGGATGTATGGAGCATGAATTTTATTGTTTGTATGTTTCAGGAAATCAAGCATTATGCCACAATGGTAAACACCAGTTCTTGCAGACTAGATTTATCTCAGGGCTCTGAAGTAACCTCTGTATCCCTGACAAGTCTTCCATTTAGTGCTGACTCATGGCAGGATGTTCAGAATAAGGTAATACATAATGCCTGTTATGTGTTAGTAATGAGGTAATATATGCCTTTTCTGTATTAGAAGTATACATATACACAGTGTGCACTCAAGTCTGTATATGTTTATGGATGCATATTTGCATGGCCATGCTTAAGATATTGACAAAGATTTTCTATTCTGAGTTGTATTAGAAGTATCTGTGTGCAGAGTGTGCACTATCTCATCTGTGTGTTTATGGATACATACAGATTGCATGCTAATAAGAATACTGACATAAATGTTAACAAATAGGCATGTTCCAGTCATTTTCCCAGAATTGACATGATGTGCTGTTTTACTTTTCAGTTGCTGTCAATCACTTGGATAGAGTGTGATAATCCCAGCTGCAAAAAACTGAGGAAAAATTCCCATTGAAGCAGACATGAACATACCAAATCAATGGTTCTGTCATCAAAACCCAGATCACAACTTCAATGCGTGCAGCATTCCAGAGGAAGATATTCAGTTGTATGATCAGTTGGCAGAGAGATGTGGTCTGACTCTTTCACAAACGCAGTATGTTCCAGGGGATCTTGTGTGGGTAAAAATGGATGGCTACTGTAGGTATGTGAAGATGTTTTAAGGGTACTGACTTCATACATTATCATTTAGATGTCTTCTTGTTGTTTTAAATGAGGACAAAAATCTATGGATGATCAGACTGTCAGCCAAAAAGCATATTTAGTGACTAATCATGGCTGTTCTTGTGTCTCTGATATTATTTGTCGTAAACTGAGGCCTATATTTAACGAAACTATTTAATTCTTTGAATATATGAAATCTCGTTTGAGGATTTATTTCCTGTTATTATGCCTTGTTTGATATCAGTCTGCTGGAATTTGGTTGAGAGATTACAGAAGTTAATCACCCAGTCTTCCAGGATTAAATTAATTTTAAAGAAATGCAAATTTCAATGCATAAATTAATGGAAGTGAAAAACTAATCCCCCACCAAAAAAAAAAAAAAAAGAATATGATTATGAACATGGTAAAAGCTTTTGGTTACCTTTACCTGATAGCATGACTTTTATTGAGTGAGAAGGTATGTGTGCAGATGGCCTGGCATTGTCATACGGCAACCAGAAAGAGATCCTCAGTACTCTGGACCTAACTTCAGTTATAAAGATGGTAAAACTACTTTCAACCATGTTGAGTTCTTAGGACAGCCTCACAGTCATGGTTGGGTCAGCTCAAAGAAGCTCATGGAGTTCACTCCTTCATCAGTGAATAAACAGCATACTTCCTGTAAGCAGGTGAGGTAATATTCAGAATATGTAAGTGTTAGATAGAAATGTTAAAAATGAAGACTATAAAGATACATACTTTATATGTTGTACTCATGAATATGTCATTAGTTTATGTAATCATTATTTTACTTATTAAGTATACAGCATTATTTCTGTGTACAATCCAGTTATTGTAGTATACATTCTTTAAAAACAAACAGTTCTTAAGCATTTTCACCCCCCAAACATACACTGACTACATTTTCAAAGTATAGTTCTCTAACCTTCTACAGTTACCAAAGATTTACTGTCTGCAAAACCTGCAATTGATACAGCTTTAATTCTCCACAAAGACTGATGTCAGAGCATCAGCTGTCTCCAATTTACAGTTAGCAATGATTTTCTCCAAATCTACAGTTATCAGCATTTATTCTCCACAACACTATATAGTATATCAATCACCTTGCGTTGATTCGGCCCAACTCTACATAACTTTATTTGTATCAAAACATTGATTTTCCCAAAACTCAAAATTATTACAGCATTGATTCTCTTCACATCTATGTTTATCACATCATTCATTCTCCCCAGTTCTTCATTTAACCATGACTGAGATCCAAGGAGAATCAACTGGTATTTGAAATGTCTTTCTTAAACTTTTCAACCAATTTTGAGGTATCTGTGAGAAAATCCATGAAATGTTGACAGTAAACAGTTCGAAAAAATAGGCTTACTTTAAACAACATCAGTATTCCAACCACAATATAAATATAAGTGCTTATGTTGATGTCTATTTACACATGAATAAGCATGTGTCGGTCAGGCAGGAAGAAACAGACAAAACATTACGTAAATAAAACATACACCACAGACAGGACATCAGACAGATAAAGGAAGACAGAGAAATGACAACAAAATGAGAAAAGATCTGATTAACAATCAAGCAAACAATACATTCAAGACATTTCTGCACAATGCATGTCAGCAATTCAAATGACAACAAAATGAGAAAAGATCTGATTAACAATCAGGCAAACAATACATTCAAGACATTTCTGCGCAGTGCATGTCAGCAATTCTTTTTCTGCCACAAAGAACACCAGTAATGTCACTTTTAATAAAAGATTCTGTTTAATGTTAATCTGACATTGGCGTTTTGCAGAAAACAGGCAGAAAATGGCTCAAACGTATTACAGGTTGCCGATATTGCGAGCCATTTCATACCAAAGTGCCACAAATGTTGAAGACTGGATACAGTATTGAGTATGGCATTAATGAAGCCATGAAAATGTTCCCTTTATCACTGAGTGAGAGACTGAAGAGGTGCACTTTCCACTCTCATTTGGGGAAATGTGCAGTTCCTCAGGTGGACAGTAGTAAGTATTTTGTCTGTTTTCATTGATTTTTGTTTTGAACACCATTTGTGGTTGATGGATTTGGGCTGTTGTGATAACTAGTCAGGAATGCTATGTGATTTGTTTCTTCATGGTTATGTATCAGTCCGCGTTTACATTCATATGTCCTTGCGCACAAAATCAACTTTTCCTTTTATCTGTGGTTGATTGATGGTACAGTTTGGTTTTTGTTGTTTTGCCAGTACCATTCTGCTTGCCTGGTGTGTCAGATTCAATTTATGATCTAATACTGTAACAGGAACTGTGAAGGAAAATTTACCACTCACTTGTGGTGGTTTCTGTTATAGATGAAAATGATGGTTCGCACAGCAGCCAGGCAAGTGAGAGTGAAGATTTCTCAGATACTGACAATCTGGACACAGCAATACCTTGGTACACATCCTTTGACAGTTGCCTGGAAAACAGGACCAAGGAGGAAAGACTCTTGTTAGATGCTGAAGTTGGTATCATTTCTGCATGTGTTCAAGTCTGTGAGTGCTGACTCAAATCTTTTTGTACAGATGATGTTTATACTGACTGTTTGCAACATTTTCTCTGTGTGTGTGTGTGTGTGCACATGTGTGTGAAAAAATCTGTAATGTATGTGTGTGTGTATGGATTAGAAGAGAGGAAGATTAGATTGGAAAAGACTGTTTGTATGCCTCCATCTTACTTATATGTTTGTATGCCAGCTTCTTGTATTCATATGCGTCTGCAATAATCAAATGAACCTGGTCCATTTAGTCAAATGTTCAAAATGTAAATAATACAATCACTTTTCCCAATATTGGGGATAGGAAGTAAAGTAAGTCTATGTAACAACCCTTTGTCAATTGACCATGTTTATGAATCAGTGTATGTATGTATGTGTCTGTGGTAAACTTTAACAAAATATGAATTCATTTTCTCTGGAAGCACTTTGTCTGTAAACATCAAATTTGGATGAAACACGGAAAAAAAGACTCCACCTCTTGTTCAACGATCTATCAAAGTCTCAGCCAATATATTCTGTGCACAATATGTCAGCTGAGGAATGAATTAAAAGCTCTTTTGTCAGACCTCCAGCATTCTTAACCCCTTTCCCTTTCCCTTCCTCTTTCCATCTATTTTTAGATAACATGTTTTTGCCAGATAAATGTTTTGTGGAAAGACACTTCATCTGTTCCAGATGTACAAGCAAAATGAGAGAGCCTTTTTTCATGACATAAGGCAGTTTATGATCAGGAATGAACTAAAACCATTCAGGGGTCCTTTCTGGGAGAACCGAAGTGTTGACCTCTTCCAGCTCTTCCTGGCAGTACAGGAACATGGAGGCCACACACAGGTGCAGCAGGGTCTTCTGTCACTGTTGTTGTTATTGTTTGTTGAACACGTGAAATAACCCCAGGCATTTATGTTACTTTTTTTCCCCTTGGCACAATTGATTATTGGTAAATATAACATGCAAAATGAAATGTCATAAAGTTTTTATTTCATGACTGAGTGTCAGTGTGCTAGTGTTAATGAAAGAGATACATTGGTGAACAGTGATGCTCTCTAATCCAAATATGTATTATGGATAGCTGAATGGACACAAAAGGCTTGCCTGGAAAAAGAGAAAAGGATATACAAAAACAAAGAGAAGCAGAAAAAAAGGTTTCCTTGTTAGTGGGATGTGTATCAGTGTAACAGGATGACTCCTTTTGCTTGAAAGTACCTTTCCCCACAATATTGATGCTCTAATGATTTGCTTTACTAACATACATAATAACAGACAAGTTTGTTCTGCCTCTTGAGAAGGTTTGTCAGTGTAACTGTGCTGAAATTGTGGATGAATACAAAACAAACACTTTAAAGTGTATCCTACATACAATCTTAGATATCTTGCATCTTGTCTTTTGCAATGATGAGAAAATAATAAATTGTTTTTTTCTGAGACAGCTGTCACAAGCAAGTGAAAACACATTTTTGACACATGTGAGCCAGCCCTCAAGTCATTATGCTGATATTTAATGTGGTGATAAATCTGTGATGCAGGTCACATGTCAGAAAAAATGGGCTGCTGTGTACAGAGAGGTGACAGAAACAAACTGCCATAATGATTTCAGGAAAACGAATGCTGCTAGACTGTTCTACTACAGGTATTGGGCTTCATTAATAGATTAGTAGAAAGAAAGAAGAAAAGGGAAAAAAAGAGAAAAAAAACAACCCAGCTTTTGTTTCCAAATATAATAATGGTAATGAAAGCCATTTCTGTTCATCATTCCTATCACATTTTTACTTCCTGGTTGAACTGGCTAAAAAGACTAAGATGGGATTGTCAGCTGATGAGAATTTTTGGAACAGACTATGCTGGATAATACTTTATTTTATTTTCTTGTGTTTGACAGTCAGAAAACAGTCTGTTTAATTATTTTAACATGAAATGAATATTAGCAAAAAGAATAGAGTGAAGGGGGATATGATACAGATATATATATATATATATATATAAAATAATATAAAGGCAGTTTAGCAAAGGAGATCAAGTTTTATGCTAGGTAAGCTACACGATGACTGTGGTTGTGCCTTGAAATGGAGATAATGCAGTTCCACAGTCACACAAATTGAACAGAGCATTCCTGTTATAAGACACATTTCTCTCATCTCTATACAGGTCTCTATCATACACACACATAGTTCACACACATGTAGGTGATACATACACAACATCTGAACATATATTTCTTTCAATTTCAGGCATCTATATCCTTATGAACTGTACGTCCAGGGGAAGGACTTCACAAAGATGGTATCAAAACTGAAAGAGGTGACATGTTGTCCCTCAGAACAGATTGCAGCTGATCATTTGCTACCAGAACCACAGAGAAAAAGGAGAAAGCTGAATCCCGTGCAGAGACAAGACTCACACAGCACTTCTGGTATGTCGTGGACAAAGGTTTTGATCCATTTCTATGTTCTGTACATGTTTTACGACCACAGTAATATGTGATGGGATGGTTGTTGTTTGGTTTTTGTTGTTGTTCTTATTGTTTTTATTTTTCTTTCTATGTGAAATAGAAGCTCTAGAGGGTTTGACATCTTCGTTATTTTTTAGTGAATTCATTTGTTCAGAGTAAATATAAAATTTTTGGCTCACACGTTTGAACAAAGAGACTGGTTCTTAGGAATTCTCCCAGATTTCAGTGTAACCTTATTTTGATGGTATTGTTCAGGTCTCATAAAATGAAAATGCATGTTATTATCTTTATATCATGAGGTGACTGCCTGTTTCATGACAAGACAGAGAAATAGTGACACTAACAGTGAGTGATTTTAGTGACTGCAGGTGGCTCATCAGAACATGCTTTTTGAGTAACTGAGTGTTGCTTTGTATCAGCATAGAAAAAATGCCCACATTGACATCATGTATTAGTAATACAACAGTAATGTGATATATAACTGCTAGCACAGGACTACTATGATTACTATATTTTTTTCTATCCAAATAGCATCTTCAAGTACCACTGAAAAAAAGTCAACATGCAAGAGATAGTAAGTACTGAAGCTCAGAATAATTATGATGAGTGCATGATTTGAATGCTTTCAGACTATGCTTGTTCAGTCAGTTCATCACACAAAAACCTCATGGGGAAATTCTTTGTCGTCACATTTTATGTGCATATATATATATATATATATATATATATATATATATATATATATATATATATATATATATATATATATATATATATGTGTGTGTGTGTGTGTGTATATATATATATATATATATATATATATATATATATATATATATATATATATATATACACCAGTATATATATACACCAATATTCACAAAAGTTCTGTTTTCAGGCACTGGTACAGAAGCTGAAGAGGACATTGCTTCAGACAGTTTGAGGGAAATGCTACAGGCTCTGGACGAAAACAGCAAGCTAGGTAATTATTTCTTCTGTTGTTTCTTGCTATATTTGTGCTGTCCATTTGTAACAGATGGTTTTACAGCATTTTATCAAATTTGTTGACAGTTTAAATAAACATTGCTTATAGTGCCAGAGATCTTTGTTTCTTATGTGAAACAAGCAAAATGGGGAGACTATTTCACCCCCTCCCCTCCCCTCCCCCCTTCCCACACACACACATACATGCACACATACACATGCACACACACCACACCACACCACACATTATCACACTACATGCATGCATGCATGCACACTTGCATGCTTCCTGCCAAACTGTATTTCTAAATCGCTGTGTTTTTCACTTTTTTTCAATAAGAAATACATCAGATGAGACAGCTGAGGATGATTTGCTCAGTTTTGTTGTTGAGAGCTGTGTCATGACACCATTGGATGATATTGTTCTATGAAGTTTGACACTAACAAACACAATCATCTGCTTAAAAAAATAAATAAAATAAAATAAAATTAAAAAAAAGTGTACTGTACCACACAGTCTTAGAACAAATTTAACAGTCAGAAATATTGGAAATGCACAGTACATGTGTGTTTTGTTCTAGCTTTTATACCAGTCATGAAACTACAGTACCAGCAGAATTTTAGTATTGTGAAATACTGTTTCATTCCCAGTAACAGATATGACATTGTGATGAGTTTCTTTTTAGATTCATCTTCACACTAATTATTTTCAGCCTTTGAAGATGTGCAGCTGGAGAAAGAACTTGACATCACTTTTTCTGATGACTCTCCACCAGCAGATGAAAAGATGCTTCAATTGACAGACTATGGAGTGCAAGGTAAGAAGTCTTACTTTCCCTTTTACAAAAAGCAGAATCAATTAGATCAAAGAAGGGAAAGCAACAGCAGTGCAGTGGGCCTTGGTGGAGTGGTTGTCCAACACTGTGATTTTGGAATGAGAAAAGGAGTGGTATGGTCCTCTACGTTGTGATCCTTTGAAGGATACTTGAGCAATCAGTTTCTCATTTACTTGTGTGCTGTTGAGTGTGGAAACATCTACTTTTTGAGAAGCTTCAGTGGAAACACCAAAAAGTCTGACAGTTTGAAGGACTTGAACCTATTAAAGCAGCTGAGAAAATTATACTTCACCATGTACGAAGGTTAAATTGTGGATGTTAGTCAACAGCAAAAATTTCAGACTGCTTAAATCTTTTATTGAACTGTGTCCATGTGTGTGTGTGTGTGTGTAAGCATTTGGCACTTACTTGTTTCCCTTTCATCAGCATAAAAAGCGTTGATAGTATCTTCAAATTTTATTACCAGTGAGGTCTTTTGTCATGTTTTCATACGTCAGTGATTCACAATTACTGTCATTATTGACTTTTTCACCAATTGAAATCTTTTGTTGGGATGTCATTGAGAACAAAACGTGATGAATTGTGTTGCCAAATACAGGGTTTGTATGAGTTGGCACATTGTGTGTGTGTATGTGTACATTTTTGTCTGAGTGTTTTTTGTTGTTGATTTTTGTGTTGTTTTTTTTCTGTTTATAATTTAGGTACAACAAAGCCAGTAGTGGTTGGTGTAAAAGACATCATTGAAGAAGGAGCATCATCCAACTTGCAGCCAGTTTTTCAACACTTGGAGAATGCCAGTCAGGCATGCTCACTGCAGGACGAACGTGAAGAGTGTTCTAAGACAGTTCAGGTTGTACCCTCAGCAAATGACAATGGAGATGATGACAGCTCTGCATCTTCTTTAAGTCAAAGACTGCTGAAGGAGCTTGATGTTCTCCAGGATGCAATTAATGTCATTGATGATCAGATAGATTGGGACTGGGGGTAAGTCACGCTGATGTCCAGATTATACAGAAAGAAAACTTCACCTGCTTGTAAAGTGTTGCTTCTTTTGGCCAGAAGGTATAAATTTGAACTGCTGTTTGCTCTTTTGTCTTTCAAAGAATGATTCATTGCACTTGGAAGATAATTGGATGTGAGTTAGCTGTCTGTGCCTTGGGTTCTTTAATGTGTTGATAAGTGCATTCATTGATAGTTCCCTGTGGACTGCCGGCACTGGGTTTGCAACAGATTAACCTGGGTGTGGCTGTGTATGGAGAACTCGGAATGAGCAGCTTGGGAGTAAAGCTACTGAAACAGTGCCGATGGGGCAGCAATAACAAAAAGTGCATTCAGCACACAACGTAACCAGATCTTGGTTGATAGCTTCATTCAAAAGATGAACACCCAGATCACCACTAATTGTCTGGAGGAGGAGGAGAGAAGAGTTAAAATCCTGGTCCATCCTTGTGTGTGTGTGTGTGCTCTCACATATGAATCGAATGTGTTCATGCGAGTACCCTGGGTTCTTTGAGAGACAGAATTTTTATTTTTATTTTTTAATTTAGAAATTTGTTTTTTTCCGATTTTTCCTCGACTTGTGGATTCTTGAGTGCACTTCACATGATTTAATTGTTTAACTAGTTCTGTTGTTTTTTTTTAAACAGGTATTGATGTTATACTGACTTTCCCTTTATAGTTGCTCTATGCGGTGTGTGTATGTGTGTGGGGGTCAATGTATATAAATAAGTTGAGGTTCCTTTGAGTTTGATTGTGCTGTTTTGCTTGTAATATGCATGGCACCCTAGTCTCTTACAATTTCTCAGATTTCACCAGTCTCTCAAGAGTGCTCGCTGCTAACTCAGGACCCCTTATTCACAAAATTATAATTTCTCTTGGAATTTTCTCTTGGAAGTCACAGGGATCAAGTTCATGGTTTTTGACTCACTTGTGTAAACAAAGTGAGCCTATGTTTTCACCCGGTGTTCGGTTGTCTGTGTGTGTGCCTGTGTGTCCGTGGTAAACTTTAACATTGCCATTTTCTCTGCAAATACTTTGTCAGTTGACACCAAATTTGGCATAAAAATAGGAAATATTCAGTTCTTTCCAGTCATCTTGTTTAACACAGTATTGCACCTCTGGGATGGGCAAAAAAAAAAATTTTTAAAAGAAGCCAAAATATATGCAAACTGAATTTACTGTTATATTTGTATTTGATCTGATATTCTGACACAGCAACAAGAGTAGTCACTTTTATCATTTTTTGTTCAAACAGGAACTTCTTTTGTTAAGCATGGAAGTTATATTTATTTTGCATGTCTTTGGTGCAGATCGTAAAAAAGGGAAATTAATCTATAATTAATGCTAGGGGGCTTAATTTGCTTTAAACTGATCTTTCTCATCTTAAACATTATATTTTGAAATTATACTCCATACATAAAAAACTTGTGTGTTTTACTCTCAGTGTACAGGGCTTTCACTATGTTCATTCATCCAAGTGGCCTTTTTTCGGAAAATACTAAAATCAATACCTCGAGTGGAATTTAAAGATCTATTGGTGGAGCCCTGAAGGTCATGGGTAAAAATCAATTGCGTACACATATTTATACATATTCAAAGCGTGTGCTGATATTCTTCACGAACGCGAACGACACCATTTTGTTTAAGTTGTTTACCTGCCCGTTCAATCCTATATTCAATCGACAATACACAATAACATGTGATGGAAAGTTGGAGGAGACTGTTAAATATTTATTCAGAGAAAGATTTGTGAACGTCTCATCACTTACTGGATTATGCCCCAAACTGCCATAAAAATATCCACAGAATCAGTCGGAATTCACAGTTAAAAATAGTAAACCATGAGAGTTAATACCCTTGAATTGATGAAACGTGAAAATTTTCCAGTCTTGACTTTTCTCAAAATGAAGTCCTTTTCACTTCATACAACGTTTAGAAATACTTGTACTTGGCTCTACATGTTATTAGTTTTCTTATCAACTTTAAAACTATAAAACTAGAATGAACATAAAAGAGAAATTGAATCAACCGTGTCAACCAGGTGTAACTAAACTTTTACATCTATCTAGATCCAGAGAAAACGGCTAAATGTTGCAGTGTGATTGCGGTCATAGCCACGTCTCCTTTACCACAGACTTGAAAAGAATTTTTAATTGCCCTTAAAGATTTTTTGAATGCCCAAGATACACCAGAATAATATGATTTAAACAGCATTCTCACTGCGAATACCGCAGTGGATTTATCGCCCTTTAAAAAAGTATGTTTAAATATCATATTTTTTAACTTCAGTTAAGGAGCCACAATCGTGTAATGGGTAAGACAGTTTCTTCTCACCTGAACACGCAGGGTTCGAATCTGCCGTTAGGATTTTTTTTTCTTTTCTTTTAACCCAAAGCTTTATAATAACAAATACAGAACACATTTTAACGATTAGATCTTTTCTTCTTTTTTTTTTCAAGTGTATCAAGTGAGTCTTGAAGGCCTTGTCTCTCTTGTTTTTGTTGTTGTTTGTTTTTGGTTTGTTTTGTTTGTTTGTTTGTTTTGCTTTGTTTTTTGTTTTAATAATGTTTATTTGTTCAAACATACTTTATGTTGTAATCTTGTACGACTGAGAGTGAGTGAATGTCAAAAGCAAAAGGAAGAATGAAAAATGACCAACACAAAATCACACTAACAATCCCATTGTATTCTTCATAAAGTTGAATTCATCATAACAGGCACAACACATGCTGTTCATAAGCCTATGTTCAAGCATTTGTATCATACAATTCACTTCACAGATAAGCTCATACACACATATTATCACAAGCATTTCCACTCTTTTACACTGATTTTTTTAAAGCAATTACCTAGTCGACAAAAGAATTCCAGGATATTCCCACATATTCCTTGTAATATCTGAGCATTCTTGTAATTACTCAAACAGGGGAACAATCTTTTAAAGTCATCTTGATTTCATTATGAAGTCGATGCCTCTCTAAGTCAATACAACGAACATTCCTTTGTCTAAAACTTTGCAGTTAAAAAACACAAGTCACCTTTACACTGGAGGTATGTATTTCCCATCACTGTTTGATTTTGACTACCATAGCCTGATATCAATGACTATTTTGTATACAAACACTATTTTTGAATGAATCTGGTGACTACTGTACATTAAATGCACTGACATCAACACGGTTATAAGCAATATGTTCACTAACAAGCATTCCACCATTTGTATAGAAAAAAATACCTGTACATATAAATATACAAACTAACAAGAAAATAAACTTTGCAGCCAATCATACATCAACTGGATGGATTAAACAAGTAATTTTACAATGTTAACAAAAGATAATATTTTTCCCCCAAAGATCAATGTTACTTCCGTTTTTCAATCATACTTTGTAAATGTAAACACAATTCAATATTGTCTCCATTCTGTCTTGAAATAAAGAAAATTGAAAAAAACAAATACTGAAGCTTTAGAACACTGTATATAACGTCCTTTAAAAATCACAGAAAACTTAGAAGAAATCAATTTACAACAGGCATTACAGGATGGCACACTTGCAGGTGTTTCCTCTGAAAACTGGTTCATCTTCAAGACTCCATGTTATCCCAATACCACAGCCAGAATTCAACAGGCTCAAATGGACATGCTGTTCACGGATTAAGATTTTCACACAGTTCTGGAGCAGACATTGGGTCATTCTGTGGAACTGGTAACAGTTCTAAGCAGACACTGGCAAGTCTTGATGGCTTTTAAGTTTTTACTTGTGGAAAGTCTCTCACATTGTGATGGCTGTGTGTAGACATATGCTTCAGTCTTAGTTCCCTATGTATCTATTGTCTCAAGTGCACAGCAAATAGGGAGTCATGATATACCAAAGGTACTTTGCTCATGTTCACATGAACACTTGTATCTACAGAGGAATGCATCTTTGCACTCAAGAACTGATCTTTTGTAGCTTATTAAATGCTCATTTGAAGACAACATTCACAAACTGAAGAGAGAAAAAAAAAAAGCCAAATGCTGTTCGCTAGTCCATTATTTCTAAAAATATAATCATGAGGAGAGGACTCTTACATTCTGAAAATGCATAAATAACTGTCATGTAGGGACAGATATGTAACTTGTATATACGAGAATGTGAACAAACACATTTGTGTTTACCAATAGATGTACCATTTCTAAAACAGAGAAACATTTTATAAATCACCATGACTGACACATGCACACATATTTCCACACAGACATCCTTTTCACATGAACACAGTTATACTTGAAATCAATGATTCATAACAAATCAATCTGTTAGGTGGCTATGCAACTGGACTCACCACAATTTTTACTTCATGAGATCATGTTTTTCAAATATAAAATACTGTACACAATAAATAGTTGAAAACAATGTGAACAGATGCAGAAACAGAAGAGAAAATTAATTAAACAAAACTGTAATGGCAATGAAGTAAAACACACAGTCTTAAACTGTACACTGAAAGAAAACTGATTACAATTGAATAATTTTTTTTTTAAACATATCAAAAGAAAACAACTGATCACAACTGAAAAAAAATCAAGTAGAAAATAAATATATAAACAACTGAATAAAACACAGTTCAAAATAAACAAGTCAAACTGTTATTTGTGTGATAATTCACTTGTGATGGCCACAAAACAAATAAAATCAAGATTATTGACAAGACTATAATGGGTGGGTTGTACATGAAAATAAATAAACTGAGAATGACATGCACTTTGATTCTAAAACTACATGCATGCTTTTAACAATTTTGATTAGTGGTCATAATGAACAGAATACATGTCAATACCATGCTGCCTTTCTGAACAGATACAATGATACACTGACAGGTAAGTGGAAAGATTCAATATGTTTGTGGCAGTTCTGAAGACCTTAAGCTGAAACTCTCGGATTAAAATCACGAGTACACTACTGATCCTTATCATACACTTGCTTCGAACTAACCCTAAAACCTGAGAGACTTTATTTTATAAGTTTTATTCCTTTGCTGCAAAGTGTCCCTTCAATCTTCTGTTGCTGGAAACTATCCCTTCAATCTGAGATATAATGAACTGGTTCTATCAAACAACAAAATGACTCATCCACTGCATCTTAACATGATGATTCATTCCCTTTAAGTCTTACCCATTGAAACAGAAAACTGATCTACACCTTTGGCACTGTTGTCTGTGGAACATGAGAAAGGCAGGAGTCCTTTCACTCTGCTTTCTCCAGCGTGGTAGGGAAGGAAATGATATTAAGCATGGTGCCTGCTGCACAGACCAAGCTGTTGGAGCCCAGGGACTGCATCTGTCGTACAAACGCTTGCTCCCCGTCTTGCAGGTTGACTTGTCGCACAATTTCTCCACGGGACAGATCCCACAGCTCTAACTTCCCCTGAAAGAATTTAGTTTTACATTTTATTATCTATGTAATGCACAGAATATATAAAGTCACAACAGATTCAACAGGCATCAATTTGCAAACAATGATACATGCAATATATATTGTTCATGAAGGTGCTGACCATATCTGAAAGTAATAAAGATTACTAAACTATAAGATGGGATGTTTTGATTTTTTTTATTTTGAAAAAGACCTTTTATAAACCATCACAGCAATTTTTCTACAAAATTAGACATTCAATTCTAAACCTCTTGTTATAAATCCTCTTAAATAAATAAAGTGAATGCCACATACACAACAACACAAGCACACTAGTTTATACATGTGAAAGTGGATCCTATTTAAATTGCTTTTACCAACTACAAAATTTCTCCTTAATCATCCTACGTGACAGAACCTCACTGGACCTCTCCATGAAGTTTCAGTCCACCGGTTCCAAAGTCATATAAGATCAGTGCATGATGAAAAATACCAACCATACACTTGCATACCATGGTGGCTGAGATTGACTGGCAACAACTGAAGGTGTCAAACCAACTGATCTGAGAAGTTTCCCAACCCAGTTGTAAACGATCTTGTTCCACTTCAACAATGATACTGTTTCTTGCATGTATTACTCACCTGGACTCCAAGTACACCAAGATTATGTGACATCAGGACAATACTGCCACCCAGGTATTCCTGCCAACAAAAAAAAAAAGTATGTCCTTAATACCACGTGCCATGGACAGTGTAATAATTCTACAATGATAATATTCAGTAATATCTTTTATACCCAATACTATTACAGAGTTTGCTTGCTTATTTGTTGACCCTTGGGGGTGGATATTGGGGTGGAGGGGTTGAAAAATGAGAAAACACTTGGGAACGAAACTTTTCACTTACCTAATAAGAATTCATTTTGTGGAATGGGAAATATCACAAAGAATGTGTGTGTGTGTTTCCTATGAATGAGTGTGTGCCTGTGTGTGTTTTTCTAGTCTGGGTCCTCTGACCCCCACACATATATCTCTTCTGCCTGGGTCCTGTAACTTTCTTCTCAGGCATGCTGGTATCTATCTGACTGATCTTTATCACCAATCATTAAATTGGTAAACAGCTTAAAAATTTTTAATTAAAATTGCTCCATAATCCCACTCAAGCCGTCAAGGGTAACATATCTGATCATCCTCAAAAAAATCTGCTTTGACAAAAGTGTAAAAAGAACTAGCAGCTGTGCTGACATGTTCAGTGTGACAGAGGAAGCAGGTTTGAATCTACATCACTGTGAGACTTACAGACCCATGGGCAGCTCTTGCCACAGTCCAGGAACCACAGAAGAGTGTCATGCACTGTACAGATGTGTCTAAAAGAGTGTTGATCAAATATCCTGATCAATACTGCAGGTGTCTGCATCTCCAGGGCCTGACATCATGATCTACTATGAAACAAAGCACAGAGTGCAGTCTAGTCATTTAAGTTTCTGTTAGTCTTCAGTGTTGGATTCATGGGGGTAGTTGCTGAAGGAACAAGGTGACTGTTTCCACTCCAGGGGAGACACTCTGAAGTAAACAATTAATGCATCAGTAGGGGTCTTAGTAGGTGCTGAACAGCACATGCTGAACTTCTGAAGAACATGGTTGGGGATGGGGGGTGGGAGGGGGAGGAGCATGCACAAACCATCCTTGTTTTCTGTGTTTTTTCAGTGGGGAGTGGCTGTTGATTGATTTTAAGCACATCAGGCACAGACCTAATTTTCTATCTGAAGCCTAGAGATGAGTTTTCAACCATCACCAAAATGACTCGTCGGCAGCAGTTTAATGTCTCCTTTGGTGTGTGTGCTCATGGTGAACCAACAGTTCTCTGTGGCACCACAACTGTGGCAGACAAACCTGGATGTTGCTGTGTATTGGGGGTGTTGAAATGAGCAGTAAAGGGGTCATCACAATGACAACACACACACACACACACACACACAAAAAAAAAGATGTAACTAAATTTACCACTGACCATGGCTATTTTATGCAGGAGCTGACAACGTGTGCGTTCCCAAACACACATGCAGTCGTTCTGGGCGAGACTGACCACAAACTGCAAAGAGGTGGCCAACTCTACCACAGCCTCATCATGCCACTTGAACTTGTGGGTACACGTTCCCGTCATAAGATCCCACAGGCGTACCGTGCCATCAGAGGAACCACTGGCGGCTGCATAAGGGGGACACTGTAACAGTTTGTATACCACATTTTAAAACAGCCCTGCCGCACTGCAACAATTGTATATAGCACAACAAAGTTTCAATTTCACGGTGTCAAAGCGTGCAGATTGATCCATATACATGCTATACCACATCTGCTGAAAAAAAAAGTTTAAAAAAAAAAAAAGAAAGAAAGGAGCAGATGCCTGACCTTCACCTAAACCCAATGCACTGGTCAGACCTTAATACTGACTACTGAGTGTCAAAATAGTCCTGCCCAAATGATAGCTACATGACCAATGGGTCAAAAGAACATGTAATGATGATAGCTACATGACCAATGGATCCTAAGAACACAGTTTCACTCATAAACCAAGCGATGAAACGCACAGTAATTTAACAACACAGATCACAGGAAAGTGAAGCTGGTGCCTGCAAAAGCTCTTTGGAAAACAATTTACAAAAGCCTGAACTTGCTTTCTGTTGCTGTCAATATCACAGATTATACCAAAGGTGAATGACCAGACAGAAGCTCTAGAGTTTGAGAATTACTTCTGACATGTTCCTGTCCACCTTCACAAGTACACACTAACTGAAATTTTGGTGGCTTAAGCAGTGACATAGCTTAACAAATCTAAAAAGTGCAGGGTTTCTCCTGCCCTGGCTGAACAAGAAAACAACTAACAGAACAATATACATATGTGTGTTTGTGTGTGTGTGTGTGTGTGTGTGTGTGTGTAAGAGAGACTGAAACCTGACTGAATGACAGAGGAAACAAATGGTGAATACCTAAAGGCACATCTAAGTTGGCTCTACCCAGGTCAGCAGCCTGTTGTGAAAATTAATGTGTTTGTGAGGTGCTTAGAGCCTGGTCTCCGACTGAGGATAGAAGCTATCTAAGTATCAATATCAATTGTCTCTGAATAATAGGTGCTATAGAGGTATCCACATCAATACCAATACATCAATACCAATCAATATCAATGGTCCCTGAGGATAGGTGCTGTGCAAGTATCAATATCAGTCAATGTCAATGGCACTTACCCGGTCCAGACAAAGGGCTCTAACACTGCCCTCATGACCATAGAGTGTGTACAGACAGACTTGGTCTTCAAGGCGGAACACCTGCAGCAGTTATATAACATGTTAGCATCATCTTGTGTTCTCACTGTTCACATACACCTAAAATGACAATGTTTAATAATCTAATCAAATCATTAGCTAAGCAAAGTCAATTGGACAAACTGGTTATATTCAACTCTTGCTTTTAGATACTGCAATTACAGTTACACATGGATATGAATGTGAACAAAGAAGATGATGGATTGCCCTATCAGTAATAATATTTGTATATCTTTCAGTTTGCATTGTATGTATTGTATTTTCTTGTTACCATGTGCAAAACTGTTACAATGTGCAAATTTTCCCTGGGGAAAGTGTGTTATCACAGTGCAGTGCCATCCTTTTTTTTTTCTTTTCTTTTTTTTCCTGTCTCCAAGTGTTTGTGTTTTACTGTCAAAGCTGATTTTTCTACAGAATTTTACAAAGGACATCTCTTTTGTTGCCATGATTCTTTTACATGCACTAAATACATGCTGCAAATAGGGCCTAGGTTTACTGTCTCATCCAAATGACTAGCACCCTGGACCACCACTCAAGGTCTAGTGGAGGGACAGAGTAAAAATCCTGGTCTATTCATGGGACTCATACCCAAGGGCACTCACTTCCTAGTTGGGAACAAAAAATCTGGATATCATGAACACATATGGCCAGTTACAAAATAAAAACATTATTCATTTTTCATTTTTAGCCTTCTAAAAGAAGCAACACACACCACTGACTCCAGTTTCCATTCATATAATGGACAGAACTGGGTGTATGTTTTATCCAATTCATGATTTATCCAATGAATAGAAAATACCTGTTTCTTGACCAAATTAAGAGTTGATGGACTATTTTTTAGAACTGGTTTAGATAATTCATTAATACAAGAAGTGAAATCATGCCTTCAAAGTGTGATCTTCACTGGCAGAAACGATGCGGTCCCCTTCACACTGGAGACAGTTGATGGGCCGCTGGTGAGCACGGAGAGATGCAAGACTGTGACAGCGTATTGTGTCTTCCCACAGGCGCTGGGGACGGACATTGCCCAAGCTGTACTGCCTAGCATGACCTGCCACAGATCACATCCCAAATAATTCATCTACCTTGACTTCATCGTAGCTTCTGTGTTCATTAAGAAGTCTATTTTCTTTTTCTCACAGTAAGCCATCGAATAACCACCTTTGCTCTCATACACAGGAATTCTACAATAACCAAGGAGAAGTTTAAAAACTGCTGTAATAACTAAACCAACCACTTTGAACAGAAAATTCACCAAACACACATAACAGACTGACAATATCAGAAGATCTTTCTATGCAAATATGCCGTGACGTACACACCTCTATGAGAGCGAGCTGGAGAGGCTTGCAACTGTGGCAAGAGAGGATTGTGAAACGTCTCCAGTTCCAAAAAGTCCAAACTGCCATCCACTCGAGCAGCAACGACTCTGAAAAGAAACAAGACCACGTATTCCAGTAATCACACCCCTGACAGAAGTAATGTTGTAATTAACCCCTTGCCTGCCAAATGTTTTAACACTTTTGTCATTCCTGTGTGCAAGTAAAAGCTTAGGATTTCCACCAAAGTATAAAAACACTTTGAAGAAGGGAGAAAAAGGCCATTTCCCTTTAACTATCAACTGTGATTTGCTGAAGAAACTTAGACATGAGACTTCCATCCTGTAGGGGTACATCAGTGCAACAAAAGGGACTAAGTCTCACATCCCAAGGCAGGCAACAGGTTAAAGGATTCAAGATGCTTCAGGGCAACAGAAACTTTTATCTGCTATCTCTGCTGTCTTGACTTCATTAGATAAAGGGGTCATAATTGAGATGGAGATGACAACTACAACACAAGCTCAAGTAGCTGCAATAAACCTAATAACACCTGCCATAAATTCAAACCAGGAAGTTGAAAAGTTGGAAATGAAATCAGCTTTCAATATGTGTACATACTAAACATACAATCATTCTTGATGAATGTGACTCCAACTTTGCACATACTATTATTCAACGATTCAAGACACTGATATTGTCTGTGTGAATTCACCTGTTGCCAGTCATGCACAAAGCAGTCACCCCAGCAGCAGAAACGTTGTACTGGTACTTCAATCTGCCCGTCTCTCCTTCCCACATCTGAAACACACACACACACACACACTCCAGTGACTGGTGCTTACAACCCAAAATACACCCAAATGACAATCTATTATGCTCCATGTGATTTTCATGTATGGGACAGAAAAAAACATGGATCAATAAATGAGAAAGAGAATGCATCAACATTAACTAAAAAACAGGATGAGACTGAATCACAGAGGGAATTAGTGTGTGTGTGTGTGTGTGTGTGTGTGTGTGTGTTTGTGCAAATGATAACATGCTTTAAACGAACGTATTTCAAGCAAAATAAAGTGAAATATAAAAAGTGCTTGCCAACAAACCACAGAAATTACAATTTTACAAACAGAAAGAAGACAAGAATTCATTAAGTGGAATGTCCTTGGCCAAATCCAAAATGGAAAAATCCTCAGTGTCCCTCTGTATTTTCTCTCCTCTGACCACAACTCACTTCTATACGACCATTGCCACAGCCAGCGACAATGAGCCCATCCCTGATGGTCAGACACCAGACAGGAGAGGCTGGGTGCATCTCTGGTTCCTCCGCTCCAATACAGTCACTACCCACTGTGCCGGGACTGTCACCTGTAGGCAAATATGCACAACAGACTTTATTAACGTACACACACTGCACATGCACAGACTTTTAATACATGTATCAATAAGTTATGTTTTCGTACGTACATGTTCCAAAAAGATTGTGTACACACATTCAAATAAAAATAGATTCATTTCCAGTAACACTTTTCATTCACAAAAAAAAAGTAAACTTTTATAACAATGAAATAAAATAAGCTGCTCAAGAAAAAAAAATGCATTATACAGTAAAAAGACAAATCAATTCATTATTTCCTTGGTTTTTTTAGGCTTTAGATATAGATAGATAGATATTATTTCTTTCAGCATTCTGACCTTGACTCCAGCTCCGAACACGCAGGTCGTCAGGTGGCGTCAAAGACGTTCCATCACTCACACTCCGCACGCGGTGCTCCCTGTTCTGTAGAGCAATGTCCCTGGCTATCCGATGATGCTCCTCATGCACCCCTTCAAACCACCTCTGAAAATCAAACCCCTGACTACTGCTACTGACTGGCTGTGCCGGCATGGACGAGAAGTTGGTGTTGATGGTGCTGGCCAGATCAGGAATCAGCTCACTCATGTTGGCCTGTCGAGTTTTTTCAGCGCGTCGTTCAAACGCGCGTGTTCTTTCGATGAAGGAACCTTCGGAGGAGCTGGTGCTCTCCGGGGTCATCTTGCCACCATGGTATTCAGCATACAGGTCGGCGTCGCTGTCTTCAATGTTCCTTCCCAGGCAAGGCCGCCGGCGCCGAGGAGGGGTAATGCTATGGGAGTAAAAAGGTGCTTTGTTTTCTTCCTTTTCCACAAAGTGAATCAGTAAAGCAATAAGGGGATTGAAACAATAACAATAGACATTATACAACATCATAGCAATTACGTGAACAGACAAAATCATTTAATGGAAGACTTGCTGCACATGAGTGAATGAAGTGATATTCAAAACTATATCAGGGATCATTAATAAATCCATGATATTAAGGAGAAATAACCATGGTAAAATCTGAATGCATTCACAAACAAGGAAACCATTACAAATTACATGGCAGCAACTCTTGCAATTTACCATGAACTTTTTACACACACACACACACACACACACACACACACACACACACACACAAACACACACACAAATCACACACACCTGTGTCTCTGCATGGTAGACAAACACTCTCCAGTGTTAGAGTCCCACATTCTCAGCTGACCACCATAACAGCAGCTGACGACAAACTGTCCGTCCACTGCGAAGCACTCCACCTCCTGTCCAGTCATGTAACATTTGGGTCAAAACTGTCTCCTGCTCATTACTATATATCTCATCCAAAAATATATCAATTTGTGTATTTAAAACTAAAATTGTAACTTTTTTTTTTTGGCTCTAGCGTTACCTGTCACTACATTCTAGTAATGTGTCTTCATCATGAAGGAGTATTTTGGGATTACAGTATCTGTGAACATTTATTACATTCATTGCTCAAGGAGAAAAAAAGACAAAAAAGATCATCCTTTTTTCCCTCACCTATGTCATTCTGGATTTGGAAACAAGCTCACAACTGTCAAATGCTCAATACTAATTCATTTGAACTATAAACTTTTCCTTTCCAAGCTAAAACAGTAAATTACACAGTAATGCTTTCCTTTTCTCTAAAACCAGAGGTCTTGGTTTAAAGAAATCTGTATATTCAACACATCACACAAGTACACAATATCAGCAGAGCAACAACAAGCTAACCAGAAGTCTTCCAGTATAACCAAGGTTAAGTATTCCTTACCTGAATGTGCCCTTTCAGCAAAATGGGGACCGATTCCTTGACCTGCTTGTAGTACATCCCTTTGTTCCGCTGTCGTCGGTTGTAGTGACGAGTCCACGAGTGTCGCCAACGAGAGTAGTTGCGGGAGCACATACACTTGTACAGAACCACCATGAAGTAGGAGATGACAATGACAGAGAGAACACACAGGCACACAGTGATGAAGAACTCTCGCCGGGACTTGGGGTAGAAGGCCTTCAGTTTCTGTGCATCATACATGTAGGATGGGAGAGAGTGCAGGCTGCCCCCCACATGGCTCCACATATTCTGAGGACAGTAGACACATTCACATTTTCATTGTACAGTCACTGCATACAAGTTACCACTCCACGATTACATACGTTCTTCTGTCAAAAGATTTAGACTCAAAACTGATTTATTTTCCACACACAGGTACAGTAAAGAAGTTCACTGTTAAATATGAGCAAACAATAAATAAAACAGCTAAAGTGGAGTTAGTTCGGACTAAGTCCAGAAAATATGTACATTAAATTATAGTCTCTAACAAGCACTCACACACATACACACACCCCCATCCTCCCTCACACACACACACACACACACACACACACACAGCATTGTACTTTTTTTTAAAGATTAATTACAAAAAAAAATTAATGGGAGGTCTGCTAAGCTGTCTTATCACTTTCACTGGTTCACTTCAGGTGATGGTGATTTCACAAAAGACAACTGTGCCAACACAATGCATTTTATGCATTACAGGTGCGTCCAATTTACAAATGTTGGTATTTTGAGGGGGTGACCTGCACTTCAGATATGCGTTTTACATAAGAAATGTTTCTGGTAATACTGTCACAATACCATTCCATGAGTGTTCATGAAATAAAAAACACATGAGGTATACAATCCATACTTGTAAAACAGTTTTGATGCTGTCATGCAGGGACATGGTTTTCTGCAAGCAGCCACTACTGCTGTGATGCTTCATGCTTTTCACCACTTCATGGGTTAATTTACTGATTTCACACTGTTTTTCATTTCTGAACAGAATGAACAAAGCGCCAATACCTCCAAACAAACCATCAAACTTTTCAGCATTGCATTATCTGTCAACAAAGCACATATTTATGTACACTGTATTATTTTTCAACGAAGCACATATTTCTGTTTAATTCACTTAGCCATAATACAATACTTAACAAGTTAAACTCTTCAGGTTTGGATCACTATTGTTGTTTGGTATATGACTCACAAGTAAGCTGATATAAACCATCTGAATGGTCTGTAATACCATTACCTTGTTATCATCTGAAGTCTGTGGGACATCTCCAGTGCCTGTAGGTGCCACTGCTGGTGGCTTCATGTACCCTTGTTGCTCTGACGGGTGCCGAAGTTTTATCGCTCCTCCTGCGTCCACTTTGATGGACAGGTGAATGGAGGGAAGAATACTGACATACCTGAAGAGCAAATATGATCACAATAACTATAACATTTATAATATGCACATAATAACAGTGGCATACATACTGTCCTCCAACATCAACTTGAGGTGAAACGAAAGTGAATCAACTTATACTTTCTTGCATCCTTTTTTGTTGAATAGCGTGGGGTTAATTGCCACTAAAACAATCAAATTGTTGCCACATGAATTCACGCAGTGTCAGACCATGTAAAGTGTTGGAGTGACTGATGTTTTTGATACTGAAAAGTTTGCATTCAGTGTCTAAGTAAATATAACCGAAGTTTCTGTCTTAATACTAACACAACGCTGGACTGTCTTAATATTAAAACATAGTAAAATAAAGGAAAAAAAATACTCCAATCTCCAAAATACTGAAACAGAAATCTGCATACTATAATACAGAAACACTGCCACCACTACCTTATCACTGACGTGTTTCTAACACCAACTGACCTGCCAGGTAGGCTGAGGTTGTACAAGGCAAACAGGCGGGGCCAGTGCTTGTGGGACAGACCTCGCCACGCCTCCAGCTGTGTGTGCTCCACCGGCCCCGTCTCCAACATGTCATCCCCCCCACCCCACCCCAGTCCCCACCCGGCCCCTATCACACCCGTGCTCTCCTCCTCCACCTTCTCCATCCGCTCCCGCAGCATGTCCGTGGGGAGGGGGGAGTCGGACCAGGGGTGAGGGTGGTGGGCAGGGTGGTGGGGAGGGGAGGAGGAGGAGTCCTCGAGGTTGGCAATATGTTCCACAAGGCCGGTTTTGTACACGATCAAGCCAATCCAGATCACCGTGCACACCTGATGGAAATGCAGCATATAGTGGGCATTGTAAAAATCTTTTGTCATTTTTCCTTCTTAGTCAGAAATCTAAAATAAAACACAAAGCACGTATCAAATTTCTCCACAATTTCCATGTACAATAAAAACCCTAAATATAATTCAAAACTGAACATTATTCAGCACAGATGTATCGATTCTGCATTCAGCAGGTGTTACAGTCAGTCATCTCCTTTTGCGGCTAGAAATCTTGAATAAAGCAAAAAGCAGATATCACTTTCTCTATAATTTCCATTTACAATGAATAAGAACTCTAAAACTGAAATAAACAGATTTCTTTCAGCATGGATATATGACTTTAGCATACAGCAGGTGTTATAAATTTTGTCATTCCTTTGTGCACTTAAATCTAAAATAAAGCAAAAAGCTATTACCAGTTTCTCCATCATTTCCCTGTGCATTTAAAAAACCTAAAACTAAAATAAAAATTGATTTTTTCTTTCACCAAGAATAAACTCACTTTCACATGTTCAGTCAACTATTCAAGTGAAACAAAATAACAAACAAACAACAAAACAACAGGTTTTCCACCTCCACTGACCATGATGATTCTCTGAAAGATCCGGGTGCGCGCCCAGAAATAGAACAGCCTCAAGCGGCGCGGCATTTTCTGGAAGAAGTCGTCCTGACCTGGAGAGGACAGGGACATGTTCTGGGTGAAGGCCATGTCCAGGCGTGGCGCTGAGCGGGAGCGGTAGATCTTGGGCCCAGGCTGCCACTGCTCCGTCAGGTCCACCGAGGACGAGAGGGAGGTCGGGGTGGCGGGGTCGCAGGGAGGGGAGGCGGTCTGGCGCTGTGTGAAGGGGCAGAGGATGAGGGGCTGGATGGAGTCGTCATCCTCCGTCTCTCCCTCACCCTCACTGGGAGACTGTACACTCTGGCGATGGAGGTCTGCCAGCTGCAAACCATCACATACAAAAAAGATTTAACATTAAGGTCCCATTGCATTCTACAGTCATCAGGGCAGTGAATTTTGTATTCAACCATTGAGGCAGTGACTTCAAATCCAGCCATTAATGAAGTGAATTCATGTCCACTGTCTTGGACTCGGCGTATGAAGGAAGGGCCCAATCTTCTCCTTCCGCCATTTGAAACTTTGCCAACAAAAGTGTCGCATCCATTCATACCTGGGTGGAGTGAGGAAAAACTGAGGTAATGTACATTTTATAAGGACACAACATCATGCAGAATTGGGGCCTTGAATCCTATCACCAGTGAACACATAATCAGAAGTTCAATGCGAAACTAACTCTGCCATGGAACCTCCTCACATACATATGTTCACTTTATTTTTTCTTCTGCATTTGCGGGTTGCAATTCCCACATTCACTTGTTTGTAGAAGTGGGCATTTATGTGTGTGACTGTTTTAATCCCAACATGTATTCAGCACCCATACATCATTTCAAGGCTGTGCATGCAAGATTATGTTCTTGTTTCCGTACTCTATTGAATGTTGACATGGATAATGGGATCTTCAATGTCCACATATGATCTTCTGCATGCATATACACATGAAGGGGATTCAGGTACTGGCAGGTCTGCACATCTGTTAAGCTGGAAGAACAGAAAAATCACCACCCTTTACCCACCTGGCGCCCTGATTGCGATTCAAGCACAGAACCATCACAATGAAAGTCTAACCTTTTGACCACTCAGCTGATACGCCCATCACACAAATGTGTGACATCAAATTTTCAGATGAAAATGTTTTATGGAAACATTAATTTCAAAGAGGTAGTCTCACTGTCTCATATTCATGTAAAATCAATGAAATAGGTATATTTGAGGTTGTTCTTGCTTCATTGTAGTTATATTACAATCTGTAATTATCTGTAATACTTCCATTCCCAACTCTCCTATTCCCCAACGGTATTATATGTTGCTTTTTGTGTGGTGTAAATAAACATAATAAATATACTTTTTCAAAATCTCATGACATACACTTAATCTCCTATCCAAGACAAGATCTGTATTCTATCAAAACAATAAATGAATAAATAAAAGAAAGAGCAAGTAAAGCGTAAAAAAATAAGTGTTGAGTAAAGCATAAAATATCTTAACTTTAGAGATACACCTTAGAGATATTGGAAAAATGAATACCTTTCATACACAAAAAAAGAAAAAAAAGCTAAAATAAACAATCAAAATCACAAGAAACAGTCAATCATCATAATACATCCAAAAGACAAAGCACACAAAGCAATCACCATTACCTCCATACGCCGTATATCAACAGACAGAATGGTGGCAAAGAAGAACATCTGCAGAAAGAAGTCTGTCCACAGTCCAACCAGAGCAAACAGGCAAAATTCCTGAGAAAAAAAAACATCGAAGAAATATATGACATGTACTTTGAGGAACTACATTTATTTTGTTATCAAATCCACTCATGTCCAATCTTCCCAATACCACGACCAGCTTATGCACATAAGCATGCGCACATACACACACACACATATTCCTGTTAACAGATGTGGCAGTTGTAACATCTCAATCAGACACACAAAGAACGTTATTGTACAGTTTATCACACAAAATGCAATTACAATATGACAATTTTGGTCTATGTTTCTTTGTTTGTAAGCTGCAACACTCATATGTACAAGTAAGCTTGTATGTATATGACCATTTTTATCCCACTATTTAGGCAGCCATACTCTGTTTTCATGGGTTCAGGTCAATCCAGGTACATTTTACAACTTCAGATGATTTCAAGCAGAAACTTTGTTTTTTGTGTGTATTTTGTGGGGGTTTTTGTTGTTGCTGTCTATCACACCCAAAGACACTGAAATTAAAAATCTTTTATTTCCTCTAAATCACCTGTGCACTCATTTCAGCAAGTGATCTTTTAAATGCATAGCCAATTTTCACCCACTGATAAGACGGCCATACCTGTGTTTTCAAATTGAGGGACAAAGTCACTTGGCAAATGTCTAAAAAGCCAGTTTGTAGCACAGCTTTACAACCTCCAGAATAAAGCAGGAATAAGATCCCTACCAGAGTTTGCACTTGTGGGTCACAGTTAAGTATGTGTAATTAAATAAAGTATTTTGAATGGGTCCTTTGGTTGGTAGCTCTGGGAAGTTTATGGCTGTTGTTGTTTTTTTTCTCCCACAGGACTAGGAACTTCACTTGTTTGCAAGTTTTGTCTTTGCTGTATGCCTTGGGAGGGGAATTCACTACCATCGCCAAGATATTACTATCGAGTCCATAGGGGATAAAACTGCAGTCATATCAGACTTAAAAAAAAAAAAAAAGTTCTCTCCATCAGAGATAATTCTATTGGCCCCCAGATGACATCTTTGAAGAGTTTACATGTCTCACCCTCCAGTTTTAATCTTTTCCTCCTCCTTTTTTGTATAAATATTTTTTTAAGCATTTTATGTACTTGTTTTCCTGCTCATATTTCATACTCCATTATCTTATTTTTCAATGTAATAAAATGGATCCTTTGTCATGTTCTGCTTCTGTCTGATCTCTTCCAGACAGCCTGTGTGATCAAATATATCATATTACCTGGATGGCCGGCACAAAAGTGAAGAACCCAAAGAAGATAATCAGCAACTCCGTGCACAGGTACTTGGTGATGTACCATCCCTCTTTGCTGAGTCCTGTCACACAGATAATAAAACACCTCCAAAACTATCCCCACAGCAAAGTAGGCTCACAACTGTCAGGTCAAACTGCAATTGGTACTAAAACGTAATTATCACTTCTGCCATCTACTACAGTGTTCTTAAAATGAACAAAAGATTCTATGAAAATAAATAAATCTATATAATGCAATTATTCTAAGAAACACCAGACTGTTATCACATCTAAGCTGAGGAACAAAAAGAATCTGCTGCAATTAATACCTTTACAAGAAACTGTGGCAAAAATATTGATGACACAATGATAATACTTCCAGAAAAAATCATTTTAAAGAAGACATTTAGTATGACGCAACAGCCTAATCAGAGGTACACAGTTTACTCTGATATATGCTCTGTGTGTATGTATATAAATATAAATGTGTGTGTGTGTGTGTGTGTGTGTGTGTGCGCATTCTTTTTTGTTTCCAATAAATTTTCATTCCTTATCTGTATCATTCTTTTTTTTTTTTATGAGGAAACTGATTTTTTCTGGAGTCCCTGTGCTGTGCCAAGCTCAAGACTCAACAATAACAGAACAGATCAAGCAGGTCAAACAGCTGTAGACTGTAGAGAAAATGGAAAAGGACCTACCCTGAGCCACCCTGATTTTGACATCCAGATGGACTGGGGTGGACACCACTGACTTGGTGATGACCAGCACGTTCTCCAGTCCAATGATCATCACAAGGTAAGGAAAAATCTCACTGGAAAATACAATAGGTTTTCTTTTTTTGTAGAGGAGTAGTGGAGAGGTGAGCAAGTGGTAAGGCGTCCACCTAGGATGCAAGAGAATCTGAGCGTGTGGAACCAAATCCCACACTCACCAGAATTTTCTCCCTCTCCACAAAACCTAGAGTGGCGGTCTGATAAAGCGAGGTCTCAGGTGCAGCATGCACTTAGCACATGTAAAAGAACCCATGGCAAAAAAAAAAAGTGTAGTCCAAGGTAAAATTCTATAAAAAAAAATAAAATCCACTATGATAGTGAAACATATACATATGTAAAATGAAAAAAACAAAGGGATGCACTCCACTGCGGTGATAGGTTCTCCTTGAGAAGAGCAGCCTGAATTTCATACAGAGAATTGCGATGTGACAAAAAAAATATAAGTAATTTTTCTTTCATTCCATCTCTTGAAATAAAAAACTTACAGAAGTCTGTCAAAAAAAAAAAAAAAAAAAACCAAAACAAACACAAACACAAACACACCTCCTACACAACTGCTAGGATACTTGTTCAATGACTTTCAAATATGAATACTGTATTTGATTATGCAACATCATTTACTTCAACCACTGGCATCAGACTTTCCATTCCAGACAGTATTTCTGTGAAAGATAGATACATGACTATTATTCAAATTAAAACCATTTAAAAACCGTTCCCAAAACGGCAAAGATACAAGTGACATTAAACACATTCTTAAGTTCTGAACAAAACTTGGTTCCACCCTTGCATCTATACCTCACCTGCCACTGGAAAAAAAGCATTCACGTACACCACTCACCTGCCGTTCAGGGTGGGATTGAGACCAAAGAAGAAACAGAGACTGAGTGACATGAACAGTGAGGACACCACGGTCACCACTGCACTCACAGCCAGGCCGATCTGCGACTTCACCATTTCTATCTTGCCTGGTCAAAAAATAAATAAATACAAATACAAATAAATAAATGAAAAATTAAAGGGATAAATAAAACTGTGAATACAGAATACTCACCAGGACTGAGAACCATGACAGCAATATGCTTTTATCATCTAATAACGACAATAATAATAACAGTATCTTTTAATAATCACAATAATAATAGTATCTTTTAATAATAACAATAATTTTCAAAACAGACTCATATTCCAAACAACTGAGACATACGCATTCGCATATATGTGCATTTCACAGCATGATGTGGGGGAGTTCATGTCACACAACCTGCCAATGTGCAAAGAAGAAAGAATAGAGAGAAGCACATGAAATAATGGGAAAGGAACGGCCAGAAAAAAAAAAGAAAAACATAGGGAGATATTGGTGAATGAAGAAGGAAAATTACTTGATACTTTAGAAATATTATCATTTGGTATTAAACAATACAGAGGGCAAGGGTTACATCATAGTAACTTTAACTTGGCTCTTAACAGTTAGAACTCACTCACGCACGCACGCACGCACTGATATAAATACAGAAACACACACACACAGACACACACACACACACACAGACACACACACACACACATACATGTGCATGTATCCTACATCAAAAAAATATTTTTGCACAAAGACAACATCCACAAAACAAATCATGCTCAGCACAAGAAGACAGATAATGATACTCACGAACAGAGAAATAAATGTACAATAGGAGAACAAAGTAGGTAACCAGCAGTGGAGTGTATTCAACAATGTAGTTGAAATCCTTGAAGTGCACATGCACCAGACTGTCTATCTCCGAGTTGTTCACATTCAACTTGGTCTCTGGGAAGGCTGCTTCAAGATGTTGCCGTAATGCTTCAATGAATCTGAAAGAAAAAAACACACCAACCACTGTACCTATGTTCCTAAGACAGCTCATGAAGATTGATTTTTTGTTTTTTCACATTGGAGATATGACACCTAAGTGCATGCAAACTGAGTACATAATTATGTGCACATCACACACAAACATACACACACAAACAAGAGCAAATATGTGCACACAACACATACACACATAGTAAATATGTGCACCTAATACAAATGTGCATACACAGTATGAACATTCACACATGTACATAAGCACAAAATTTCACTCCACCACTCACAGAAGCACATTTACTAATGAAGTGTACATGCACCTTTAACTACAAACACATGATCAAACTTTATGTTGCTCTGTGGATACCTTTACATGCCTTTGCTTTTTTAAACATTTTCTTCTTCTTCATTCGTGGGCTGCAACACCCACATTCACTCGTATGTACACAACTGGGCTTCTATGTGTATGACCGTTTTTACCCCACCCCCCACATGTATGCAGCCATACTCCGTATTTGGGGGTGTGCATGCTAGATATGTGCTTGTTTCCATTACCCATCGAACATTGATATGGATTACAGGATCTTTAACATGCATGTCTGATCTTCTGCTTGCATATACACACGAAGGGGGTTCAGGCACAAGCTGGTCTCCATACATGTTAACCTGGGAAATCGGAAAAAATCTCCACCCTTTACCCACCAGGCACCGTAACTGAGATTCAAACCCAGGTCCCTCAGACTGAAAGTCTAACACTTTAACTACTTGGCTATTGCACCCGTCTAAACATTTTCAATTTGTTGTCTTTTTATCAACAAACATGAAGAACAATACCTCTTCTATTTGTGACCAAGCGCTCTGCTTGCTTCAAACACTCCTTCATGCACAAGCTGTATAAGCAGACGACGTCAGTTTTCACAACTTACGGCTGAACTTCAACAGCCCACGCAGACTGTGTGTGACGCCTTCCCCGCGGTTTGAATGCAAAGCCGCTTACGTCATTCTGTCCTTCTCGCCACACAATCACTGTTCGACCAGTGTCGCGGTACGTCATTGGCTGAGCGGAAACTTGTGTTTCTGCTCCACAGTATTTAATTAATATCTCTTTTATCAATCAGTAAACTACAAGTATAATATACTGGCAGAATCGTCGCAATTCCATCTTTAAGTCTATTCCATTTAAGTCTGCCTACGTTAAAATGATTTAACGCAGTTTGTAATTTTCAGCGATGAGCTCGTTAAAACTGACCCTGTTCAGGTGACTTAAATTAAGATTATAAATTCATCTTAAATAATCAACACTTCATTTTATACTCATTATAAAGTAGGTGTTGAGCTCTTTCTTTTGCCACTTATCCGACGTAAATTGGTTCAGGAATCATTTAGAAATCTGTCACTGAACACCTTGTAAGAAACACAGTTGCTGTCGGATTTGGCCAGATTTGATCTGATCTGTGTCGCAGCATACGTGATTGTCTTTGTAGTTCGCTTAACCTGCATAAATTGACAGAGCGAGTAATGAGCGGTCACTTCATACCTGGTCAGTCATCTGACCAGAGCTGCTCTCTCTCTCTCTCTCTCTTGCTGCGTCGTGAGCAGTGTGTGTCGTGTGTTCCCACAACAGCTGACATCTCGCAACGTATCACTGTAAGTGCTAGTGTGTAGAATGTGTTGATTTGTAAATTGTATTGTTTGACAGAGTACTTGTGTTCATATTAGTATGTTCAGTTATTGCTTTGTTCAGTTAATTCTTTGTTCAGTTATAGCTTTGACATGTTAGTCACAGCTCGGCTATGACTGATCTAAATAATTGCCATGTCGTCATATGCTTGGAGCAGTGTCCCATTTAATTCTTCTTAACATCACAGTCAATGACGTCTCTGACACTGATAGTTTGTTCAAGAATATTCTAGCGAGTGCATATGACGTGTTCTTTCTCATTTGCTGTCACTGATGAAAGTTACAGTGTTTCACTGATTCTCAGTACTCTAAGATGTGTGTAGTATTCTGTCATGATTACAAGATAGTGTTGGATTAATATCAGTCATTGGTTAAAACCACCTGATATGTATCAGTCTGTAAATTGTAATTTAGTTATCATGCTCTCTCCTATACGGCTTACTCCAGCATAGTGCAACATGACTAACTGATTCATTTGAGTCACTTTGACACAGCATATTCTTACCAAATCTATACTGTCAGTGTACTTTCACTAAATCAGCTTAGCCTCAAACACTGGAACTGCACTGTTTAAATGTATTAGAAATGTCATTTGATGTCAGTGTTTGGTCTTCACACATATGCATTACCAAGTGGTAGTCTTTCCATGTAATATGTATACATGTGCTTTATTATTCACTTGTGCTGACATGTTGTGCTAATGACATCTGTTTGTGTCATTCCAGGCACTGTCTTCTCTTCTTATATCTTCTTCCTCAATTTTCTTCTCTTTTATGTCTTCTCTTAGGTCTTCTCTTTTATGTCTTCTCTTCTTATATTCTCTTCTTATGTCTTCTTCTATTCTCTTCTCCTTCATGTCTCCCTCTTAGTTCTCCTCTTATAGGAACTACTGTAAATAAAACAATAGAAAAACCCATTTGTGACTGGCCTCTATATGTTCCTGGCCTGTGCGCGGGAATTCTCATCTATCCTTTAATACAATCAATCATCATTTAGTTAGTTCTTTTATACCGTACCCTTGAATAACCACTCGGTTCAAGCACCACGGCTACAAAAGTGGCATCGCTGACAGGATTTTGATCCTTCAAAGATATCCTTATCACAGGATATAGGTCCATCACAAAATAGATCCAAATTATTTCCTTTTAATGTTTCAATTCTTTTATAAAAATTTAGTCCATCCCTAAACCACAGCCCTTTACCACCAAGTGTACCTTGTTACAACTTGGCGCTGTGAGCATAGGATGTGCTAATTCTTTAATATCTCTAAATATAAATTACAGGTCCCTTGCCAAGCTAATCTCCATTACATACTGACAATAGAGCATGCTTGTTTCTTGTACCACTCACTTGCTGTCATATTTCTTGAAGACGACAGTGACGGCATAAGAGATGACACGTTGTTTGTTTCTGATGAAGTATCGAGTAATACCTGTGCTCTTCCAAGGAATTCCAAACAGCAGATCTGAATATAAAAAACAAATTCTTTTAGCACCTTTCATAATGGAAAACTTTTCTTTCTTTCTGCTTTCATGAGATGTAAATCTCCACATTTACTTGTTTTAATATATCTACAAGTGGGCTTTTACATGCCTGAATGTTTTTACCCCACCATATAGGCAGCCATATTCCATTTTCAGGGATGTGCATGCTGGATATGTTCTTGTTTCCACTGTCCAAACACTGAGGTAGATTACAGGATATTCATCATGCATATCATGTCTTCTGTGTGTATATTGCCTGTTTGTTATTTCAAGAAGAAATGAATAGCAGCAAAGCTAACAAATAGAAACTTTAAAAACAAATACTGAAACATGATGTCAATGCTATTTAATAATTTACTTTAACTAGTAATAAACATGGTACATTATCATCATATTCTGAAGCTTTCTATGCGCTTTACATCAAATAGAATGGCTGATATAACAATAATATAAACATATAAAAACTTAGGAAATCAAAGTTCACCCATACCTTTAATTGTTGGAGGTGTCTCGATCGTCTGACCATACTTGCCAAAGACAGTATTAATGATTTCCCCATCTTTACTGAATCTGAAAATGACAACGAGAAGCAATTAAAAAGAGCAAAGTAGCTTTCTTTTTCTTTAAAATTAAATGCCAGCATTGTACACCTTTCTCTGTAAATCTAATTCTATAAATCATCACAGATGCACACATACTCTTTCTCATGACCATCTGCAATTATTGCATATAGCTGTATTCTTTAATTTCCTCTAACCTTCCCACAAACCCTATCATCCCTTTCCTTTCACCCCACAATACAACATATTTCAAAAGAATGTGTTGACAATGATCTATGAGAGCTTATTCAAAAACTGTGCCCCATCTTAAAAAAAAATTATTTTTTTTAATTTTCAATATAAAGAAAGGGCAAAAAAGAATCATGTCAGATCAAATATATACATATATACATGTCTAAAGCTCACCTTTTGTGATCCCTGAACCACAAGTTGGCAGGTGACACCACAAAACAAGAATACTGTGGCAGCAGATTTTTCACGTGCCCCGTTGCCAATGGTTCAGATATGCGCAAACATAGCTCTTCTAAATTCTGAGTTCCATCCCTGGTTAAAACAGAAAAGAAATTTTGATGGGTTCATTCTGAATTTACCCAGTAAGTTCTGGTTCATTCTGAATTTACCCAGTAAGTTCAAAGCCAACAGTCAGCAAACAGTGACTGATTGTTTTAGAGCTCATAAAAATTACATAACACTTTTAACAGGGATTTTTTTAAAACTGCGAACAGTAATTGCACACTCAGTTTTCACAAAAAAGGAGATGTATCAGATAAAAGAAAACATCATATGCTGGATGAAAATTTCACACACACACACACACACACAACTTGCCCATTCCCATCGCAGACATGCATACACAAAATCCATTATCAACACAAACAATACACACATGTATGTTCACAGGTGCACATATATATATATCCTGGCACCTTTATTATGTCTGTATCACTTTTCTATTTTTTCCAAATACCATTCTTTATTGTGTCTCACTACCTTTTTCTTCACCCTTGCCCTCCCACCCATTCCAGCACCACCTTCCAACCCAGTGAAAAAGTCAATTCTGTTGAGCTGGTGCATGCAGTAAAATTTGTTTCATTTACTAAAGTAATAAAGGCAAATACATTTTGTTTAAATCTGGAAAATAAACTTTAAATTTCCTGGCATGTTGTTCCACAATGACAGTGTAAATCCTTGCAATGGTCTGAGAATACAGGCATACTGATGCACTTCTATCTTTGGAGGAACAGCGTTCTCATGTCTTCTTCTGTTTTCAATGCAGAACAGTTGCATGTCACAAATATTCGCCTGTTGCTTTGAGAGCACACAAGGTCTAAAAAGTTATTTCATTTATTATACAATGTGTCAGACATGAAAACAGATTGACAATGTATACATTTACTATTCTACATGTCTACATTACCTGTGAACAATGTTTTATCAAGGCATGCAAACATAACCTTAATGTTATTTATCCTATGAAAACTCTGGAATCTCTCTCTCTATCTTTCACTCTCTGTGCATGTGTGTATGTGAGTGTATATGTATGTACATGTGTGTGTGTGTATGTGTGTGTGTGTGTATACGTATGTGTGTGTGTGTGTGTGCACGTGTGTGCGTGTGAAAATGTCATACAAAATGTGAGTATTTTTGCGACCTTATTTCCTTCTTGCCAAAAAAGAAATCAATGGACTTGATGTCCACATTCACAGTTATGTAATCTAATGTACTGTTGGTCCAACCTTGCTTGATGCTGGAACTTCTCAAGCTGATGCAAAATGTCAAACACCGTTGCCAATGGAGCTCGGAAAGCATCAGCTGGAATCATCTGTTGGGGTTGCCATGGTGACACCACTGACTTGACAACAATTTGCTGTATGTAGCCCAGAGGAGATCCAACATACTGAAACATGTTGGGTCACTGCATGAACATCGTTTTGACAAAAATATACTTTTTAATATATGTCAACAGAACCAAACATAAACACACAGACACACACATACATTTTCATATTCTGTTTTTATTTATATATATTTTTTTAATGCTAATTGAGGAGAGAGGAACATGGAAAAGTAGTGATGATTTATGGCATGGGTGGCGTGGGGGAGATGATGGATTTTCGTCTAAAATCACAAATGTGGATAGACGTTAAGCAGAAGAACAAACGAACAAACACACACACACACTCCTCCAAAGAAGTAACAGTCAACCTGATACTGATATACACAAACATGTTACAAAATATTGTATACAGGAGGGAAGCTGGGTGCAGCATTATGCCGAACTGGTTACAGAACTAACAAAACACAAAAAGAGACCATATTTGTAATGCTTAAACCAAACACAACTGTTACCAGTTGTTTGCAGTGAGGAATCTTCACACCCCTTTCTTCCTAGAACTGTGAGTGTTATATCTGTGCTAACTGACCAATTAGAACAAAGAATTAAAAAAAAAAAAAAATCCCAACAATTAAGCTATTTTAAATGATTTCTGCAATATGATGAAATACATCTATTGTATTGCAATGGATGCTTGTGTTTAAGAAAAGCACTCGAACAGCAAAAAACTAACGGAACAGCAAAAAACACTAACCCATCAAATTGAAAACACTCAAATGGCAAAAAACCATATCTACCAAAACAAAACCACAACTGACCCATCTGGGTTGCTTGAGGTCCTCTTTGGAGCCATTCCTGGAGGGTGGCCTGTACACCCTGGATGGCACAGAGTACCCTGCCCTGGCTGTCCTGTACTCCAGGGGAGCATTGCCAGGCAGCGGCAAATTCAGCAGTGGGGAGCTGAAAACAGATTGTATCATTCTGATATAGTGACTAGTGTTCAGACAGTGGTATGCTGTACTTGGAAAACTGAAAATTGAACATGTTAACATCTTAGAATGAATTCAGGCTGGGGTATGCAACACAAGGGAAGTGAAAGCCAACTTCATTAACTAAAGACCTAACTAATATATAGTGTCATGTGAACAGATTGTGTCACACAACCGTATTCCTGTATTTCCACTGCCTGTTAGACTGTTACATTACTTTCACCTATTCTATTAATGTATTATCATGCTCTGTTGCTGTGTGTCCATTTGTTTCAGCTGTAAAATGACAAAAAAGGAATTTTTAATCTATGAAAATGAATGAATAAAATAGATCAATTAAGACCTTACAATTTCTACTGACAAATAATGAAATACCTCACTGAGACACCAAAAAAGAGACTGACCATGTTAACAAAATGACGCAGCAGACTATGATGAGGATAGGCAGAGGGTGACTGGCACAGAACAGCCCGTGCGTGTAGTAAATCTGGGAGACGCGCTGCTTCAGAACCTTCACCCACATGGTCATGTGAGGCATGTCGACAAACGTCCAACGACGGGGTGTAATGGATGACAGTGATTATGGGAAGACGGCAAAGGCTCTGTCAGCCTTGTCATGGTCTTACAACTTCTCTGCCACACCAGTTTCTGCCTGCATCTGAGCCTCACCTTCTCTGGTTCATTCTTTTACACTCTGAAAATAGAATGTTTTCAAGCATTATTGTAAAAATGAAATGGAGGCTCTCGCATGCTCTCTCAACCCCACTGTCCCACACCACACACACACACACACTGCTTTAAAAACAATAAAAATAAATTTAAAAAAAGATTTTTTTTTTAATCATGTTTCAAAGATTTTACTTAAGAACCTTAGTCAAAAACAGTATCCTAAAAAAGAATGACTATAGTATTAAATTCTAGTGATAGTGACCAATGTACATTTCTGTAACAAAGATTCCAGTCAACACTATCTAAGGAATTTGCAATTCTACGCAAACTTGTAGAGCTAAAACAACTTGAAAACAAGGCCCCTTATGTGAAAGATTGTCTTTATTCTAATGTTGAACTAGCTGTTTGGAACTGACAACAAAACAAAGATAAATTAAATTTTGGACCACATCATATTATGGGCTCTACATTTACAAATAATGAATCAATAAAATCAGTTCAACAGTACCAGTATTTGTGAGAGAATTACAATATACAATTACCACACTAGTAAATCAAATACACTGTATATATACAGTCTGGAAACTCATCATTCAGAATCTGAGCTGACGTAGCTCCAATACTCCAGGTAAGTAAATGGTTAAACTTAATAACTGCACAGCTGCATATGTGTACAAAAATTAATGGGTTTAACTGTACTGCCAACCACTACCAGTGACATGCCAATGACATACATATCTCCTGCTATGCCATGTGCTCTCTACTTTATTTATTACTATGTTATTTCTAAACTGACCATAAGATATAAAATCCAATGCTCCTGTGTTATTTGATCAACATTCATACATAAATGCACGTGTATTACCTTTTCTTTTCTTTTTCTTTTTTCTTTCTTTTCTTTTTTTGTGATGATAAGGGGGGTGCAAGGGAGGGAGGTTCCTTTGAGAGTATGATTTATGCTGAGAGAGGTAACAAGCATAAGAAAACAATTTCCATCCAATTATGTAAGCCAAGGTGCTTCTTGTTGAAATTACTGCTACATATATTTTTCCAAATATTTTTGATACAGTTTAGGAACCTGTGGACACGTTAACTGTTAATTTTTCAAGCTTTCCATTGTGAGGAGCATATATATATATATATATAAAAACAAAACAACATATATATATATATATATATATATATATATATGTTGTTTTGTTTTTGGCATCATGAGCAAAAGAATATATTAATTACAAACTTGTGTTACATGGTGGAAGAGAGAAAAAAAGTTATCTAAAAATAAATAATGTAAAAAAAAACATTTTTTTAAAGTTTACTCTGAGCCAAACTGTTTGAGGCAGACTGTTTACCCTATCCAACTGAGTGAGTTGGCAGTTTTAGTTTTGTCATCATCAAATAATCAGTTTTCCCCCCCTGCACTAAAACTGTTGCTTTAAAGACTAGCTAGAACTTTGTAACATTAACTAAAACCTGTCAGAGCTGGAGACCATCAAAAATGTAAATAAAAGAAATAAACCCGTGTGACTGCAGCTAATGATGAGCCTGATATGCTGATTTTTAAACATGAGATGATTTCATCTGTGACGAACATTTCATGACAGCATGATGATGAAAGATATTCCTTCTACCATTCTCCTGTCTCTCACCAGTTTCTTCTTTGTAAAAGTGGACTGTATAATGTATGTGTCCAAGTGTTAACTTAGCATAATTAGTTTTGCTCCTCTTCCACCCCCCTTCTGTTTTTCGTTGTTGTTTTTCGATGCGAGTTGTATGCAAGCTGGGTAAAAAATAAATAAATAAATAAATAAGCTAAATCTTGAGCTCTTCTTTCAGAAAATTTTTGTTCAACTCATTACATATTAAAGCCACTTTCCACACAGAATAAAAGATCCACTTTTTTTTTCTTTTCTTTTTTTTCTTTTTTCCTTTTTTTTTTTTTTAAACAAATACAGCTGGATCTTTTAATCTTTTTTTAAAATCCTCTTGGCTTAAGATTAAAAAGAGTCAGCATTCATCCACTTTGATGATAACAGAAGACTCCAAATACGAACATCTCACTACAATTACTGAGTTAGTCACCTTGCCTTAGGTCAAGCAGGCATGCTTCACTATCTCTGTATCAGTAATCAGCATTTACCGCAAGACAGGGTCACGGCCTGTCTCTCGTTATAAATGCAGAACATGTCTAGTTATGGACCCAACCTTAACCCCAAGAGCCTGTCACTCAACAGCTTACATAAGAGAAGCATGTCACTGGTGTATTCCAGGGAAAGTAAAGTTTGTGCAAATTATATCATTGTAAGAGTCTATTCTGTAATAATCATGACAGCTATTTTCAAACATATGTAGAGACGAAAAGAACACACAAAAAAACATTAGTGTCATGTTAGAGGGCTGGTGGAGTACACGCACACATTCACACATTAATTATTTTAATGATCTATAATTCATTCTTGAGTGACACACTCACAAGTGTACATCACTAGGACTTGACAGTGACTGACAAAGAAAGTGACTGAGAAACACACAAAAACAGAAATTTGTTTTATTTGAGTAACTCTGTTCTAATTAGAAGCATGACACTTATTGCAACAGTGTAAGTTTATTTCTTCATCACTTTTCCCAAATGTGTATTGTCTGAAATTTTTTTTTAAATGACCAAAGTACTTCAATCACAAACACTATCTCCCTGACTTCTGTTGTTTTATTTTTGTTTTTAGTTGTTGTTTGTTCTTTTTTGTTGTTGTTTTTAAAGATTTGAACAATCTGACACACTTTTCAACAAATAAAATAAATCACTGTTACCAAGAAAAATCAATAATTGAATAAATAAATAAACTGAAATGACACCTGGAGAAATCAGATACTGTGTGTTGCACTGTTTGTGAGTTATTCTCTGTGTCTGTCTGTCTGTCTGACCGAGTGAGTAATAGTGAGCTCTAGGGTAAGTGAATGTAGGTCATTACATCTTTACATGCAGATCTATATATCTAAACTACAAGTTACAGGATAGTACTATAAATCTGCACACACACACACACACACACACACACACACACACACACACACACACACACACACACACACACACGCGCGCGCGCGCGCGCTCTCTCTCTCTCTCTCTCTCTCTCTCTCTCTCTCTTGCAATTAAGAAAGAATGATAGAAAAAAAATAAGGAAAGAAAATAAAAGGAATTGTGGCTCCATGTAAATATTTTGTATCTCTGCAAGTAGCTATAGATTTGCAAGTGCATCCCACTTGATTGATAGACCTGCCACAGCCAACAATTTGGGTTAGATTAGTACAAAAGTACTCCAACAGTGAAAGAGTTCTCCTCCAAGTACCCAATCCTGACAAACTAATATCTGTCCACTGACCCAGTGATCACCAAAGTAAGTGGTCAGGTTCATTTACAACCCAATGTCTTTGAAGACAAAAAAAAAAGAAAAAGAATACTATTTGTTCATAGTGCTTTGCCAATAGGAGGAGTTTGTATTATACTCCATGTTTGGTGTTAAATATACTTACCATGTCAAACTGATGCAAACTAGGCCTATTGGTTTGCTCTGCTTGGCCAAATTTCGCGCGGCTAACAGTGAAAAGACGGGCCCACCCGCTCTCAGCCAATCAAACGCCTCTAAAAACTATAAGCGCTTAATCATTCCTTTGGCCAAGGCTCTCCACGCCATCTTGTCAGGTTTACGCTCTGTCTCGTCTTACGCTTTTTTCGGCTGTTCAGCGTATCCTTTTGGCCTTATTTTGTTGCATGCGGCTTGTGTTTATTGTATTCTTACATTCTGTGTACTCGATTCGACTCGTCACCATTGTCATAAGAAAAGCTACAATTAGTACAAAGATACAATGTGTGAAAAAAATTTAAATTTTCCCATCACCCACACAATAAGTTATTCAGAGACAGATTGGATACAACACACAACATTAAAAGTAAGGCTAATCTGAAACAGATGGAGTCACTTAAAAATAATAAATAATCAATTAAGTATACAGATAAATTATACATTATGTGCATGAAGACATCAACACAACCAAATGACTCTTAATGAGAAATTCCCTCCAAACCTAAGACAGCCATTACAACTTTGCATCCAGATGCCTGTGGCCAGGCAACTAAAACTGTAATACAGCAGTGAACTGAGTTCATTCGCAAACTGTCCAACCAATGACTTTCCTGTATGCTGATGAGTTTTGTTGCAGTTGGTGCATGCTGGCATAAATTCATGACATCTGTTTCCATGATATTCCAGAGATGCTGTGACAGAATTGGTTTGGCATCAGACTTCTGATCCAGTGTTCACCAGTGATCAGGGTTAAAGGCCCCTTTTCAGCATGGTGGTGTATCCTTGGCAATGGCATTTTATTCCATTTTTCCCCACTCACCAAAGTGTGAATGGGTTCTTGAGTTTGGATGGGAAAGGTTACAATGGAAGGAGGAGTGGACTGGGCTCCACCTTCCCATGCTGAGCCACTGACACAGTGCATTATGAACTCACTTCCCCGCATAAAAAAAAAACAAAAAAAAACTATGGGACTTTTAACTTCTTTTTTTTTTAACTTTTAACTGTGACTTGCCTAACTTGGTCTTTAAGTTTAGTGAGCATATCTGCTCTGAATGTGTACAGTTTACACATAGAGGGATTCAAGCACTACTTGATAAATGATCAGAAATATGTTGAACTGAAGGACAGGGAAAACTTTTACCATTATTATTTACTGACCAAACACAGCCGGACCCAAACCAAGATCACACAGATTAGTAAGATATGTAGTCCAAAGCAATAACACACGGTACAGTTGCATCTTTTATAGTTGAAAGAGGCTTTAACATTGTGGATCAGCCTAATTCTTACGGTTAACTTTGCTTAAAGTGTCACATGAATAGGACCGGAGAAAGAAAGGAAGAAAAATGTCATGGGAAACGAGAGGGTGGGGAGGGGAATAACTGACAACAGGACTTGCACAAAGTGACAACCGCTTCTGTTGTGATGGTTGTTGATGAATATGAATATCAACCTATTATTAATTTACAGTAATAACTGACTGGCGTTTGAGGTGTTTGTCCGTTTCGACATTCATGCAAACGAGATCTAGTGGCTGTCTGTCGCTCTGAGAAAGAGAGAAGTTCTAAAACAGAAATCCGGATGTGTGACTGTGAATCAAAGTGGTCAACTTGCCTGAAGCAGTCGATGCATGTTCGCAACTTACGTCGGCGACAACAGACACTCCCTTGGCTCACATAAAATCAAAAACGACAACCGTCTGCTGCACCTTCCCCTTGGGTTCTCAGCATGTGGAGAGAGCGATATATTTATTACATTTACACACACAACAAACACATAGTTAAACGTAATTTTAAGATTTTGACTCACTTACCAGCCTCAGGTTGCGAGTATGGCATGACCGGAAATGTTTATAGTTGTTAGCATCCTCGGAGATATTTCGTTACTGCAATCCCATTGGTTTCTGTTGGCGGGAAATACCCTGTTCCATTGGCTCAGCTAAAACCTAAAAAAAAGTATAATTTTTTTTTTATCATCTTGAAATTTGGAAAATATGTTGTTATCTTTCAATCAACCTTATAACGAAGATAATAAATGACGACAGAATAATAGCTTTATAACAGACTATTGTCCAGTCGAAATGGAAGACCATCTCAGAACAATCCCAACAGAGAGGACCCCACCCAAAGACACTGTTGTTCTGTCTTTGCCCCACCCAAAGATTAGTTTCAGTTTCTAGCTGAGGAGCTATAATAGCGCGCGGGCTGATGCATACACGCTACACCACATCTGATGAGAAAAGGGAATCAAATACCTGTTCTAACTGGCGCAATAGCTGAGTGGTCAAAGTGTTGGATTTTCAATCTGAAGGTCCTGGGTTCTAATCTCGGTTACGGCGCCTGGTGGGTAAAGTGTGGAGATGTTTCCGATCTCCCAGGTCAACATATGTGCAAACCTGCTAGTGCCTGAACCCCATTCGTGTGTATACGCAAGCAGAAGATCAAATACGCACTACGTTAAAGATCCGGCGTCAGTTAAAGATCCTGTAATCCATGTCAGCGTTCGGTGGGTTATTGGAAACAGGAACATACCCAGCATGCACACCACCAAAAACGGAGTATAGCTGCCTACATGGCGGAGTAAAAACGGCCATGTACGTAAAAGCCCACTCGTGTACATACGAGTGAACGTGGGAGCTGCAGCCCACGGCTGAAAGCAGAAGACTGAAGAAGAAGAAGAAGATACCTGTTGTGAAACCCTTCTGTAAACTGACTATAAAAAAACAACAACAACAAAAAATTAACCATGTTCCCAGTAAAGGCAGCAGTGTTCTCGGACCCAGCTTTTTTGTCTTTCTTTCTTTTTTTTCTTTTTTTCTTTTTTCTTCTTTTTTTTCTTGCCCAACAAGGAAAACTGCATCACAAGAAAAGAAAAAAAGCTGAACCTGACAATACCAAGCCTTCTTCATCATATACCATCAGTCACTACAATCAATATGGGAATGATCGAGATACATTTCTAAATGTGTATATACATGTACACCACGCTGTTCCGAAAGCGGATACTGAACATCAGGTACACACTGATCATAGTATCAGCAATGACTGAATGGGTTGCCAAACCATTTAACAGCACATGTTTGACCATAGTAAGATCTCATGACGTCTTTTAAGTGAGAAAAAATAAATAAATAAATAACTACGTTGATGTGGCCACGTAACAATAGATCTAATATATATTTGGGCCACAGTTGATAGACTGAACATTCCTCCAAAGAACTGTTGATGGAGGGTCGAGACGGGGAGGGGTAGACAGGAAAAAAACAAAACAAAAAAATGACACCATTGCATAATAGACGGGGAAAACCCGCCGCATTTGCAGAGACCCCCTTCCTCCCCCTCCCCCAGGTTAAAAACAACCAACAAACCCGCCGATGCAGGACTCGTTCTGGTGAACAGTTCATCTGTGTGGCGCCCCTGTCATTTACTCTTCAGAGTTCATGGAGTATACCTTGAGGAGGAAAACTGAACGAACAAAAAGTAGGACTTAAATGAAATGAAGAACTGAGCAGACCAAACTACATGGCAGACGAGGATCCAAAGAAGAAGAAGAAGGAGAAGAAGAAGATGATGATAATGATAATGATGAATGAATGATTGATTGATTGATTGATTGATTGATTGTGTGATTGATTGAGTGAATGATTGATTGAACAGATGGTGATGGTGATGATTAGTTGGCTGATTGATTGATTGACTGCTGGTTGCTTGATTAATTAATTGATTGATTGACTGACTGACTCAGTGACTGATTGATTGATTGATTGATTGATTGATTGAACCTTTAATGGGTAGAAATTTATATAACGGAATTTTAAATGATGGAGTTTTATTGGACTTGCTTTGCTATTCACTGAGTTGAGTGTTATTTTGTTATGTATTTGTTGTATGCCAAATTTTACCGTTCTGCTTGTAATCTGTATGTCACACGGTATCACAGACTTCACCACACTTAATCAATTTCTCTACCCAGGCAGCAAAGCTAAATGGGTCCCACATGGTCCCACATGGTTAACCGCCAGATTGGCCCCACTTGGGCTAACTCATGTGGGTGCCCCACTAAGATTCGCAACGGGGTTAACAAGTGTGACCAACATGGGTTTCTGCTGGGATCCTAGTGGCCAATCCCATATCTGTGATGGGCAGTCCATCCAAAACCCATCTCAGATGGGCTTACCACATGAAAACCATCTGGTTTCTGGTGGTATTTTGATGGGCTGTCTCATGTCCCTGTGATATTTTTGAAGGGCTGCCCCATGTCCCAAGTGGTATTTTGATGGGCTATCCCATGTCCTCAGTGGTATCCCAGTGATGTTTTGGTGGGTTTTCCCATGTCCCCAGTGGTATTCTGGTATTAATTACGATCACACACACACGCGCGCACGTGAAAAAAAACTCAGGACTAAGATGTTCCCCCAGGCGCTCGTGCCCGCTGCCTGTCAGCATCAAACACACATTTTGCTGGTGAACCTAAGTCACACAGTCTCTCCCCTTCCACAAAGCACCTGCTTGCTCTGTGATGTTGTCTGTCTGGTGGTTGGAGCCAAAGTGACCCAGAGCTCTAAGAAGCTCTAAAAAAAAAAAAGAAAAAAAAAAGAAAAAGAAAAAAAAAGGCCAAGATAGGTTGATATACAAGAATAAAGAAAGATATTCCTACACTTCTAATGTCGGGAAAATTAACAAAGGACGCTTACAACCCCTCATTAATTAGTTCTAGACATTCCAAGACATTATTCAACTTGGGTTACCGATAGCTCAGAGGTATAAGCCAAGTGGTCGAAGGGAGATAACCTAGCCCTTCCACTCAGTTCAGCACATTCGGAAACCAACATTCCTGCTGCGTATGAGAGGCCAATTTATTGTCCTCTCACACAAGTAATAACAATAAAGCCATTGAAGTGAAATCCATTTCTCTTTAACCTTGAAAGACTATATCGTGAACAATTAGTTTCACTGCATAAACAGTTTTTAAACGTTCTGTTTACCATGATAATAGACCAGGGACATTTAAAAATATTAGTAAATAACAAACACCAAGAGTAAAATATGCTCACAGACCAAAGCTGTTTCAAGACAATAGAAATAAACTAGTATCAAGAGAAAAACATGCAAACAAAACCACAATAAAAACAACAACTAATAATAATGATCATCATCATCATCGTCATCACAACAATAATAGCAATAATAAAAACCATAAGAGTCATGCCAATAAAACGAAAACATGAACGTAGTCATGGATTCGCCACTTTTTGCGTCTTCAACTCATTTTCTCACTTCCTCTCCCTCCAACCACCCACTCCCTCCCTCCCTTCCCCGTATCCATCTTTCCTCATGTTCCTTTCTCACTCCTTTCATACTCCTTTCCTCATACTCCTTTCCAGTGTCTCTGATATTATTTGTTCTTTATGCAGACGTGCTGAAGAAACCGAACTTCACTTTGTGTTGTGTTGCTCTGCTGCTTAGCTAACTTTTTTTCCCCCTTGGAGAAGTCTTCTTTGCCGAATGAGTTACAGAGACATTCACAGGGAAGAATTCACAATACAGTTTCAAGTCAAGACTGGTCAAGAGGCAAACTGCCTCTTTACGTTTTTCTTCCTTCTTGTCACTGACCGTGGATTCTGAAAACATTCACAGAACAGAGAAGAAACGATCCGAGTCCAATGGACACTATGGAAGGAGATGGATGACCTGGACATTGCATATTATCTTTCCCTGCTGTCCCACAACCAGCAGCAGATTCAGGATAAGACCAGCACTAGCGGACACCTCATCACAAGTAGTCCTCAACATCCACAGGGACAAGATGAAGATCATGAGAATAAATGCAAGGTACCAGTGCTGAGCCAGTCACGAAGGTAAGGTACTGAGTGGAATCATTCAGTTATCTTGGAAGCACCACCGAAAAGCAGGGCGACACATATGCATATGTCAAAGCAAGGATTAGGCCAGAGCAGTCTTAAGACAGCCCATGAACATCTTAAGCTCCAGAGTGGCATAAAAATAACTAGCATTAGGTTTTTCAATTCCAACGTGAAGTATGTGTTGCTGTGTGGTACTGATCGATGGAGAATGAAAAAGACTACACTTTACAAATATTCATCACCAGTGGCTGAGAAGAATCCTCCAGATCCACTGGCAACACAAGATCAGCAACGTCGTCCTATGGAAGAAGACACAATTGTCAGCTGAAAAGAACTGGAGGAAGATTCTCTGGAGATGGATCAGGCATACGCAACGAAAATCATCGTCAAGCATCACCAGACAGGCCCTGACATGGATCCGCCAAAGGAAGAAATAAAGAGACTGACTGAGAAACACTTGATGAAGACACCTCCACGCAGACACCAAGAAGATGGACCTTACCTGGAGCCAGACAGAGGCAAAGACACAGGATTGTGGAGGTCTGTTGCTGATGGCCTATACTCCAGAGGAGATGAAAGGCCCCAGTTAGCCGTATTTGCCTGTTTCTCGACAATGTTTGCTTTGTACAGTGAAGATGTTGTGATGGCCGCTGATTCTGCACATTGAATACTCTATATGATTGATATTGTCTACCCCTTTGTTCACATGGGTCTTACGGCCTGTGAAAAGTGAATATTTCTTGTTGTATTTTGTATGCATAAATACACAAGTACAGCGAACAGGATGGTTGGAGGGAAAGGAAGAGAGAAAATGAGTGGCCTCCGTGTTGGTGTGTATTTTCCTGGCTGTCAAGCGGAAACGGCGAAGTGTCATTGGCTTGCTGTGTACCATGATAAAACCTCTAGAGCCTATGGCATGCAGATCAGTGCAGAGAAGACCAAACTGATGACCAACAACACCAATGGCATCAGCACTGACATAAGAATAGATGGCCAGAAGCTAGAAACTGTCCACAGCTTTAAATACCTAGGAGCAATTGTGACAGATGAGGGATCCAAACCCGAAGTACTCTCCAGGATTGCACAGGTGACAGCAGCGCTCACAAACTGAGGTACATCTGGAACGACCGGAACATTGCACTCGGCTCAAAGATCAGACTGATGCGTACCCTGGTGACATCAATACTCTTGTATGCATGTGAATCGTGGACCTTAACAGCTGAAATAGAAAAGAGAATACAGTCCACTGAGATGAGATGCTTTCGAAGACTCCTGGGTATCTCCTACAAAGATCATATCACGAACGAAGAAGTTCGAAACAGAATCAGGCAAGTCATTGGGCCCTACGAAGACCTGTTGACCTTGGTCAAGAGACGCAAGCTCAAATGGTATGGCTTTGTCATGAGATCATCAGGGCTTGCCAAGACATTCTGCAGGGCACAGTGCAAGGAGGGAGAAGGAGAGGCAGACAGAGGAAGAGATGGGAGGACAACATCCCAGAATGGACGGGCTTGATGTTGAGCGATACAATCAGGAGGTCAGAAAACTGAGAGGATTGGAGGATGCTGGTTGCCAGATCACCTGTGGCGCCCCAACGGTCCACAAGACTACGGGATAGGTGAAGGTGAGGTGAAGGTGAAGGTTTGACCCCGACTGGGCTTCTTGCCCCGAATTACCCTACTAGGTATTTTCTGTCTCTTTACCATGAAAACTTCTTTCATTCACTTTACTCTATCTTGCAGTCAACAAATCTTACTTATGGTACCGTCTTACGCATTATTTCCACCGGCCATTTCAAGTTCATCCCCACTGCTTCAAGTCTCACTCATCGACTCCCTTCTCCCCGCTCCATCTTTCCCGGCTTTGCATTATATGTTTCACTCCGTTATTCTACTGGTTCTCCTCTGTTCTCGTATTTTATATCTCATCCCCGAATTTCGAATAGAACAACTCACCTGTCAATTTCACTGCTTGTTTCACAGCTCGCCCCGGTGTTTCCAGTGTTTCGTATATTTTACCCGACCTGATCCGCTTTTTTGTTTCTGTTTTTTTCTCTCTCTCTTCCTCTCTCTATTCTAATCTCTGTTCCTTTCAGATCCAGAATCTCTTTCACCTGCAATAGGAGGAAGGGAATGTACCCACCTGGTTCATTTTCCCTTCTCAGCTATATATCATTCCTCATTTCCTTTACCGTCCAAACTGAATTTATCATTCCCGACGTTTCTTGACATGTTTTCATGTACCTATCCAAGCGTTACCTACACCTCATCTTTAATTCGTGTAGATGCCTCACAACCCGTGTGTGTGTGTGTGTGTGTGTGTGTGTGTGTGTGTGTGTGTGTGTGTGTGTGTGTGTGTGTGTGTGTGTGTGTGTGTGATGGTTTTTTGTTTTGTTTGTTCGTTTGTTTATTTAGTTCTTTTTTTTTTTCTATCTCTCTTTTTATTCCCTTCGAAGTTGTGTCGTATTATTTTACCATGCTTTATTTTCCCAACCATCCTATTTACATCACCTTCACGTTAATATTCTTTGTTTTGTTGTGTTTTTTGTTCTCTCCTCTGATTCGCACACTGCTGATAGTGCCTGATAAGAATTTTCCATTCTTTAGGCTACAATCCACCCAAATCCTTTCCATCCCATTGTTTCTTTCTCAGCATCTGCGTCCCACCGCTTCCTCACCTGACTATCATTCTCTTTGTCCCTCTTCTGATTCCCAACCACCTGTAATTGAAATTCCCAAACTTACTGCTCATTTCCAGTCGTATCTCGCCCCCTGCTTTTCCCTCTCTCGTTCTCACAAATTCATGTCCCCAGTTCTGAGGCGGAAACTGGAAGGAGAATGCGCCCACATTAGCTGTTCGTTTCTTCTTCCTCCTATTTCCATGTTTATTTGTCTTTTGATACTCCAAGGGTAATTCCTTGTATTTCCCCATCGCTCGCTTCAACCCCTGCCCCCTTAATGTTTTTAAATCCAAAATTGCACCTTTCCATATTAATGTTCACGTCCAGTTTAGTTTCCTTAACTTTTCTAAATTCCAACGGCTTCCCTTCCCACCATTTCCCGTCCCTGCAACTCTACCACCTTCCAATCTTTATCACCCCGACCCCACCCTTTCTACAGCACGTAATTCCCTCCCCGTTCCAAACTCATTTATGCCCTTTGATTTCTCCATATGTTTACTCCTTTTATTCAGTTGAATGCCTTTCTTTTCTTCCTTTCCTGCAATCATGCCTTCACAGTCCACACATCTGTTCCAATCTTTCTTGTCTGGTCTATAACCCTGTGGTAGTCCCTGTACAGGGCAACAGTCCACAATATGGGGGTGCGTTCTAGGTGACTGTCTGTGTACGACCGTTTAGCCCCCTAGTACAGCCAGGGACCTCTAACTGAGACCATTTTCATTTCCCTTCGATTACTACCCCCTTTGCTTTCTAACAAATAAGAAAGTAGAAAAGAAAAAAGGAAAACAAAGCCTTCTTGATCATTTCAATCCTTTAATCCTTAAGCCCTTCCAAGTTTCCTTCTTCCACACCCATTTTCTTTGCTTCCACGTCCTTCGCATTCCCTTATCTCTCCATTTGTGTCTAAATTTTCTTCTCACTATTATTGTTTACATTATACTGATATTCCAACTTCATCCAGTTCACCTATCATTACCACAACCCACCACCCCAGTTTCCTGAAGAAAAGGACTGGAAGGGATTTAGAAAGAATAATTATTCCCGGTCAGTCCTTCGTTGTTGTTTTTTCTGTCTTCACTCTGTTTCCCTCACTCAACAGTTCCTTGGATTGTTTCATCAAGGCCATTGACAACTCCAGCGTTGCTTTCTTTTCTTAACTGATGTTGGCAGATCTTCATACGTGTACGGTCTAATGCCTGATGGCACACGTGTTCATTGGTGATGTGATCAGTGTATCTGATGTTTAGATTCTCAGGTAACACCTCATGTCCATGGCTTGAATTCATCATTCCAACACTGCTGAGGGTCCATGTCTCACATTCATACAGGAACATGGAATAAACCAGTGCATGCTGGAGTCTGATCTTGTGCTTTTATGGAGATGTTGCTGGCCTGTATAGGTTTCAGTTTGGACAATGCTGATACCTTTGCTACCCTTGAGAGGTTTTCTGGTTTGGATCCTGTGATGGTGGTGTTGTGGCTGGCATGTACCTTGTTATTTTCGGTGCTAATTTCTGTGCCATATCTTGTTGAAGTTTCACCCAATCTTATAACTTCTTCTTCTGCTGCAACTCCCACATTTACTCGTATGCACACGAGTGGGCTTTTACATGTACGACCGTTTTTACCCCGCCATGTAGACAGCCATACTCCGTTTTCGGGGGTATCCAATCTTATAACAAGCTGGGCAAGTTTTTGCTCACTACCTGCCAAGCCATTGGTTTAATCTGTGAAATGAAGGTTTGTGATGTTCTCCCTCCAATGTTAAATGTGCTTACATGATCTTCAAGTGCATTCCAGGATTATGCTGAACAGCGTGGGAGACAGGAGGCAGTTCTGATGGACTCAAGTTAAAATATGGAACCACTCTCCAATAGTGCTGCGTGAGTGAGTATCGCACTGACTGCTTTGGAATATAGTTACTGAATGGTGTCAATTAACTGTTTAATTGTTTGAATAAAATGAAGGTAACATAAAGTTTGTGAACTCCCCTTAGGGGATGTTCAAGTCAGATAATTGATTTTTGAAGCACTAAACCTTTGCAAAATATCAGATTCATTTAGAACACACATTTGTTACATACTATTGTCATGTTACATGCTATTTCACATTGATGAACATTTGAATTTTGCTGGAGACAATTCTTGAAGTGGTGTAGATCTTATCAACTTTGGATTACACAAGATCTTGACAATTACTTCTTTTGAGCAGCATGCTTTAAATGATGAATACAATTTCTTAAACAAACTCTCACTTGCTTCCTGGTGCTAGAGGGAAATATCTAAAGTTTATTGCATCTTGCAAGTGTTCTTTTGTTATGTTTGGTTTTTAAGGATGAGAAACTGAGTGTGATGCTCAGTCTGTATATATAACGTGGAAAAGTGATGATTGTATATGAATATTGATTTTTTTTACTGCTTTGAATACTTTAACTAATCATGTGACATTACACTTGTCGAAAACACAAGCTCAGTTCCAAACACCATTTGTTAAGTTCCACCAAGTGATACTTCCAGATCAATGTACACAGACGTCCATCCACTCACCATACACAATACACGGAAAATTTCTTTTATTCTGTTTATAGCAACATCATCTACAAAGTTTCAGTGGCATAATTCCCATGCCACTCATTCTGAGTCCCCCATACAGAGCCACACATAGGTTCATCTGCTGCAGTATCAGCACCAGCAGTCCAGAGGGAAATATCAATGTTTGGTTGCCAGGAGGTCACACACTACAACCTGTACTCCTCTCAAATTATATAAATATCTTTGACTTTAAATATTTGTGAGGTATAAAATATAAGTAATCATTTGACATGTATACATAATTATGTTAAACACATAACCTATTACATGAAACTTATTACACCAAAAATCAATAAAGACTCAAAGGAACAGCTAAAATCACTGAACACAGCATATTTCACAATAAAAAGTCAATCTTAAAAAAATCAGTGACTGTACTGAGCAGAATGCATATTTGCACAACATATTCATCATATCATTTATCTTTGATATGTGTAGTCATTGGGACCTGGTTATTGTAAACTGTGAGAAACACCCCTGACCAACAGCATCTTTGCAGTCATACTTACAAACATTTCAAAACAGACCATTCAGTCAAACATTCACGTCTACACTATTTTGATTAGTCCTGTAGATGCAGCTGTTTACTACAACTCTTCGATAATGTAAAAATATCTCTTCTGAATATCACAAACACATAAACTTTTACATATATGAATTTATGTGAACAGTCAAACACATGTCATAACTGGACATGTAATACAAGGACTCAACTTAAATTTTGGGCAAAATAAACTTCAAAATGCATCACAGAACAAGGTGCATCATTTAGAATATATATAATTTGGCTTTGTTCACTTTCTCCTCAATTTGACAGGAAAATCAAACAAGTGTCTACTCATTCGGATGAGACAATAAACAAAGTTTCCATGTGCAGCACATACTTGGTGCACAGAAAAGGACCCATGGCAACAAAAGTGTTGTCCTTTGGCAAAATTCTCTAGAAGAAATCCACTGTGATAGGTACACAAATATATATGCATGCACTCAATGCCTAACTAGTGCGTTGGGTCATGCTGCTGGTCAGGCATCTGCCATGAGGATATGGTGTAGCGATACAGATTTGTCCGAACGCTGTGACCCCTCCTTGAGAAACTGAAACTGTGTTGCTGGAATGTTTTCACCGTCTTTTCCGATCCAATGCTTTCTTAAAACCAGTAGTATATAAGTTCATACCTCCTTTTAAGTATATTTTATCTTCCTGAAAATATACCTATTGATTATTGTCATTCAGTCAACCATGTCACAACACTGAATAATAAATGTACAAAATGCCCCAAAGACACAAAATGTCACACACAGATAATGAGGTATGCGGTCAACAAAACTAAAGGACATGCTGATTTTTTATCAAATAACTACATTCCTTCTTGTACTTTGATTTGAAAATCAAGCCCCACAGTGTTCAGTTTTTATGAAATTCCTGTTATTCCCGTTACGTATTCTATAGTTTTCAAGTTTCTCACTTACGTTGTTTGGTTGTGACTGATGCAGTCCATTACATTTAGAACTGATGACATCCAAACTAATCAAGTGGATAGCTTTATTTTTTGTCATATACAAATGTGCAGTGAGTGACAACAAATGTTGGGGAAAAAATTGAATGATTTTGCATTTATTCTCAGGATACTACTCCCTTTTTTTAGTCAAATATGACAACTATTAAAAATTTTCTTCACATGTTATTTTGAATTGATTGGCTTGGCATTGAAAAAGCATGCCATGAGTTTTTTGTGGGTTTTTTTAAGTGACATTTTCCAGAAATGCTATTATAGATTTTTTAATTTTCATGCTTTTGCTGTACCAGGAACATGTTTTAATGTCATGTTCAAGTGATACATTGCTAGTCGTCTGTCTTTCCTGTGTTTTCATGCCAAATTCATCTTAAACTATTTCCACATTGATGCTTACTATTCAGGAATCAAAGACTTGGAGGAAAGTCTAAACTCATGAAGTAATCAAATGCATTCATGTAATACTGGTGTACATAATGCCACTATGTCAAAGTTAGAGTAAATGATAACTGTCAAAAGTTTAGAAGTAAAATAGAAAAGGGAATCTTTTCGTTGCATAAATCAGTATGTCAGTGCATCAAAAACATTCCTCCAACAGTTTACAAAGGTGGAACTGACCAACAACAACTAAAAAGTAGAAAGCAATCTATATTTTATCTTCCTGAAAATATACCTATTGATTATTGTCATTCAGTCAACCATGTCACAACACTGAATAATAAATGTACAAAATGCCCCAAAGACACAAAATGTCACACACAGATAATGAGGTATGCGGTCAACAAAACTAAAGGAATGCCAAACTCGGAACATTCAGATTCTAAATTTACTGTTGGAAAATGACCAGCAGTTATACTTTGACATTTTGACATAGATCCATTGATAAAAGTTAAAATGAAACTCTTAAAAAAAAACAACAAAAAAACCCAACAACTGTATAGACAACAACAAAAATATCCCCAATATTTTCAAAGTTTCACAATAAACAAAAATACTTTCATGAATACTGGAAATATTTCAGGCAGATCTGGATGCCGAGCCTTTTGACTTCACATTCATAATTGCCATTCATAATTTCCGTCCGGAAAATCTGTCCACTGATGCAACATCTAGACTTGTCGTTTCTCTCATTCTCTCTCATCTTGACTACTGTTACTCTATTGTCTGGTTTGCCTGCTTCATCCATTCAGTCCCTTCAGCTCATACAATACTCTGCTGCCCGACTCGTCCTCAGAAAGGAAAGATCTGAGCACATCACTCCTCTTTTGCAACATCTCCACTGGCTACCTGTCTCACACAGAATAAAGTACAAGATCAGCACTCTATGTTATAAATGTAATCACATCCCCCTTCCTATCTCTGTGGCTACCTTCACCTCTACACTCCATCTCACTCTCTACGATCAGCTTCAGATCCACTCTGTTTATGTATACCCAGATTCAAACACTTGACTGTTGGCCGCCGTTCTTTCTCTGTCTCTGGACCCTGCAATTGGAATGAACCTCCTCTTTCTCTTCGTCAGGTCTCCACACTCAGCTCTTTCAAGTCTGGTCTTAAAACCCACCTCTTCCCAAAATAGCCTCCCTTCCCTGCCTCTTCCTTGTCTTCAGTTTTTCCAGTTTTAGAATTATGCATGCATGTGGATAACTGGTGCAAAAGCGCTTTGATTTGTCTCTGCACACAATTCAGCGCTATATAAATATAATAATAATAATAATTGCACATCAAAAAGACAATATTTAGTTGAGATCTAAATATGGAATTAGGAGATTTGTATATATATATATATATATATATATATATATATATATATATATATATACACACACACACATACACACACTTATATATCTATATCATAATGACGTTCAGTCACACATCTATTATTGTTTGACGTAAGTTATGATTGTGTTGCTATCATGTGCTCTGAGACTGAAACTATTTAGTCGTTTGAATGTTACAGTTATTGACGTAGATTCTTGACACAGAAATCTTTTATTCTCCTCAAACTGATGAAAGTTAGGCTTAGCGGAAAAAACTTAAAATGTAGAGCACCAGCCCTCAGCCAAATGTACTTAATGGTTAAGCCATGATGGTTCTTCCAATCATTGTATTGAACACTATCTGGTCTCTCAGTTTGCCAGCATTTTATCAAAGCTACTTATTTTCTTATCTTGTTTATTATTCATGTATCATTTCACATGCTGATATCAGTTGTACTGCTACAGTGTTTCACTGACTCTCAGTACTATAGTTTCACAGTTACAGTGTGCTCAGTACTTAAGATGTGTGTAGTATTCTGTTGTGGTGATTACAAGATAGTGTTGAATTAATATCAGTTATTGGTTAAAACAATCTTGATATGTATCAGTCTGCAATTTAGTTATCATGCTCTCTCCTATATAGCTTACTCCAGTCTTACTCCAGTCTAGTGCTATTTGATAATTGATTCATTTGAGTCACTTTGACACAGTATGAGCTTTACTTAATCTATACTGTCAGTGTACTTCTACTAAATCAGCATAGCTTTAACCACTGTAACCGCACTATCTAAATGTATCAGAAATGTCATTTGCTGTCAGTGTTTGGTCTTCACACTTGTGCATTATTTATGTTATGTTGTTGCTCATTCCAAGCCAAGTGATAGTCTTTCCATTGTAATATATAATGTGCTTACGATCCACCTGCATTCCTGACATGCTGTACTCATGATATTTATGTATGTCTATCGGGCATTGTCTTATTCTCTTTTTCTTATCAATATTGTAGAAATAAAACGGTAGAAAATCCTTTATGTGACTGGCCTCTACATGTTCCTGGCCTGCGTGTGGATCTTTTCTATCCTTTAATACAGTAAATCAGTAATTCTTTTGTACTGTCTCCTTTATAAAAGTACCACTCGGTTCATACAAACACGGCTACATATATATATATATATATATATATATATATATATATATATATAAAATCATTTTAATAATTAACAGCATAAAGATGGTTGCCTTTATGTTGAAGTAATGGAAAATTCTACTTCTGCATTCATGACTGCAATCCTCATGTTCACTTGTACGTATAAGTAGGCTTTTGCATGACCATTTTTACAATGCTATAAAGGCAGCCACATTCTATTTTCTGGAGAGTGCCGACAAGATATGTTCTTCCCACTGAATGCAGATATTAAAAGAATCTTCAACATGCACATTTGATCTTCTGCATGCATATATATATGAAGGGAGTCAGGCACTAACAGGTCTATACATCTGCTGACCTGGGAGATCAGAAATATAGCCATCCATTTCCCAACAGGTGCTGTGACAAGGATTCAAACTCAGGACCCACAGATTTAAAGTGTAATGCTTTAACCATTCAACTGTTATGCAGTCAGGTGTGGAAACCTGACCTGAGAAAAAATGGAAAGTGACATTTCGGATACAAACCTTCTTCAGACTGGGGTGAGAGGAGGGGGAAGGGGGGAAATGAAATGGAAAGACCCCTAGGGGTGGGAGAAGAGGGGGAAACCAGCACTGCTATGAGACTGTTGCTTTCCCTCCTTTCCCCCTCCCAGTGTGAAGTAGGACTGTGCAAGAAAAGTGATTCCCAATCTTTCCTTGGGCCAAACTTCCATACCTTCAACCTAAGGGTAGTGTGTCTTTGACAGAGCCCTGCAGTCAATCAGCTTTTGAAGCAGTTTCTCTCCAACAACGGCAGTCAATCAGCTTTTGAAGCAGTTTCTCTCCAACAATGTAAAACCAGAAAGGTAAAACAAATAACAACAAAACCACACATATACACACCCTCCTCCTCCCAGTCCCTCCCCCCTAAAAAAAAACAAAACAAAAAAACACACAACAAAACAACCAAACTCACACCCAAAGTAAAAAAAAAAACATTCTTTCAGCTTTTGTCAAATGTTAAATCTTTGGACATCAAGACAAACAAACAACTGTTAGTATGTATTGATTTCCTTTTCTCTGTGTTTAGAATTCCAGACTTAGTGTAAGAAACACACAGGATAAACCATTTCTATTCCTGTTAAGAGTAAGAACACATTAGACGGGTTGCCTCCAATGAAAAAGACATACATGTACTCATTTACACAAAGAGTAAGAACACAAAAGACAAACCGTTCTCAAAGAAGAAGACATACATGTACTCATTAACATGTATCTTTTGGAGCCTGAACGAGGATGGAGCAGCAGGTAAGACACCCGTCAGCTTTGTACAGTTCATCGAATGTTACTTCTACCCATGGAACCGTCAGACAAGAGGTTATTTTCTGAAACACAAACACCATACAGTCATGATAGAGATACACTCATATTGTGAGTATAAATTACAGGGAGAATTCATTTGGGTGATACAAGTTCTGATCTTCCCTTTTGGGCATTTAACAAAATGCAATGTCATATTTAAAGGGGACATGAAGTGGTTTGGCTTTATGGTTTACATGTATCCTGAGAAAGAATTTTATCTAAATGTGGTGGTTCAAGTAGTCATGGAGGCCGCCATTTTCGATAAGGTCATGCTACTGGTACCATGCAACCCAGTACTACCTGCCGCATGTGAAGTCTCCCAACAACGGACCAGGCAGAGGAGGAAACCTTTCCCAACAGCTGTGAAGGTGGAAGAGGATGACCAAAGGGCAGGGGGGGCTCTTATCCTTGGCTGGAAGTCCTCCTAGGAGACAGAACTCTGAAGAAAAAACCTGCACCTGCCAAGGCCATTCTACACGTGGCAGCATCTGCACCTGTGGGACTCTGAGCCTCGGTAGGCGAGAGAGTGGGGAAGGGACTGCACAACTCTTCACTAAAAAAAAAAGTCACCTGTGCTGGTCAGGCAACCAGACTAATGTCGGAACGACGAGCTAGCCCTTCAACACCCAGTTTTCCCAAGCCCTGCGGCGATGGAGAAGTGGTAACGGGGACAGGCAGAGGATGCTGCTGGCTGTTCCTAGTCACGACTCTGCACGCAGGCGGCTGTGGGTTGATGGTCATCCGCCGTAGACTGGGGCAGATGCGGCGCCCATATCCTCCCACAGTGTCAGAGCAGCCCTTTTTAAGGACAGCACTGCTCTCCCCTCATGGGGAAGGGGAGATAAAAGGATCCCTAAACAAAGCCTGCCTCACCTAGTACCTAGTAGGAAACCGCACCTACTTGGACATCAAACACTAACCGTCAAAAACAACAGAGAAAAGAACCAGGAGTCATGCCCTGACTCTGGGTGCCTGGAATGTTCGCACCCTTTTGGACAGAGATGACAGACCAGAAAGGCGCACAGCACTCATTGCTAGAATGCTTGATCGCTACCAGGTGGACATAGCAGCCCTGAGCGAAACCAGATTTGCTGGTGAAACCCAGCTGGAGGAAGCTGGAGGGGGCTACACCTTCTACTGCATTGGGAAGCCAGAAGGCACCCCAAGAACCTCAGGCATGGGCTTTGCCATACAAACCAAACTTGCATGACAGCTTGACAGCCTTCCATGTGGGATAAACGATAGGCTGATGACCCTGCGTCTGAAGCTGTCCGAGGATCACTTTGCCACAGTCATCAGCTGCTATGCCCTGACGATGACCAACCCTGATGACATCAAAGAAGCTTTCTACAAGGAGCTCAGCCGCACCATTTCAGCAGTAGACAGAAAGGACAGGATGATCATCCTTGGGGATTTCAATGCCTGCGTCGGCATGGACTTCTCCTCGTGGCCAAAAGTCCTAGGACAGCATGGCACTGGCAAGTGCAACTCCGACGGGCTGCTTTTACTCTCGCTCTGCGCACAGCATGGACTGACCATCACCAACACCCTCTTCGAACAAGCAGACAAGTACAAGAACACATGGATGCACCCCTGCTCCAAGCAGTGGCACATGCTGACTATGTGATTGTCCGCAGAGGACTGCATGAGAGGAGCAGTCTGTTGGTCAGACCATCGCCTGGTATGCAGCAAGATGAACATCAGACTTTGACTGGGGCATCTACATTCAGTTTCACACAGATGGCAAACTTTTCAACTTGCGGTGACTCCACGCTAGGTCCAGAGTGTTTGAGGCACTGTTGAGAGAGGTCCTCTTCGTTGATGACTGCGCGCTTGCTGCACGCACCCATGAGGACATGCAGTTCATTATGGACAGGTTCTCAACCTCCTGCAGGCACTTTGGACTCACCATCAGCCTCAGAAAACCAAGTCCATGTACCAATCAGCTAGCTAACAGAATGCCAGTGCCTCCCCCACACCTGCAATCAAGATCGATGACACAGAGATCAAGTCAGTTGACAAGTTTTGCTACCTGGGCAGCATCCTATGCAGCAATGGAGCCCTTGATGCAGAAATGACACTGCGCATCACCAAGGCCAGCTCTGCCTTTGGCAGACTCAACAACAGGCTGTGGAACAACAAAGGCATCAGGCTCAGCACCTAAATCAAAACCTACAGAGCTGTTGTGCTGACCACCTTGTTGTACTACTGTAAAACATGGACGACATATCGCTGTCACATTCAACAACTTGAGCAGCTTCACCAGAGATGCCTATGAAAGATCCTCAGCATAAAGTGGCAAGACAGGGTCTCCAACCTCCAGGTCCGAGAGAGGAGCAGCCTGTCCGGCATTGAAAGCCTGCAGATCCAGTGCCAGCTACGCTGGACAGGACACGCTGTCCGCATGACAGATAGCAGGATCCCGAAGACGCTACTGTATGGCCAGCTGAAGGAAGGCCACCGCGAACTTGGAAGACTCTGCAAGCGCTTCAAGGACACCTTGAAGACAAACCTCAAAGCCTGTGACATAGACATCGCTTCCTGGGAAACTGATGCCCTTGACCGCTCTCGCTGGAGGATGCTGTGCTCTAGTGGCATAAAGACTTTTGAAAACAAGAGAACACTGGCCATTAAGGAGAAGCATGAGCGAAGGAAGCAGGGCTCAACTTCTGGAGATGTTTTCTCTTGCTACACCTGTGGGAAGTGCTGCGCATCCAGAATCAGCCTCTTTTCCCATATGAGGACACACACCGACATATAAGCCTGCCTGTCTACTCATCCATCAGTCCGACGGGAGACTCCATCATCATGACATCACAACTTCAGAGACTCACTTTCCCTTTTGACTGACTTGTAAAGCATATAAAAATGAATTTATTAAAAAATACTGTGAAAGGATTTTCCAAAAGAGAAGGAAAAACAAATGCCGTGTAAGGTCTGAGTAGGACTGGATTTTAATTTAGTTCCATATAATTTGGAACCAAGTTTTATGGAAGAAAAGTTAAAACAAGCTGCTTAAACTTTGGCAACCCACACAGATCAAAAATATAAGTGTCAATATGGAAACTGTCTTTGCCAGCTCTGTTGCATCCGAAGAAAGCACAAGTTGCGGAGATAGTGATTTGACTGTCACAGTTTTTGAAAACACTGAATGTGATGGGCCTGCAGTTTGAATCACAGAACATCCGTTATTTCCCGCATCTGGTCTAAATCAAGCAATCCTGGAAGCTGGCTTTCAGTAAAGTTGATGTGATTCACAACTGACCTCTTTCTTTTCCTTTCTAGAGAGCCAAGCCCAATACAATGGCACCCTATTTTGCACCAAGCTGATAGTTTAAGTCAATACAATTGCTTTAATGTGTAGATATATTCAGCTTAATGCATTGTTCTGAAATAGACCACTATAGAGTTCCGCGGCCATCTTGAATCTTGTGCATGTGCATCTAACTTTTACTCGTAATTCAGGAAATGCCAAAGGCGATCGACATGGACAAAAGTAGCAAAAATGTGCTGTCCTCCATTTCTTTAGTTGACAGCCTCCATTCCTACAACCAAACTCTGGTCAATGAAGTGCAATCATATGCATACACAAATAAATTATGAGCAAAGAATTGCAACAAGAAGCCTGCTGTTTCTCACGATCTGCTCCAATCGATCGTCTTTGTTGCTAGCAATTTATGAGAACCAAACAACTTTGAGAGCACAGATCATTTGACATGCCTCTATAAGTCATGTTAGCACAGAACTTTCCAGCAGTCTATTATTTACCCATTTGGAAGGTTTTCTGAGCATGATGCTATTTCACTTCTTGTCCCCTTCCGAATAATGGCATGTAATTCTTATGTTTTCATTTTAAATGATGGCATGACGAATAGAAGAGGATCAAAAAACAAACAAAAAAACCCATCCTATTATTCTGCTTTCTTTTCTTTTTTCTTTTTTTTCAGCACAGATACTTATGTGTAGCCAGGTTGGCTACAATCTTCAAAGTGATTTACCTCCCCTTAATCTTCAGGTAAATCAGTCACAAATGATTTACCTCCCTTCTCAGGGAGTACGGGAGCATCATTTAAGTTTTTAAATTATGAACACTTCCCAATACACAGGATTATAGTTTTTATTATATTATTAAAATTCAGTAAGATTATATTTTTTTAGTTATAATGATATTATTAGGTCAGAGAGCCTATAATATTTATAAATCATTTATGTGAAGGAATTTTGACGTGACCTTCTCAGTTATAAATACAAAATACCTCACCTGACACACGACCTTACCACATAAAACCAAAACACACCTATATTTCTTCATCTTTTCATGTTTAAATAAAATTTTTGTCATAGTATAGCATACACAAAACAATCGTTCTATTTTTTCTGTTGCTTTTTAAAGGAAAGTTGTATATCTACACGGACATATGCTTATGGGTTTGAAGTGACATACCTTAAAATCATTTCCAAGATCTTTTTGGTCCTTGAGGATTGTCTGCCCATTGACAAAAAGCACATTAGCTGACCTGTCCTTCTCCAGCTGAATAATTTGGTACTGTTCTCTGGATTTTTCTTGAAGAACCTGCCCATAAGAAAAAAAGCCCATTTTACTGTCAAACTAATCTGACTATGCAGTACCACATAAAACATTGTTATAAGGTAAAGAGTATACAGTAATATTAGAAAGGAATTTTTTTTTTCAAATGTTGATACAGAATACATATATACTCAACAATCTCCAGATAAATTATACATAATGAATATTAAACTATATGCAATATTTGTAGAAAACTGTGTTACATACATGGGTGTGCATATCGCATACTTATATGCACACTATTTTGTATGTAATGTGTGCATCTTTTTTGAATGATCTTGATAAGATTCTTAATTTTACATTTCATTTCAAACTGTCAGATGATGGCTGTTTTGTTTGTTCATCCATTTGTTTTTAATTACTATTATACTATTTTTGGTGTTGGTTTTGTCTCACAAACACATGCATTTTTCCAAATTGCATCTCCTTTTGCAACACAGATTCAGAATCAGAGCAACTTTAAGAAGTAACTTTAAGAGAAATTAAGTGTGGATGTCACCAGCTGCCGTGGCGAAGTGGTTAGTGTCGTGGACTGACGGCTGGGAGGACGCGGGTTCGAATCCCAGCGGAGGTGGGTTTTTCGGCCTGTGGCCGGCTCCTACCCAGAGTTGAGTGTGCTGTGGGCTTAAATGGGGAGACTTGGACCACACAGTCGAGTGTCATCCACTTCAAGGATGCGTCTTTGGGTGTGTTGCTCTAATTACCTGACCAACACTGCAAGTGTCTGTATATCTCGGGCCTGGATATCATTATGACAGGAAGCGTAGAGTACAGCCTTGTCACGCAGTACCAAACCAAAAATGAACCTCCATAGCAACATCATCATCATCATAGTCATCCTCCTCCTCCTTCATCGTCATCAATATAAAAACAAAATAGTCTCAAAGTCTGTGGCCTTTCATGCCCTGCTCTCATGGTGACCTCAGTTTCGATACCCCTCCACTTCCGTGCTTGGGGTGAGTCCTGTCAATGACGTCAGTGTCGGCAGATTCACGGGGGGCTGTTGTTTGAGGGGCGTGGTGGCGGTCTCCACTCTGGGAGGGACGCTCACTCAGTCTGGCTCCGCGACTAAGTAATTATTGTCGTTAGTAGGGGGCTTAGCAGGTGGTGTCTTAAGTACGTTAAAACAGAACAGGCACCACTGAACACCACCGAAGTGACTCAGCAGCAGTGCAGGGTCTCCTCTGGTGTGTGGCCTCCTGGCGACCTAACACTGATGGTTCCCTGTGGACTGCCGACGCTGGAACTGTGATGGACGAACCCGGGTGTGGCCGTGTATGGGGGAATCTAAATGAGCGGCGTGGGGCAGCAAAAAAAAAAAAAAAAAAAAAAGTGTGGATGTCTGTGATTCAGTTTCAAGGTTTTAAAACATGCAGACTGATCCATATAAACAATGCACGTTTGAAATTTGGCATACAAACTATAAAACACACACAAAAGTTAGCACATTACCTTCAGTGCAGTCTGGGAAGCTGCACTGCTGCCCATCAACAAGACCCCTTCTTGTGCCATGGTGACCACACTCTTCAGATGCAGGGTTCCCGTAACAGGAATACCCGTCACAGGGAAATCGGAAAACACACGCTGGAGACAATCTAGTCCCGCTTTGTTGGTTCGGGAACTGAGACCGACAAAGATTTCTTTACCTGTTGGAACACAAAAAATTATGCAGGAAGGCATGTTTTGTGTGTGTGTGTGTGTGTGTGTGTGTGTGTGTGTGTGTGCGTGCGCTTAGTTCTATTTTATATTGTTTCCTTAACCCTTTGAGCCCTGACCACCGCTTTACCGGTGGTGGAGAGGGGTGGCATAATGCCTGGCCACCGGTTGAGTGGTGCGTAAACACTTGTGTCATGCTTTGCTATTGGTCGACTTATATTGAAGAGCCAGTCAGAAAAACCGTAATATTCCGATGCCAGTGAACGCAGTACCAACATTGCCGCGCCCCCTCACTGTGTTTTGTGCATGTGCTTTGGATAAAAAAGATTGATTTCTACCATGAAGCATGCAGAGTCTCAACCTGACATGCCTCAGATTCATTTTCAACATCACTACCTGTAGCAAAATCATCCGATTTGAATTCTACCTCACTATCAGAGTAATCATTGTCATCCTCTACTTCCGATAAATCATCAAGCATATCAATTACTTCCTGCATTGTGTACAGTTGTTTTCTTGAACGTTTTGTCCCCGATTTCTGCCCTGACGGGCCAGGTTGAGACTCTGCACGCTTCAAGTGTTTATGCACTGCTCAACCGGTGGCCGGGTATTATGTCATTTTTCTCTGCCACCGGTAAAGCGGTGGTCAGGGCTCAAAGGGTTAAACAGTGTTCCACACATAGTATGAAACAACTGTAAGATTTGAATTCCAGACCTGCACAAAAACCAGTTTACATATCTTATTAGTGCTCATAAAAAAAGAGAAGAAAATGTTTCCCCTTTGACGATACCAGCAAATTACTAGCCACTTTATTCTAAAAGTAAAATGAGAATACTACAGTACACTCATCAAAACGTGGAACATAGGGACATAACAATGCTTTCTGTAACACAATCTGTTTTTTTATCAGGACTGGACTGATTTAGTCTGGAGCTCTACCCACAACCTGGAGCATCAGGGATCACTCTTTGTTTTGTCTCTATTTATTTGTTTTTCACAAATCAGTTTCACACGCTTACACCAAACTGATTCTGTAATGGTATACCTACACTGTCTCACTCCTCCCCCAGTTCTCACAACAGTATACACTACACAGTATATAAAAATGTTGAAGGAACAGACCTGTGAAAAGAACATCACCACCATCCATTGTGGCTGCTGGGTCATCCATCTCATCGACTTGAAAACCAAGGCTTCTAAGGCATTCTTGTATGGGTACACCCTTTAGAAAGAAAAAGAAAAAGTCAAACCTTACAATACATTTCCCCCAGATCATTTGATACATCAAGAAAAAAACAAAATAAACAAACAAAAAACATATATATATATATATATATATATATATATATATATCTATGGACAGCGCTGGGTATCAATCCTAGATTGATGTGCAGCGAACAGCTTGACATCAGTCTCCAATAATTTAACGGATGTGAAGTTTAATTCTCAGTCAATTAAAGTCTATGCGGACCTTTCTTGATTCTTGAGTTTGTCCTGCATGCACTTTTCACCAATGGCTAATAGAACTGCATACAGAAAATCCAAACAGAAATCAAACTCTTGATCCACAGACTGATCACGTGACCCTCAGCACATCTTCCTGACTCGCCATTTCTCTCACCATAATTACCAACAAACTCCCATTATTTTTTTTGTTTACCGATGAACTCCCACCCATATTGTCATATGTAATGATCACCGATGTTGTTCAATGATGTTTTGTTGGGAACACCGCAAATCACCCAGCTTTGTATCCATTGAGGATCAATGCCCAGCTACTTCATGTACACACACACACACACACACACAAGTAAACACACTTAGAACTATTATATAATATATGTTAGTGGCCTTGATCTTCAAGCTCAGTTAATGAGTTACACATATGGAAATGTCAGAAAATGAAATGTTATCAAAATGTTTCTTTCTAAGAGCAACTCTAATTTCTTTTTCAGTATTCATAAGTAGATGTACAGTATTCATAAGCACATATACAAAGCAGCAGTTAAGAAGTTCATGGTGATGCATAAATCTGCTCTCTTTTCACCCCATGCTCAGCTTGGGCCAAGCAAAAATATGTCATGCCATCTTGGTACACTCCTCATATCATCGAGTGGTCAGTATGCCTTACTAGTTACTTGCTTCCCCCTGAAATTACAAAATGCCCCCAAGAAATTCCAAAATGCAGTTGGGCAGGCTGGTAACATAATTCTATTCATCGCGATCTTTCACACTACCTAAAATCATCACCCAACCAAAGCTTGCTCCAAGGTTAGGACATGTGAAAAGCACACATTGATAAGATAAGTTCATGCTTTTAACACAGAGCATGATATGTGCAAGAGTGACTGCACAACTCATCAGGTAGCATGCATGTACAAAAGGGGTATGGAGAAATGAACCCAGAACACCCCCACCCCCTCCTCCCAAAATGGAAAAGTTCTCCAACTAACTTACTAATTAATATACCTTCATTTGGCATGTACACACAGCAATAATGATATTACTGTATTATCACTGTGTTGCATTACGTTTTGACACAATCGGTTTCTCTCTGTGAACTAGGATTGCTCTCCCTGGGGAGAGTGCATAGCCACAGAACAGTGCAGCCCATATCTTTTCTTTTTTCCTTTCTGCAAGTGTAATTTTTACTACTAAAGTGAATATATCCAAAGGATTTTGTCAGGGACAACCCTTTCGTTCCTGTGGGTTCTTGAACATGCCCTAAGAAATGGTGGAAGAAATGTGAAACACAATAGCGTTTATTTTGAGATTTGACAAATTAAGGCCCTTTAGTCCAGAAAAAACAACCAAGAATATGCAACACATAACAGATGAATGAAACAAATACATTGTAACCTCTGCATATTCACTGTGGCAAGAAAAATGGTAAGGCAAAGACAGAGAAATATCAAACATCAAGTAAATACTGTTACTCTTGATGAGAAAAACTCAAAAAAGGCATACTGACATCCTTTGCAAATTATTGCTGCTTGCACTTCCCACCTGCTAGCATACAGGTCAAATGCAACATACTCCAGACACTTTTAAGCTGAAAGGGTGTTAGTTCAGACCATACTCTGGTGAAATGGGAACAAGCATAGCATTAAAAGGAAATTTTCTTTTTGCACAGGACAGGAATGTCAGACCCCTGCCGGAGTCTGCACTAGTTGGGTCACGGTTAAGTATGTGTAATTAAAACATTTTCTTCCACAGATCTGCATTTACAATTACAGGTCTGAATTTAGGTTGAAAGTTTTAACATGCCAGTGTAACAATTTATAAGACGTAACAATTATGACTTTCTTTCATCATTATCCTTAAACACAAAATTGCACCCACATAGAAAATGAAAGCACTTGAGTAGACAATATTGAAAACTCACCTCATTTACCCGACTGGGATGCCCAAGCCGTGTCATACATGCTTTCTGACCAATGACAACTGCAACATCCTCCACAAATGTACAGTCTGGATACTTTTCATCAGCAGGGAGTGTGATCACCTTTAAGCTGCACTGCTCCAGAGTTTCTCTGTAGTTGTTCCATTGCTCTTTGGCTCGTGTCAGGGATATCTGCTGAGAAGAGTCCATTTTGACAGCGTTCTCAGCAAAGCTGTTTGGAAGCTCTCTCATGATGGCATGGGTGTATTTGAATGCTCGTAGGCCCATCATTGAAGAATATGTCTTACACAGTTGCCGCAAGAGCATCTGAAAAAAAAGAAAAAAAAGAACAATACAAATAACATGAGTGTTATATTTTACTTGCATGTTTAATTGCCTATATTAAACTTACATCAAATCTTTTTTGCTGTACCATCATCTGCACTGTTTCATTACTCCCATGTCACTCTTCCAAGTCCAATGAACACAGCCACACCCAGACTTATCTACAGTTTGAAGTCATTTTAGTGGTTTCAGAAGTGCCTGTTCTGATTCAACATATGCTGACATTATGCATCAACTAAGCCCCATACTGATGACAATAATCTCTTGGTCGTGCAGAGCTGGACTGAGTGAGTGCCACCACTTCCTACATGAAGACCACCACCACATCCAACAGTATCCTAATATCAAACTCTCTCTCTCTCTCTCTCTGTGTGTGTGTGTGTGTGTGTGTGTGTGTGTGTGTGTGTGTGTGTGTGTGTGTGAAAGTTTCAAAAACAGTGGTACTCATTGTTGGATTTCTTGGTTCTGTCTAATGACACATCCTAAATAGACTGAAGACAATATGTCTACCTATCTACACATAAAGGCACTGTGTGATACTGCTCTGACAATGCCATGATACTCTTGAAATCATCTCCAAGCAGAGCTACGATGAATAGTGTCATGCTGTGACTGGCATCAAAATACCACTGCATGTCTCGCTGCTGATAATTGCAAAACAGAAGTTATACAAAATGTACAGAGAATGATAGCAGGTTAGACTTGATCAGTATCCCTTGGTGGAGTCTGTCATATGGGATCTTGAGTTAATCCTTAATTTTTCATGCAAAGCTTGCTGGAACTGTGTCTTAACAAAATTATGTGCATAAAATAAAATTCCTCTTAAGTATCCCACAGACTTGACTTGCACATGGTCAAGACCTTGTTACAGGCCTGTTCACGTTCCAAGTTATTGATTTAACTTTGCATGCGTGGCAAGCAGTTCCCTGACTTGGTTATGACTTTTTATAGCACGATTTTAAAGACCAAATAAGGGATGAAGTGAATCTGAACTTGCAGATTCAGAGTTGATCAATTTATGAGAAGGCAAGCATGTTGACGCAGCCCTTGCCCTCCCATGTCTATAGATTTCGCGCAGACTAGAGAAAAATCCAATTAACGCTCAAGAAACAGCACTGGCCCTGGGGCATTATCACTGCTATTTTTTTGTATTCACATACACGTTAAAACATAGTATACAGACTTCAACCGTGACTTACATCACCCACCTACATTTTTTTTTAGGCCTGTCGTTTGCACCTATTCAACGCAATGAGACTATCAACGTAGCAGTAACCGGTCTACAATAGATGAGTGTATGGAATGACATGTGTCTGGTGGTGAGTTGTGTAATGGGGTCAACCTGAGAGTTTCATGCATGCCGTTGTTGACCGCATTCGGAGGGCGAAAACTCCATTACGACTTCCGGTGTGAAAAAAGAAAGTACAGCAGCCGCGTTCAACTGAGAAATCAAACGGCTATTTGCTTCAGATTTTTTTCTTGAAAACAAACACAGCTTGCACTCTTTGAAAGCATTGACAATGATCTAGTGTTGTTGATTTCTTAACATTGAAAAACGTCCCTTAAAACCGCACAAATTTACTTAAAATCAATAACCGAAAAAAAGTTTTAGTTTCAAGAAGTCGAAGCGTGCGGACTGATCCAAATATGCCACAGCACACCCACTGGAAAAAAAAAAAAAAAAAAAAAAAAAAGCAAGCAAGCAGATTCTTGGCGCGGCCTTCGCTAAAACCCAATGCATTATTCAGGCAGGTCTCAAGAGCCTACCGTTAGTTTGTGTAAAACATGAACACAGAATGAAATAAAAGAATTAAACCAAATAAACAAAGAACTAAGTATATATATATATAGGCCCTATATATTGAAATACAACGAAAAAAAAACCGTTAACTCTTTCCGGACGAAGGAATGCTCACTCATTCCTACACAAAACGTATTCGGTTTCGGACGAAGGAATGGAATAGCATTCTCCGAAAGTAAAATTCCATCATGCGCTGTACACGTGATTTTGTGATTAGCCAAGCGCTATTCTGGGTCACTCCACAATCGAATAGTATGATTGGTTAGTCTTGGATGTGTGGCCTGTCTCGCACACACGCTGACAAAGTCACTGACCGGTCGTCTACTCGTGTGCCAGCCTGTTAGCAAAGCGGCCTCTTAGAAGGTTGTGAAGCGAACAAGGCAGTGACGGCAATGTTTTAGGGTTGCCGAAGTACTTGAAATGCTACAAACTGAAGGGTCGGACATTGAAGAGGTTGATGATGACAAAGAAGAAAGCGAATTTAATGTAGAAAGCGAGCATGGGTATGGTGATTTGGGGTGAAAAATTGGCAGTATTTTCTACATATGGCAAAACATTAAAAATAAGATGAGAAATTTGATTTTTTTTTTTTATATGTAATAGCTCAATACGTAATAAACCAGTTCTGAAAGTTTCATTTTCTTACACAGTATTTTGTATTTATTGTAATTTTTTTCCAAACCCCTACAAATGGGCGGTCTGTGGGGGAAAAGCAAGGGACAAAACTTGTCCCGAGTGAGTTAAAAACAAATGGTTGACTTTTATTTTTAAACATTGAAATAATATACCCTCACAGACTTGAGGGGTGTGTGGTGGTGTGGGTCGTTTTATTGGGGTCAGATCGAAACATTCACAAGATTTCATCTCCCAATGGGACAGCAAGTCGAGAAGTTTACTCCACTTGGACTGTTTTTTCCCTTCCCTGCATGGAACTAGCACACAGCATGGATCCACGCACACAGTGACACATCGTCATAACACCACCACATCACTGTTTAACATTGCAAGATGACGTACAGGACAACGTCATTATCATCATCATCACTGTACAGCTGGTGTAGTTTATCCTTGTACATCATGCATCTTCACACCAAATCACCACGCCGAGTCACAGGTTTAACAGAATCCTACACATCGGCAGTCAAAATACGTTGCGATTGTTTATTCTTTATACCGTTTTTGATCATTTTAAACCAAAGTCAATTTCTGCTGATGGAATGCCTTTGAATGAATTAGTGGTGGTATTAGAACTTTTGTATGAACGCTAGTTGGCCAAATGTAAACATGCGATCTACAGTTGAGTATCCCCTTCAGTTTTAAACCTTACTGGTGCTCAGAGAGAGAAAGAGAGGCTAATTATTTCCCTTGAACAAGTTGATCTGTGCTTAGCAACTTGAAAGCGACAAAATGGCGGCACACAAGAACCAAAACTAGTGCTTGTGGCTGAGCAAAAACTGCAAGTGTAATGGTGGAATCGGAAATAACATGTGTGCAACGGCCAGTGGAAGGTAAAGTAAAGGTTGTAAAAACCATAGCACACTCAGCACAGTATTTATAGTTTTTGATATGGGTTTGACTTGCCCATAAAAGTACACTAAGGGGTCATGGATTGTCAGTAAGTGGAACTGATTTAGACAGACTCGAAGCTGACGGAGAATAAATTATAGACACACTGGTTCAGCGGACTAGAGTCGTTACTGTTTCTAAATCTAACAGTGATGAGTTTAAAATGCAATACATATCTATTGACAACAACATCCCTACCCCCAATCGATCTTTGCTTTGTCCTCACCCCCTTCGGAAAAAAAAAAGAAAAAAAAAGAGAAAGAAAATAAAAAGAAAACAGCTCCAAACAACAATATAAAAGACATTGATGACTCACGATCAACTGAACCAGAGAAACATTAAGTGTTTTAGTAAATGGTAATCTTTTATTTGAAAACCACTTTTGAACACAAGTGAAAAGGTTAGTCAAAAATAAAAGAGAGAGAGAGAGAAGCTGCATTATTTCTCTGCAAAACCGAAGATATAACGAAAATTGAAAACATTGGTTAAATAATCAGTCTGATCAGTGCTTGGAAATGGTAATGCCGTGTGTGTGTTTTGTTTTGTTTTTCATTATGAACAAAAATATGTCAGTACTCCCTTAGTATTTAGGAATATTTCAGTTGCACAAAAACTTAGCTTTTTATCTTTTATCATGAGCAATTATTTTGAAAATTTTTCAATAGTTTGTAGATTTAGCATTTGTTTATTGCACACTGGAAAAAGGGTGATTTTTAAATGTGAGGATTTTACAGAGCGGGTGATGTTTATTTGTAGGACAGCAAAGCAATGTTTTTCCATCATCAGTGTTAGTCCAGGAGAGGTGTCTGTCTCTGAAAGCATATGGTATTGGCAAATGATTTATTTGGCATTGTTCAGTTGTCAACATTTTGTTGGATTGAAGACATTCCACTTGTATACTACCTTTTTTGCTGTCATATCTTTTGGTGTGGTATCGCCTTCATGGTGCTTATCCCAAATCCCCCATACACAGCTACCTGGGTTTGCTCAGTCACAGACCCAAATCTGACAGTCCACAAGGAGATTCAATGTTAGGACAACAGGGGAGACCCTGTGTTGATGATGGGTCACTTAATCAGTGGTGTTCAGTAAAGCATATTCTGATACAACATATGCAGGATACTTTTTACTAATATCCATACTGACTGTTTAATGTTCCCTTTGTTGTGGGGCCGGGCTGAGTGAGAGGCCCTGGAATGGACATTGCCATAGTAACCCCTTAAGCGACCGTTTCCATGAATCTGTCAACACTTAAGACCATGTCATAAAATCATCACAAGCATGGAAAAGGAGGGAAACTGAAACATAGGTCATCAAGAGAGCAGGGACTGAATGATTACTAAATTTGGGATTTTTTTTTTTAATGTTTTCAAAATGAATAAGGATGATGATGATACTGTTCTGGAGGTACATTTAGGTTGGGATCTGTAAGATAAGGCTGTGCTCTATGCTTCCTTGAATATGAAAGATGGGCGAAACCTGAAAAATACAGATATCATGTGGCAGCCTCTGTGCATGTGTGTATGTGTGTGTTTGTGTGTATATGTGGGTCTGTGTGTTTGTGTGCATGCGCGAGGGTGTAAGTGTACACAAGTGTCAGGAGAGTTCTGTGCATGTGCGTATGTGTGTGTGTATGGGGGGGTGGGGGATGGGGGGGGGGGGGGGGGTAGAGGATGAGGTATGTGTGTGTATGCATGCCTACACTGTGGGAGCAACGGAATATTGGAACGTGCGGGTGTGCGTATATATATATATATCTTTGTATATATGTGTGGGGGGTTGGGGGTGGGGGATATGGGCGTATGTGTGTGTGCTTGTACAAGTAAGTGTGCCTCTGTGTGTGTGTGTGTGTGTGTGTGTGTGTGTGCCATGGAAGCTGCGATACGTAGCCTAGAAATGAGTGTGTGGAGGAGGGGGTTAGAAGGGGTGCAGGGTAATGTGTGTGTGTTTGTTGGGGCTCATGTACGTTTATGTGTATTTGACTGTGCTTTCATATCTGTGAAACTGCATGTTTGGTGCATATCTGTTATGCATATGTGTGTGTATGTGTGAATGTGTGTCTGCGTGTTTTACATATATTTGCTTATTTATCATCATTGTTGTCTTTTTTATTTAATCATTTATTTATTTATTTTATTATTATTATTATTATTATTATTATTACTTTTTTTTCTTTTCTTTTTTTGTACTCTTATAATTGACTTCATCAAGTTTTTGCGCCTTATACATATTGTTATTATTAGAAGTAGTTCTTTTTTATGTATTTATCTATTATTTATTTACTTTTTTTTTCTCAAGGCCTGACTAAGCGCGTTGGGTTATGCTGCTGGTCAGGCATCTGCTTGGCAGATGTGGTGTAGCGTATATGGATTTGTCCGAACGCAGTGACACCTCCTTGAGCTACTGAAACTGAAACTGAAACTGAAACTGACACTCAACTTTGTGATCTTATTCTTCCCATCTAAACTAATATTGCACTCAGCTTTTGTAAGAGCCAGCCACAGACTGAAAGATTCCATGGTAATATGCCACTGATAGAGTTTGAACCCACATCCTCACAGTCATCAGTCTTTGACAAACCACTTCCCAGTGATGGCTGGAATGTACAATTATTTTGAGATTTTCTTTGAAGTTTTCACTCAAGCATCATAATCATAGTGTAGATTGTTCTGGTTCAATTTAGGTAAACTGGCAGTTTACTTGGATAGACTTGTTAGATTATTAGATTTCAAAGATGATGGATGTTTTTTGTGTGTGTCTGTACATGCCTTCATTTCCCCAGGTAGATAGTATGAGTTTCAAATTTATCATGAATAAAAGGTTTGATCTCCCTGTGGTTGCATTGACATATTTTTGTTCATCTCTACAGAGAGGGGCCATTTCTTGTGATCTGAAACAAGGCAGTTCCAAATCATTGATCCTCCTCAACACACCAGGATGTCAGCAAACGGGAAAGTGCGTGAGAAAATGCATCCCATGCAGACCCTCTTCCCCTGTGCCTCAGGTGTCACCATGCCCCAGTTTGGTGCTGAGGATGCAGAGGCAAAGAAACAGCCACGGAAGGCTTTGCTGAGCAAGTTGGCATTGAAGCCATCACCTGTGGATAACACCCCAGTCAACAAGCGCTATCTGAAAAAGATCAGCTCAGGGATCAAGTTTGATGAGGATGTGGTCAAAGAGAGGTGTTTCTTCATGATGCCCTATGACACCAAGTATCTTTTTGTGAGTATAGGAGAGATGTGTGGCTTGTGATTGTGAGGTGTCTATGTAATTTTTTTGCTTCATTTGCAAATCATGTACAAGTTTACATTTGTCTGATATAATGCACTGTACTACTGTATGCACTGTATTGCTGTATTCCATTCAGAGTGGTAGTTCTTTCTCATTAAAAACTAAAATTGTCAGCAGCTACACAGTGATGAATAAAGCAAGTCAAATTGAGTGGAACGAAACCTCTCACTTTATGGCAAGGGGTATTTTTATCAGGTTATTTCAGGATTGATACTGCCTGATTTGTTCAACTTTTTGTGTATTTAACATACTCTCATTTTATTTGGCTGTTGACTGATTGTAGTTCACCTGTTTTCTTTCAGGAAGCGCTTGACATAAGCGATATTGTTGCTTCACGCCCAAAAGTTCACCGACCAGTTGGCCGACACAATGCAAGAGGAACAGACCTGCGACATATGCCATGCAGCCTAAAGACCACAAAGCCCCCATCTTTGAGACCTCTGAAGAAGAGCCTTGCCAGAAAAGCCCTGGCTATGAGTGTAGTGGCTCAGGGTGAAGTCTCTACTTCCAGTGACTCAACAAGCAGCACACGTTCTGACCCGAGCAAGACCACAGAGAAACCCACCGAAGTCTTCATGACAGAGGTGTCAGAGGAGGCCCAGGGGAAGCTTCGAATGCCAGACACACTTGGGGAACTCCAGAGTAAGCTGAGATCTCTGCAAGACGCTGCCGCAAAAGAGGCAGAAGAGCAGAAGAGACCCAAGTCTGCCAGGATGAAAGCAGAGAAACCAAAAAAGGAGTGGGATGCGTTTCTTATGTCCCAGTTGTCCGAGCTGACTGCCACGTGGATAGTGCATGAGCGCATGTCTCCAAACAGAGAGAAGGAAGAGCTTCAGAAGACTTTGGAGGAGTGGTATGGAAAACCAAAGAACACAGACCTGGTGCACGAAGAGGGCAGCGACTCTGAAGCAGAGTTAGATCCGTTCACCAAGGACAAGAAAGTCAAACCTAAGAAAAAGTGGAAGAAACCTGAAGAATCGTAAGTTCACAAATGTGCATGTGTGTGCATGTGTGTGTGTGTGTGTGTGTGTGTGTGTGTAGAATAAAATAGAATAGATGTTATTGTCATGAAACCATAAGGTTTATAAGACGCAAGTGCAATGGTAAATGAATGAATGAATGAAAAACACACAATTAATCAATCATTTAATGCAGTAAATTGCAGCAGCATTCATAAACAAATTTTCCTAATCTTGTTTGTATATTTTCATCATCTTTTGTATATTTTCATCATCTGTTAGCATCACCTGACTGGGAATATTTCCTGTGTTATTTGAATTTTGAATATCTTTTAAAAATTGTTGCCTTAAAGTTTTATATTTAATACAATGATCAAGAAGATGGATTTCGTCTTCCAGGATGTTACACTTGTTGCACAATCTGTCTTCTTGTGTATGTGTGTGTGTGTGTGTGTGTGTGTGCACTTATACATTTGCCTGGCTGTAAACTGTTATTCATTGTCATCTTTGCTCTTCATTGTCTGAATTGTGCACCACACGTTAGAAAGTAAAGGACAATGCCACAAAATGCATTTATGGAAAAAGCTTGAAAGCTTGACAGAGGTTGAGATTTACATCTGATCTTTATAAGACTCCTCAGAAAGACAGTTCATGAAAGATGGTAAAAATCAAAGTCAAAAGTCAAAGGTCAAAGTCATGCTGCAAATCATACACTAACAAGGGGATGCTTCACTCCACCCCCTCCCTTGTTTTGTAAAATATTCTTTTGTTAATGTAACATTTGAAAGCCTTGACTCACTTCTCTTTCTTTGTTGTGGACAAAAAGCAACAACAGTGCATTCTTATATCACTGTTGACTGAAGATGTTCAAGGTCACATTTTGTTCAACAACAATGTAAATGGGGTAAAAAAAAAGAAAATAACAACAAAAGTCATTCAGATGAGACGATAAACCGAGGTCCCGTGTGCAGCATGCACTTAGCACATGTAAAAGAACCCATGGCAACAAAAGGGTTGTTCCTGGCAAATTCTGTAGAAAAATCCACATCGATAGGAAAAACAAATAACAACTGCATGCAGGAAAAAATACAAAGAAAATGGGTGGCGCTGTAGTGTAGCTACGCGCTCTCCCTGGGGAGAGCAGCCCGAATTTCACACAGAGAAATCTGTTGTGATAAAAAGAAATACAAATACAAATACAAAGAAACAAAGGAAACCAAAGAAAGAACCATTAGTTACTGAGATTTTTTTCTTGTTCCAGTCTGCTGGAGAGAGTGTACGAACAGACCCCGACCAAGAAAGCGGCAGCACATGATCCATACTCTGATGATAATACTGCTCCATTCTACCGTCAGCCTGCTGGCATTCGACGCCAAAAAAAGCGTTTCCAGAAGGAAGAAGAAGGTGAAACGTAATTAAGCATGATGTTGCTGTTAAACTTTGCTTTAGAATGAAGAAGTAAATGATCACAAATGATTCTTGTGGACACAGAATTTTTGTGGGTGGTTTGTGTCACAGGCCCTTTGAAGTATAACCTTTGCTTAAGGTTAATGATAATGATTAAAAGCAATCATAACAATTAATACTGGTTTGACTGTTATTGCTGCTGTCATTAAGTACTGTTAAAGATGCTGATATTTTTATCATCCACATGCGTGCGCACATATGTGAGTGTGTTATATGTGTGGTTGCCTGTGTGTGAGGACATGTAAGCATCCGTTACATTTATGGTCGATCATTTTTTTCAGTAAAAAGTGGGGTATAATATTTAACTGTGTTCAGTGGTTTTGCTCATTTTGATGAAACTTCTTTTATCTGGAGAAATATGTATTCACTATTTTTAAGGAGTCAAAGTGGTATTATTGATGTATTTAGACTACAAAGAAAAAAAAGCTCTGAGAAGTACAGTGAAAGTTCCAAAAGATAGTGAGGAATGGGGCCTGTGCTTGGGGTCATTAAAAGAGGGGGTTGAGAGCAGGGCAGAGGGCAATCCGAGATTGGGGGGGGTGGGGGGGGGGGGAAGGCTGGAGAGTTTGTGAGAGATAAAGAACTGATTTGTGGTTTTATGTTTGATATTTCTTACATTTGGAGAGAGCTGTACTTTTACAATTTCGTGAATGTAGAATGTTATTCTAATGTTGTACAATATCAAGCTATCTTGTCACCCCCAAGCCAATTATCCTTGTGCAATGCTTTTATGGGGACATTAAACTGATTTGATTGATTGATTGATTGATTGGATGAAGCACAAAACTGTTCCATAGGTACCAATAATGGGTTGAAAAAGGTCTTTCTTACAGGTTATTACAGTATTTGCAATGCTTCATATAGTGCATTTCAAATCTGAAATTTGTAGTATTCTTATTAATGTAGGTCATACTCATATTCACATGGAATGAGTTCATTTATAGTGGCCAATACCTGATAATAAACAGTGTGTGTGTGTGTGTGTGTGTGTGTGTGTGTTGTGTGCGTGCGTGCGTGTGTGTGTGCAAATATATCATACCGAATTCAACTCTGTTTCTGAAGTTAAGATACCACTGGGATTGAAAATGATTATCTGTTGTTTAAGATTCTTTGCCTATAGACTACTTTGATGATAATTCAATCTAAAAGCTTACACACTACAAGAAATGATTTGAATTTGTATGTCAGCTTGGGTTATCATCTCTTCCTTACTCATGTTGGATGTTATTTACTTGTTAAGTAAGATTTCAAAATGTATTGCAGTTTGTTACATGGTACAATTCTGGGTATTCACCTATTTATTCATTATTTCCTTTACTTCCTTTACTTATTAATTTTATGCATTTTTAAACATCCAAAGTTTCCATGTATCTTGAACATTCTGCGGTTATTAAGTTCATGCTGGGCTGTAACATTTGTTAAAGTTGTGAGAGACTGTTCCAAATTTAAAAAAAAATAATTCTAAACCTTTTCTTTTTTCCATCAGCCTGCAGGCAGGAGCAAATGATAGAAAGTAAACGGTTTTTCTTTCCACTCTTCTCAGAACCTGTTCTGTAGAACAAGCATGGGACATGGATGTGTTTGTGATGATCTCCCTGTTTCAGTGAATGTCTGCTTGTTTATAGAATATGAATGCACGGTTTGATTAGTTCCTCTGCCCTTTGTGCATCTTGTGTGCAGCATGAAGATAGGAATGCTGCATGCTGTCTTGATCTCTTTCTTTCTGTTTCAATGTTTCTGGCTTTGTTTCTTGTGATCTCAGAGCTGTATTGTAGATTGTGCATCATTTCTGGAAACGTTTTTTTTTTAAACCTGTTGAGGTTTGTGTGTGTGTGTGTGTGTGTGTGTGTGTGTGTGTGTGTGTGTGTGTGTGTGTGTGTGTGTGAGCATGTCTTTGGCCATGTATGTGTATCTTATTACAACCTTGATATAAAAAAAACAGCTTGTGTTGAACTGATTTGATCTGGTGATGTTTAGAAAATGACAATTACAAAATAATACAGAGGGAAAAAAGTAAAAGAAAATAATCAGATAATGCATAAGAAGACATATACTGATATAGATAAATTTGTGCAAAATTGGAGGAAAGTACCAGAAAGAGAAGCAAATAAGAGGATTCTTTACTTTTCTCCCCATGAAGAAGGGCCTAGGGCCCGAAACGTAGGGAAACTCCTTCATCATAGGACAAGTTACCACCTATAGGTCAGTTCGACCCATTTTTTCGCCTTAGATAAGTTAGTTACACAGGCACCATCTACCAGTCAAGGAGGCAGGATGGTTAACATTGGAATGTCATAGATTTTGTTTTTTTGTTTGATTGTTTGCACTATTATTTTATGTTCTTTTTTTTATGTCATTCTCTTTTTCTCTCTCTTTGATGCATTTTAAGGCTTCTTTTCCCCCCATCAGCTATAATCCATGAGTGAATATGCTCACCATCAGCACTGATCAGAAACACACAGATAAGAACTTTTTTTTTTATATATATCACAACTGTATATTCTTGACACTAGAATATTTTCCCCACCTGCCGTCAGTTGTTTAGATTTATGAAATTGGAATCATAGTTATAATTATTGTGTGACATTTAGTATGTCTGAATGAAAGACACCTATCTTCATCAAATGTGATTTGTAGATCTTTTCCTATGTGTGTGTGTGTGTCTGTATCTGGATGGGTGATATCAGTCTACATCTAATCTTAACTGTAGTTTTAACTTATATTGTGTGCCATTTAGCATGTCTCAGTGCAGTTGATACTAGTCTTTGTCAATCATGAATTGTAATTGTATTGTGTGTCATTTAGCATGTCTGGTATCAGTCTTCATTACATCACACACACACACACACACACACACACACACACACACACACACACACACACACACACACACACACACACACACACATATATATATATATATATATATATATATATATATATATATATATATATATATATAATAGATAGAAAGAAAGAAAGATAGAAAGATAGATTGATAGACAGACAGACACAGACAGACAGTCAGACAAACAGACAGGCAGACAGACAGACAACCAGATAGTTTGTCCAAATGGAAGGGGGAGAAGTGTCAAAAAGTTTTGTTTTAACATTCAACCTTAAAAACTGAGTGGTACTGCGGGGAGGGGGGTAAGGGTGAGGGCATGAGTAATGCTTAATTTAGCTGTCACTGGGAAGTGTATAAATTACCACCTAATTGTAAAGTACTGTTTTCATTGTAGTGACTATCTTAAAGAAGGATTTTCTGCAGCAGCAAAGGATGTTACCACAAGGAAAGGAGAAAAGTGTGTTTATTTAAAAACAAACAAACACAACACATTATTGGTCACATTACAGCTTGTATGCAGTTTTGTGAGATTATTGTATAAATCAGAGTAAGATGTGAGTTTATTTTTTGTTTGTCGTTTGTTTACTTTTTTTTTTTTTTTTAATTTTGTTATTCCTGCTGTGTTTTTGTTGTTGTTGTTGTGTGTGTGTGTTTTTTGTTTTGATTTTTGTTTTGTGTGTGTGTGTGTGTGTGTGTGTGTGTGTGTGTGTGTGTTGGTTGGTTGGCTGGTTGTTAAATTGTTGATACAAGAGAAAAGTACCTATATTGACTGACAGACTTGAATTGTTAAGATTCTCATCTTCCAATACAGAGAGTCAATGAAGGTCTGGGTTCCAATCCCACTCTCGCCCTTTCTTCCAAGTTTGACTGGAAAATCAAACTGAGCATCTAGTTATTCAGACACCACGGTAAACTGAAGTCCCATGTGCAGCATGCACTCGGCCCACTGAAAAAGAACCCATGGACGGGCGCCATAGCCGAATGGTTAAAGCGTTGCACTTTCAATCTGAGGGTCCTGGGTTCGAATCACAGTGACGGCGCCTGGTGGGTAAAGGGTGGAGATTTTTACGATCTCCCAGGTCAACATATGTGCAGACCTGCCAGTGCCTGAACCCCCTTCGTGTGTATATGCAAGCATAAGATCAAATACGCACGTTAAAGATCCTGTAATCCATGTCAGTGTTTGGTGGGTTATGGAAACAAGAACATACCCAGCATGCACACCCCCGAAAGCGGAGTGTGGCTGCCTACATGGCGGGGTAAAAATGGTCATACACGTAAAAAGCCCACTTGCGTATATACGAGTGAACGTGGAAGTTGAAGCCCACGAATGCAGAAGAAGAAGAAGAAGAAGAACCCATGGCAACGAGAGTGTTGTCCTCTGGCAAAATTCTGTAGAAGATAACTACTCTCATAGGTATAGAAATATATATGCATGCACTCAAGGCCTGACTAAGGGTGTTTAGTTTCGCTGCTCGTCAGGCACCTGCCAAGCAGATGTGGTGTAGCGTATATATGGATTTGTCTGAACACAGTGATGCTGCCTTGAGAAACTGAAACTGAAACTGAAAACTGACTGATTTAGTGACTGATGGACAAGTTGTTTGTTATAGTTCATTTGTTTGGGTAATGTTTGATAGATTTGTTGATTTATTTATTTGCATGTTTCATGTTACTGCTTTTACATATTGACACATTTTCTGCTATGCCTTTGACAAAGAGAGAGAGAGAGAGGATGTTGTAGTAGACTTATTATATCACAGTATATATATAGTAAGGTATAATTAAAAAAATAATATATAAAAAAATGAAGATTCAGATGTGATTTAGTTTTTTCATATATTGAACTACAGTTACGGTTAGTGTCATATCAAATTAAATCATACTGCTTATGGCATAGCTGACCCTTAAAGTGCTGTAGTGTGTCATCAATTTATTAGATGTTATGGTGGGTTTTTTTTTTGTATTGTGTGTGCATAAAAACTACACTTATGTCTTATATTTTGATCTTATATATTATTGTATGATTTTTTTTTCTATGTGTATGGCATTTCATTTGCATTATGCTTGTTACGTGTCCTTAACGCTACTGACCATATCATTAAAGTGAAAAGCATCAAGATTGCATTTCGAGGACTTTTTTGTGTGTTTGTGGATAAAAACTACACCTTACTATTTTTTGTTTGATTTTCTATATTTACACTATCATTTCTGTGTGTATGGCATTTCATTTGCGTTGTGCTTGTTATGTGCCATAAATGGAACTGCCCACAGTATGAAGGTGAAGGGCACAAAGGTTGCGTTTTGGTGAATTTTTACTTTATGTGCATAAACAGTGTACCTGTCCATTTTTTTTATGTATGCAATATTTTTATCTGTGTGTGTTTGACATTTCCTTTGCATTGTGCTGGATAGGTGCCATCAAAGCTACCACCCACAATATTAAAGGGAAGGACTTCAAGGCTGTGTTTTGGTGAATTTCTTATTTATATGCATGAAATAATTATATACCTTCCCATTTTTTGTTTCATTTTATATGTGCAGTATTTTTATCTCTGTGTGTTTGACATTTCATTTCCATTGTGCTTGATAGGTGCCATCAGTGCTACCACCCACTCAAGGCTGTGTTTTGATGAAATTCTGATTTGTGTGCATGAAATAATTATATACCTGTCCATTTTTTTGTTTCATGTTATATGTGTAGTTTGTTTTTTTTACCTCTGTGTGTTTGACATTTCATTTCCATTGTGCTTGATAGGTGCCATCAGTGCTACCGCCCACTCAAGGCTGTGTTTTGACGAAATTCTGATTTGTGTGCATGAAATAATTATATACCTGTCCATTTTTTGTTTCATTTTATATGTGTAGTTTTTTTTTTTTTTATCTCTGTGTGTTTTACATTTCATTTGCATTGTGCTTGATAGGTGCCATCAATGCTACTGCCCACAACATCAAAGTGAAGAGCATCAAGGTGCCCAAGCCTCCCACCCTGCGTGATTTTATGCCGGAAGGAGTGGGGTCCACATTGTTTGACACAGAGAACCAGTACGAGCAGGAACTCCTGGCAGGTAAAGGGTTCAGATACTTCTGGGAGATGTTTTCTGTGGTGTTAAATAGTTCAGATACTTCTGGAAGATGTATTCTGTGGTTTGGGGTTAAATGATGTTTGTGTGGTGTGTGAGTGTGTGTACTGTGTGTGTGTGTGTGTGCAAATGTACATGAGCAAGAGAGAAAGAGAGACCCATTGCATGCAAATAAATCTTTTTTTTGGGGGAGGGGTGGGGGGGGAGGATACTAATTATGTGCATAATCATGGCTTTGTGTGCCATTTAGGGCATGGTTCTTTACAGAAGCTTGCTATGGTAACCATATGAAACGCACAACAGGAGAACCAAAAGAGTAGTAAACACACAAGAGAGAGTGAAGAGAATGTGTGTGTGTGTGTGTGTGTGTGTGTGTGTGTGTGTGTGTGTGCATATGCATGGGCATGGGTATGTGTGTGTGTGTGTATTTGTCTGTAAGTCATGGCAAGAAAACAGGACATCAGCAGAAGACAAAAGAACCAAAGTCAACCCTCTTCACATCACCATCTTCACAGAAACTGCGCACGCCATACCTAGTGATGATGATGATAATGATATAGATAAAAATAATGATAACAATGATGATGATGATGATGATAATAATAATGATAATAATAATAATAATAATAGTAACAATAATAACTATTTATGCAGTGGCTGAATCATGTGCAGAGACAAGATAACAACAAAATTTTCATTATCTCCTAAAGACAAATCCAAGTGCTTACGCACACACATGCGTTCACAGCTTTGGTTCAGAGAGAGAGAAGTAAAGATAAGTAAGTAAGCAGGAAGTTGCAAGGAACTGTGTCTGTTTGATCCAACAGGAGTCCAGCAGCTGCACCCCGCCAAAGGGGACGGCTCCATCGTGGTCATGGCCAGCGACCACAAGTACAAGAAGGTGCTGCGCCATGACTACCCGGATGCTTCGGAGAAGTGGTACCCCGTCACGGAGAAGGAGAAGGAGAAGGAAGCGGAGAAAAAACCTGGCCAGCAGGAACCAGTCAAAAGGGACATTGGGGCGAAACGATGGAGGGCCCTGCCAGATCCCTATGATGTACGTAGCTTTGAAAGGGTGGATAATGTCGTTGCTGAAGAAGAAAGGGGTTGTTGATGTCATTCCTGAAGGAAGGGTTGATAATAATGTCATTCCTGAAGAAGAAAGGGTTGATAATGTCATTCCTGAAGAAAGGGTTAATATTGTCATTCCTGAAGAAGGGGTTGATAATGTCATTCCTGAAGAAGAAAGGGTTGATAATGTCATTCCTGAAGAAGGGGTTGATAATGTCATTCCTGAAGAAGAAAGGGTTGATAATGTCATTCCTGAAGAAGAAAGGGTTGATAATGTCATTCCTGAAGAAGAAAGGGTTGATACTGTCATTCCTGAAGGAAGGGCTGATATTGTCATTTCCGAAGAAAGGCCATTCCTAAAGAAAGGGTTGATAATGTCATTCCTGAAGAAAGGGTTAGTATTGTCATTCCTGAAGAAGAAAGGGTTCATAATGTCATTCCTGAAAAAAGGGTCAATATTGCCATTCCTGAAGGAAGGGCTGATAATGCCATTTTCGAAGAAAGGGTTGATAATGTCATTTCTGAAGATAGGGTTGACAAAGTCATTCCTGAAGAAATGGCTGATAATGTCATTCCTGAAGAAAGAGTTGATAATGGCATTTCCGAAGAAAAGGTTGATATCGTCATTCCTGAAGATGGGGTTGATAATGTC
>NC_134877.1:43726287-43781287 GCF_041734735.1 Babylonia areolata
GATCCATTAACAAGGTAAGATGTCATGAGAAATTTTATTTGTAGTTTATTTATCATCAGAATCATTAGGAATCAAGTCTGGGTTACAAGAACATCTCAGCAGCGTTAAGAATTTAAAAAAACGTTTATGCTGATTCCACAGACTTAAAGCTGAGCAAAATTATCGCTTCCATAATGGTGAAGCTGAATCACATTTTTGTTTTGCGCTTGCCACTGCTGTGTTGGAGGTTTTCGTCTGTTATTCACAAAGTGCAAAAAGCATTTTGTTTGAGTTGCATTCAATGACATAGCAATATCTGGATGATTGGACAGCGTATGACTGTTAACAATATGTGGGACACAAACTGATAGCTCATAGAATACAACTGCCTACCGGGTGTATGCAAGACAAGAGCAGTCTTAAGGGGATAGAGCTGATTTGACTTTACAGCTTATTTACTGAGCTTAATGCGCAGAGACTTAATGAATCATGAATCATTACCAACAACTAGTTAAGGTACGAAAATGATTAATGATGTTTTGCCATTGTCTTATTCAAGTGTCTTCTCACAAGGATGGTCTCTAACTGATACAGTGAGGACGAAAGATTTATTTATTCATTTATTTGTTTATTTGTTTACCTGTCTGTTATTTATCTACTTATTTGTGTGCCTTGTGTAGGTTTCTTTATGTATATTATGTTTGCAACGGGTCACAGGCCTATACGCAATTAAATCATTTGTTCTTGTTCTTGTACTGAGCTTAATGACTCGCACACTGACACAGCTGATGAAGCATTACTGTTAGCTGTTTTGTTGGGGTTTTTTTTTCTTTTATCAAGAATATGGATCATTTTTATTTTTACCCTTTATTTAAAATAACAACAAATCTTTATAATGTTTTCTTGACAGAAACAAACAAAATGATGCACAACCAACAGTAAAGAGCAAGTATTGTGTGAAGTGAGCACAAGAAAATTAAGCTTAAGTCATAATGTGTGGATAGAAATGGAACCGATAGCAAAGACAGCCTATAAAGCCACCGACTAAATTCATAGCTTTCCCAAGATTCCAGTCCTGAACAACTTGACCTGAAGGCATTAGCCAACAGGTTGTTAAACTCAACTCTAATCAGAGATTTCTTTGAATATTTGAATTGGACATTGGATTCTGAGCTGACAACCATCTGACAAGATAAGCTGTTTCCGAATCAGTAACCATAATCGCATGAAACTGATGTGGCGTGACCTGTTATTTCCAGTATATGAACATAAACATAGGAAAGCAAATGAGGCATGACATATTTTCCCCCCCATCAGAAAGTGAGAGAGCTGATGAGAAATGACTGTTAATGGGCAAGATGAGGTTTTATAAACGGACAGTGCTTAACTCTTTCCATATGAACGGCGAAAGAGACGACGTTAACAGCGTTTCACCCCAATTACCATCATCAAAATATTGCAAGCGGAAGGCTCTTATACTGAAGACGTGAATGTTGACAAAGAATACCACAATTCTGACGACGGAAGCTAAAGGTTGGGTCATTCAGACACCCACTGGACATCCGAGGGGTCTGTGTAGAGGAGAAGAGAGGACTGGCCGTACTGAGTGAGTTAATGTGCTTGACTCTTTCCCCCAACCCCCTCTCAGGACGTGACCCACAAAACTGATGCAGCTGATGTGGTATAACTGTTCATTTGAAGGATGTGGTTTATAAATGGATGGAACTTAATGCGCTTGATGACGGGCGCAATAGCCGAGTGGTTAAAGCGTTGGACTGTCAATCTGAGCGTCCCGGGTTCGAATCACGGTGACGGCACCTGGTGGGTAAAGGGTGGAGATTTTTACAATCTCCCAGGTCAACATATGTGCAGACCTGCTAGTGCCTGAACCCCCTTCGTGTGTATATGCAAGCAGAAGATCAAATACGCACATTAAAGATCCTGTAATCCATGTCAGCGTTCGGTGGGTTATGGAAACAAAAATATACCCAGCATGCACACCCCCGAAAACGGAGTATGGCTGCCTACATGGCGGGGTAAAAACGGTCATACACGTAAAAGCCCACTCATGTGCATACGAGTGAACGCAGAAGAAGAAGAAGAATGCGCTTGATTTTCTCCCCTCCCCCCCCCCCCCCCACGCCCCCCTTTCACACACCCCACATTCTCTCAGGATGTGACCCACAAATTGACGCAGCTGATGTGGTATAACTGTTTATTCGAAGGATGTGGTTTATAAATGGATGGAACTTAAGGCACTTGACACTTCCCCCCTCCCCCCGCCCCTCCATCTCCTTCCATCCCCTCTCAGGATGTGACCCACAAACTGACGGATCTGATGTGGCACGACTGGCACACTGAGGTGCGCTGTGCTGCAGCCCAGTGCCTGGGCAAGACTTCTCATGGCCGTGATGTCCACGACGACATTTGCCGCTGCATCAAATATGGCAACGAACGCACCAAACTGGAGGCGATAAGTCGACTGGGACAGCTAGGTATAGTGTTGCCTTTTTTTTTTCCTCTCTCTAAATATGAATGTTTTATTCCAAAGGCCTTGGCCACATTTGTAGGGGAAAGTAAATAATTCATGACAAGCTAATCCTGAAGTATTTTGTTTGTTTTTTTCATTTCTTTCCCCCTTGCACAAGTTATATTTTCCCATATAAAAGTACACATCACAAAGGTTGAATCCTGAACAGTTAATGCCTGAATCAAAAAGATGGCTTGTCTAGTGTTGCTCTTTGATTTGTTTTGTTTATGCATTACAGAGCAATGTGGAAAAAGTACAAAAACAAAACAAACTACAATCAAAAGAAAATTCATTGTGTGGTACTCAGAGAATGCGGTTGAGGCAGAAATTTTTTTGTTTGTTTGTTTGTTATTTTTTCTCTGAGAAGCATTAAATTAAATCCTCTTGCCTAAAACCAGGCTGGCCATAATGGATCCATTTCAGAGCTTACCGAGATCCCATTAACAAGGACAAAACGAGAAGTTTGACTGCAACTCGGTACAAAAGCATGCATCGTCAATTCATGTGTGCAAACCTTGCTGTAATGAAATCACTTGAGGGAGAGAAACAATGTGTGTGTGTGTACATGCAGGCATCATGACAGCCAAGCTGCTGCCTGCCTTCCTGGAGTGCTTTGATGACCAGTACGTCTCCATCCGCTGTGAATGCTGCATCACCTGTGGCAACCTGCAGATCAAGGAAGAACGTGTGATCGACAAACTCATTCACCTGGCAACCTTTGACCCCATCTGGAAGGTCAAGGCCCTGGCCATCCAAGGTAGTTTACTGTGCACTTAGATGTAATGATAATGATGATGATGATAATTATGTTTATTTTATTCGGGCCTAATCAAATAAATTTTGTTTCAAGTGCTTCACGGAAGGGCAGACATGAATCAACACTGACCGATGGCCTATGATAGGCAGTGAAGTGCTTCACAACACAATAGCTCCCATAAGACTGATAACAGCACACTGCACCATCTATGAACACAAAAAAATATGGCTTTTAATACTTTATGGCTGGCATGTTGTGTTATCTGTAGAACAGCAAACAAATGAGTTTTCGTGATTTGTGCATGTGCATATGTGCATGCAATCAAGACACATACAATACATCTACTCAGAAAGGGAAAAAATTTATGCGTAACCAAAATAGTCACATATAACAATTAAAAACTCTGTTCACCCTTCATTTCACCCACACCTCCCTCCCAAAACACCTCTGCCTTTTTGTCTTTTTTGAGATAAGCATTTTTATTCAAGTTTAACATTATTTCAGACATACAATGATAATATTATTATCAGTTATTATGAATCAAACTATGAATAAGAAGAACAACAGCACAATATTGTTTTATACAGAGGTAAAAAAGAAAAGAAAAAAAAGAAAGACATACGCTCTTCTCATCCCTCTCTCCTTTACCCTTTTTTTTTCTCATTTTATCCAGTTTTGTGGGCACATATGAAAAACATATCCATCTTCTTCTTTCTTCTTCTTCTTCTGCGTTCGTGGGCTGCAACTCCCACGTTCACTCGTATGTACACGAGTGGGCTTTTACGTGTATGACCATTTTTACCCCGCCATGTAGGCAGCCATACTCCGTTTTCGGGGGTGTGCATGCTGGGTATGTTCTTGTTTCCGTAACCCACCGAACGCTGACATGGATTACGGGATCTTTAACGTGCGTATTTGATCTTCTGCTTGCATATACACACGAAGGGGGTTCAGGCACTAGCAGGTCTGCACATATGTTGACCTGGGAGATCGGAAAAATCTCCACCCTTCACCCACCAGGCGCCGTCACCGTGATTTGAACTCGAGTCCAACGCTTTAACCACTTGGCTGTTGCGCCCGTCAACATATCCATCAATACGTATGAGCAAATAAAGCAAGTGTAGTGTCAAGGCCAGTGTCCTGTGACACAATCCTCAGCCAGTTTGTACAAGCAGCTGGAGGGTGGTGTCTTTTGCCGGTGGGCTCTGCAGTCATGAAATACTGGCTGGTACACCCATGGAGATACTTCTTTTAAGGCTGTTGCGAGTTGCATCCAGTGGTCTCTTTTGCCTCTGTTCGAGAGCAGTTATGTCCCTTGAATTCTTAATGGAGTGCCCCTGTGTGTGCCTGCACCCATCGTGAACACAGCGCAGGCCTCCAAGGGTGGTGCAGGATTGTTCCAAGGGCGGGTGGAGACAGTGCTTCTCTGGGTCCTCCCCAGCACCTACGGGTGTTTCTCTTTCTTCTACAAGTATATCAATGAGCATCATTAGATTCACATGCACTGTTGGTAGACAGCATCAACTGCTTTATTTGGCACATAAGAAAGAGCAAACCACACCGATCCAACATGTACCACTTCTGCCGTGGACCCGTTGCAAGATTGTATGACTTTTCATGTAACATTTTATGTGCCAATGCCTTCCACCATTTTTATGTATGGGTACCATTTTCTAGAAAAAAAAACAACCCGTTATGGACATCATTCTTATCGAGTGTACATATTTTTCAACTTTATATGTTTTTTAGGTTTGTTAGGAAGTGCTTTATACATGGTTTGATTTTATCTGTTCTGCATTGATAAGTGTTTTGCCAATAGAATGATATAGTCAAATATCTCATCTGTTTTTAAATAATAATAATAATGATTATGAATATTTGGACGCCCTATCTCTGGAGAGCCCAGAGCATTTATAAATACAATTACACATACATACACCGATGCAGATACACTTCATAACATTCATTTGCCTATACACATCACAAAATAAACAGGTAACACACACACACACACACACACACACACACACACCAAGCATTCATACCGATACACCGATATCATAGTTTCCAAATAATAACAATTCTACATTACACCTCTGTCACGCGGTCCCCCAGCCCTGGGCAAGGTGGGCGTGGTGAACGAGGCGATCAAGGACAGCCTGCTGTGGGCCATGAGGTACGAGGAGAAGGAGGCGGTGCGCGCTGAGGCCTGCCACTCCCTGCTGCTGCTGGAGATCATGGATGAGGACGTCATCCAGATCCTACAGGAGAGGCTGTTGGTTGAGTCCAGCCAGGTCGTGCGAGAGTGAGTCCAGTGTTTTGTGCGTGTGAATGACTGGTGCGAAAGTGCTTTGATTTGTCTCTGCACAAGGTTTAGCTCTATATAGATATCATTATTATTATCATTGTTATTAAAACCTTTGTCCCTGCTTAATGTGGTTTCAGTTTCAGTTTTCGTTTCAGTTTCTCAAGGAGGCCTTACTGCGTTTGGGCAAAAAATCCATTTATACGCTGCAGCACATCTGCTAGGCACATGCCTGATAGCAGCACAACCCAATGTGCTTGTCAGGCCTTGATTGCATGAGTAAATATTTGTGTACCTATCAGAGTGGATTTCTTTTTACATAATATTGCCAGAGGACAACTCTCTCATTGCCATGGGTTCTTTTTCCAGTGTGTCATGAGAGCATCTGTTGATCAAACGAGGAAAAATTTTATGCGATTCAAATATCAGTAAAATGAAGCTTTTTAAATAAAGCCTTTGTGAAAGAAGAAAACTAAGAATTATGATTACTTATGCCCCATTTTTTTAAAACAGACTTCCCTGAAGAAAATAGGACAATAGGAATCATTTGGGACAGAATTGTCCCTGTCTATTTTCAAGAAAAAGCGAAGAAGAAAAATTAAGCTGCTTCTTATGAGACAGTGTAAGCCCTGGCTGACCACCATTGTTAAAAAAAAAACAAAAAAAAAACCACCTTTGCCAGGACACTTACATTTTGGGGGGTGGGGGGGGGGGGTAGTAGTGAAGGGAAAATAACGAAGTTACAAGTGCCATTACTCTTTCAGTTCCAAGAGGAAATAAATAAAATTGCAGGCAGGAAAAAATACAAAAAAGAATAGGTGGCGTTCTCAGTGTAGCAACACGCTGTCCCTTGGGAGAGAACAGTCTGAATTTCACACAGAGAAATCTGTTGTGACAAAAAGAGTAATACAATACAATACAATACAAGGCTGGAAGCTGTACCCCCAGCATGCTGTGTGTCAGTGAGATGGTGGAGGCCCTGCAGACTGTGGGCCTGAGTGCCACAGAGGACATGGACATGGTGGCCCAGATCAAGGGAGAGGTGCGCAAACTGTGCAAGAGGAACGTCATCGCTTCTCAGATCGTGCTCAATGAGGCCGACGAGCTGCGCCAGCAGAACCTGCAGAACATGATCTACATGTCCCAGGAGGAGCTTGAGGTGGGTGGGGGATTTGGAGTGAGGAGTCGGGGGGGGGGGGGGGGGGGGGGGAGGGTGATGGTTGGGGAGGGACTCTGGGGAAGGTGTAGGAGGGAGGAGGGTGAGACAGTTGTTTGCTTTGCAGACGTTTTTGCCTTGTTATCTCGGCTGAGCCATTCTGGCATGACTGTGGGGGGTGTGATGGTTTAGAGGGAGTGTGGGGGCTGGGGGGATCTCAGGGAAGGTGTGGGAAGAGGATGAGGGAGGCGACATATGTGTGCTTTGCAGTTGTTGCCTTGTCTCTGGGCTGAGCGATTCTGGCATCGTGATGGTTGGGGGGAACTCAGGGAAGGTGTGGGAGGAGGGAGATGACAGTTGTGTACTTTGCAGATGTTGTTGCCTTTTTATCTTGGCTGAGCCATTCTGGCACGTCTGTGGAGGGTGTGATGGTTGGGGGGACTTGGGGGGAGGGCAGAGGGGAAGGGAGGGAAGTGACATTGTGTGCTTTGCAAATGTGGTTGCCCTATCTTGGCTGAGCCATTTTGGCGTGTCTGTGGGGCGAGGGTGGTGATGGTTGGGGGGACTTGGGGAAGGTGTTGGAGGAGGAGGAGGGAGGTGAGACAGTTGTGTGCTTTGCTGACATGGTGTTGTCTGTCTTTGGCAGAGCCATTCTAGTATGCCTTTAAAATTGTGCGCACTTGCTTTGTGTATGTGGCATGTCATCTTCAGATAATCAAGGGTAATTGTCCTATGTGCACTTGTGTAGCTTTGTGTGTGTGCATACACACGCGTATATGTGTGCATGTGCAGTTATGAGCAAACAGCTTGAGCCCAGACATACAGAATATAAGTGTATTCATGTTAGTTTCAGGGCAGAGGTGTAGGTGTCTGCAAGAGCAAAACAGACATAGAATGTGCCTATATATGTGTATGTGTTTGTACATGTGTAAACGAGAGAGAGAGAGAGAAATAACTTGGAGTGAAATAGAAGTTCACTTGAGAATGTGCACAAGTGTTAGAGCATGTTCATGAAAAAAATAAATGTACTGATCACTGTGAAAGTTCTGTGACAGGTAATTAAATGATAAAACTAAGACTGACTGAATTAGAAATCCACATCGGTCATTTGCTTTTAAATGCAGCGAAGGTACCCAAAACGGAACGACTATCAGAAGATGCTACAAATGGATCAGTATAAAGAATATTTACATATGCAGCGAAAACATAAGCGTTGGAAGGTAGCAGACTGGAAACCTTGTTCATTTGGATTTTTCTTGATTCTGTGACATATTCATTTGTTTCCTTATTTATGTGTTCATTTGTTGATACGAGATTCCATTTGCTTACCAGCTTGTTACAACCAACATTTTTTTCCCTGCTTGCTGCATGCTGGTATTTGATGTTAACATTTTTTTGTTTTGTTTTGCCTCGAGCATTAAGCTGGCAACTCTTGTCCTGGTAAGGCATGTCTTAAGAAACTATACTTAAAAAACCTGAACTGCATACATTTTATACCATTGACTTTTTTTTTCTGATCAGGACTTTTATAGAGACCTGAACACCTTAGTTTGAATTTGTTTTCTGCTGTATGTGTTGTGAGAGAAACTGAATGAGAAAGTGAAAAAAAAAAAAAAAAAGAAAAAAAAAAAGGGAAACTGATTTTACCTGACACTACCATTGTGAATTATTTGTTGTTGTTGTTTCTGTTCTGACAAATGGGACTGTAAAATGATTTAAAGATAACCATGAAAGACAAGGCAGCATCACCAAAACTTTTTTTTTTTTTTTTTTTAAATCATGATGCTGAAAAATCCATTATGTCCTTTCACCAAACTATTACCAACAGGTATCGAGCAGAACTTCCAACAACAAAATGAAAATGTTTGTATTCATTTATATTTATCTTTCCATTTGATTATTAAAATATTTCCATGTCTTTGTATCCTTATGTGTTAGGCTTATTTCTTATTTAGTATTGATATTTCGTGCATACATTTCTCAATTAAGATTGAAAAAATGTGTGGTCTCAAAATCAGTGTTCATGTTCAAGAATAAAATGGCCAGTCTTAGACATGCACGATGGGTACACAGGAACCTTTTCATTCATATCCTCACTGAACTGTGCAGGAGAAGGAGGAGGCGGCCAAAGAAACTGCTCTGAAACGTCTGCGTGACCTTGCCTCTACTAGTGAGGATGCCACCAGCACCCACCCATCCTCAGCGGTGCCAGCCAAAGAGGCCACCGACGAAGAGTCCTCAGCTGTATCCAAGACCACCACGCCAGACCCATACAGCCGGGAGGGCACGATGTTCACACCGTCTGCCGACAAGGAGCTGGAAGCCATTCTGAATCGGGATGACGTCCGCAGCATGCCGTCAAGGGAATCCAGCACCAAGTCGCGCCCCGTTACTGGGGACGAAACAGAGACCTCCGGCACCTACACCTCCCCGGAGAGCATGAGTAGGAACTCCAAACCCTCCCTGCCGGAGGAGTACATTGAAGAGGTGGACAGACAGCTGGCCACAGCCACAGCCCAGGAGACCTTTAACCTACCCCTGGCACTGACCCCCGCCAGGTCACGGCTTGGCCTGACCCCATCAGGGTCGGTGATAGACATGAAGGAGTCACAGGTCAGCCTCACCCAGCTGTCTGGCCGTCGCACTGTCATCAGCCGCGAAACCATCCGTGAGCGAGAGAAGCTCAACGAGCACATCAGCGCCACCTACGCCGGACTGAGCGCCCGCTACGTGGACATGGTGGATGACCTGAGCAAGATTGATCATGGTCTGAACGTGGCTGCCCCCGGGTCGTCCAAGTACCTGACAGTGCCAGGTGCAGGGGAAACTCCTGCCCAGCCCCCACCAGCCGTCCCCACAGAACCAAGCCAGGACACAATGCCTGAAACCATCTCCGACTCCACCTCCCTGTCCTGCAGTGTTGGAGAAGGAACTGAGGCTGGTGACGTCAACACCAACGCCTTGAATGAAGACCTGAAAGAGGAAGACGGGCAGGTTGCCATCTCCTTGGAAGTGCCTTCATCAGAACAACAGTCCGGCAATGTTCAGCTGGTGGAAGAGTCGGATAAGGGGGATGACTCCCAGTCCGCCACATTTTCCACGGATTATCCTTCCCTGGTGGCAGATGATGTTGCCCCGTCCTATCTGGATGACAGCGGGGGTGAAATTCCTCCTTCCACCTATGCTGGAAGCACGACATACTATAATGGAGCAGCGTCCGACTACGGTCACTCTGACACGTATGACGATGATGATCAGTCAACTTTGGACTGAATGAAAAGAGTGGCACAAAACAGCCAGAAACAATAAAACCAAGAAAGTCTTTTCTTTTCTTTTGCAAATGTGTAAATAATAGACTTGATTTTGATTACTATATGAACAATTATTCCCACAGAAGTTTTGCTTTATTCCAAAATAAATAAAGCAATATAACACAATTTTGTTTGACAAAAACACCTTTTTAAGTGAAATATGTTTCTCATCAGTGTATGTTGAATCATAAAAAGATTTCTACATTTCCTTTAGGAATTTCTTGGGTTTAATTCTTTGATGGAGAGGGAGTGATTCTGATGCACCTCGCTTTATACTGTGAGACAATGTGATTTAAACTGTACAGTTTCTGGCACATTGTTTGCATGTCTGATCAAGTGCATTTTAGAATTTTGTTTTGGAGATGTGCACTAAATTTCAAACTGTAGGTGGAGTGAACACTAAACACACAAAGCATCCAGTGTATGTTTATTGTTTGAGTAAAATATTAAATATGTATTTATTTTGATACTAAATTATACACCACTTTAACCATTTGAGTGTGATAATGCTGTGATATTAGACTGTTCAGATGCTTGACATTCCAGTACTTCAGTTGTCCATGTCACATCTCTCCCCTCTTGCATCCAAAATACAAGAAATGTTTAATCCAAATGCCAGTTGATGAAAGTGAATCATTACTTGTATTATTACTTTTATTAAGCCATTTGATGAATGTGAATTATTACTTTTATTATCACATTTATTAAGTAAAATTCAGATGAAGTGTGATGTGTGTAGAAAGAGTAGAAGAGAGAAAGAGAGAGACCATCCACAAACACTCTCAAAGACTATCAAAGTATACAAACATGTATTCATCATTGCAAATTAAATCAATACAAAAAGGAAAATTTCACAGTACATAATTGCATTTGCATAGTTCACAAAGTTTTGTTGCGTATCGTACAGTAGTAGGTGGGTGCCTTTTTCCCAAAGGAAACAATCACGTATGAATACACAAGTATTCACAAAACAGAACGTAATGTTTTCACACAAATTCGTTGGTGCCACATCACCCAGTTAAACACAGATGATTTTTCAAGAGCACGGATTATTCAAAACACTGAAAATAACACAATATCACAGTATGAAAGAAATCCTTGATTAAACTTTTTACATGTCTGGCTTATTGCCATCCTCATGTTTGACTGAAATCTTTATAACACAGTGGTCTGTCAATAACTCTCTATCCTTATGCACTGTGCAGTGCTAAGATTCAAACATGATTAACATGAAGGATATAGAGAAAACAGTAATGACAATGGTGTTGACAACTGAAGACTACTTCCCCTACACTACACACGTAACACTCACAGCAAAGACACAGTTATGTGTCTGGGGATACACAGCAATCAAGTAAATTATTACAATGCACAAGAAAGTGAGTATTTTTTTTCCATGTTGTTTTATGATGCGCAGAGAATAATATGAGATGCTGTGATACAAATCAAATATCTACTTCTAACAAACACACTTGACTAATTTTTTTTTCCATTAGATACAAAAATACATTTATATACTTTAATAGTGATCATAAACTAGCACCAGGTCTACAGAAGTTCACTCATTTTTTTTATGCATTTTTACATGATGACATGACAAAGAACACACCATACATAACATTTTTTTTGGTTTAAATTTTTTTTTTTTTAGCCTTTGTATGATTATGATGTAGGTAAGACATATACAATGGGTCAAGTAGTCTGCAGAAATCAACACCAATGCTCAAACAATGCTCGGATGAGCAGGTTCAATACTTAGAAATCAAGAACAAAATGGAATGAATTATATTTGTCAACAAAATATTGGTACAACATGGACTCAAATCTTCTGCAACTGCTTCTTATGAATAGAATGTTCACAACCAATGTCCTCATTTCTTCAAGTTTCTTAACACTTTATGACTATGAAGACAGAAATTTAAAATGTACCTTTTTTTTCCATATATTTATAGTGGATACAAGATGTGAAGAAACCCCAAAATGAAGGAAGACAACATTTTTTTAATGCATTTTTTTTTTAGATGATGTGAACACCAACTACAACTATTTCATTCACATGCAAGACACAGATCCTGTAAAGGACCTCACTGTTTCAGCGTTCAAGTCACTGGTCTGGATGTGAATGGATCTGGAAGGAACCATTTTGTTTGCGTAGGTACTTGTCTTTAGCAACACATGAAGGTCAAACATCAGCACAAGATCTGGATATCTTCAGGAACAACATTCAAAATGAGGAATCACAGTTCTCAATCACGACCCACTGATTTACCAGTTCATGCAGAATGTCCAACTGGCCTGACACTTCTTTTAAGTAACATCACAACCGACAGAATTTGAAGCAGGAAAGTGCATGTGCACAGGTTGATGTCACACAGACACAGCAACTAGAAGCACAAACAACCGCTTGTAAGCTAAAGTTGTCATGCCGTCGCCATTACCCTCATTACCATAAGCTAGGAACCTGAGCACAAAAGTGGCTATGCACATGTAGACTTGGAAACTTGCATGCTGCGCTTGCTCATTGCCCAGGAAGACAGAGGGACGCAGTGAAGGTGTCAATGCTGCTGGACATCTGACTCCAGAACAACATCAGCTCCGAGGAGAGCCAGTGCTGCTGGAGGCTCCAGGTTTCTGTGACTGTACAGATGAAAAATAAAACAAAGTGCTTCAGACTTGTGCTAATATTGTGTGCACACTGGCATGCAGATTTGTCATAAATACACTTGTCAGCACAAGGAATGAGAATGCATTTTGCATAGAAAATAAACATCTCCCCATATCAAACAGGAGAGAAGTGGACCTCAAAGAAATGTAGAAAACAGAGTCTGTCATTAACTCTGATCAAAATTATTGCCTTGCCCTCCCATCAACAACCAACTGCTTTACAAATTCAAACAGTTAATTACATCTGCAGATTTTGGAGTTAACTGTTCAAAGATGAAGGCTAATAAGATACACAACTCTTCTAAACAATGAACACATAAGGCAGAAAAACAACTTCAACAGTATGTGACATTCATGTTCTTATACTTTGCGTGTCAGCTGTTGAAACAGAACGTGTGGGTCCTCAGATTATCCCTAATAATTAGGATGAAAAGCAAATTCTGTATCATAAATGGGTCCTTAAGAAACAAAGACAGAACATGTACATACCTGTGTGGATTTGGAACCCTGAACAACAGGCTCCACAAAGCAGGCTGGCACTAGACCTCTTTTACCATTTCTCTGAAAAGGTACAACATAAATATTTGCTTAAATCATGCATTTCAGAACCATAATAAAAACATGAATTAAATGTTACTCGATCATAAAAAAGAAACTAAACATTCCCATCGAAAATTTATCCAGCACAACAAAAGACAGTAGAAACATCAAACTGTATCAACTTTTGCATACCATCAAAAGATTTTCCATCAGCTTTGAATAAAACTGAATTGCCACACAACAGTGGCACAACAATAAACATAGCAGTGAACCACTTGTAAGACCTATAAAACAAAGCTAACCTTTCTCAACTCCTCACAAATGTGTTGTTCAAAACTGCTCAGCAAACAATCTTTAAATCCAACATTTTCCAACTCCTAACAAAAACGAAAACGTTACAGAACATCTGCTCAGGTAACTATCTTGTATTAAACCCATTTTTATATGTGCCTAGAGTCCTGTTTCGAGAAGAGACATTATAAAAATCCAAATCATGATGATGATGAAGACTATGCTATAAAACTGCAGATTATGATGATGATGATGAATATCTTCAAATATTATACCCAGTAATTCAACACTGTTTACTCCAAATCTGAAAGAATACAAACTGACACCACTCAAATTTAAAACTAATGTTGCTGTACATATAAGATGGTTTTGCACAAATGAGGCCAACTTTACCTCCCCATGGAAGAAGCCGTCCTGCCTCTCCTCACCATACACCAGCATGAGGTCACCGGCACTGAAGGCAAGTTCACAGGTTGTGTAATCCCCTGGGGACTGCTTCTCCGGGTCGTAGTCATACAGACCCATCACCTGTAAATACACCGCTTTTCTATCACTCTGAAATCTTGTTTCTCGCTCAAGGAGATTATTCTAAATGTCATGATTCAAGGTAACGTTGAAAATAATTAAAAAGACAAAACCAGATTTTTTTTTCTTCTTCAGCATACATACTTCTGCATGGAAATGAATATTTCAGCATGTATTATCTGGAAAATAAAGTGAAACAAGTTTTTATTTTTTATCCCGAAACCACATCAATCTAGTTTTTCACAATGGAAAGCACTTCCATTATCTTATAGTCTCTATACATGTAACTTTTTTTATTGAATGTCTGCACCTCTATGGTTCACAACCTGCTGCAAACAGAACAATCAGTTAAATGCAGCAAGTCTGAAAAACATGGGTTGTGAAATTAGACTCGCTTCGATAAGAAGTATTAACATTTTAGACACTAGTTCCTTCTTCAAGGAATGTGATCTGATCAATTTTCTGCAATGAAGCTGAAGGTAAAACAGAAATACCCTCGGACACTCTCTTCATGGATCTCCTTTAATCCTGTTTCCCCCAACTCACCTCACAACTTTCCCTCCTCTCCTACCTTTATATTTATTTAATTTTCAATTGTAACATTCAAATGTGAAATGGATACTTTAACCCTCTTGCATTTACACATCTGAGGATTTCTTCTGAGTATTCTTCTTTGCTTAGTCTTTTTCCAAGGAAATCAAGGGTTCTCCACGTTCACTTAGTTTTATTCAGCTGCTATTTACAATTCAGTAACATTACTTATTAGAATTATTTATCAGTTGTAGTAGAGCTGACTGATGGCTGCCATTTGGGTGCTCAACATTTGTTTCCTGTGTCATTCAATCAGATTTCAGGCAAGCACACATACACACTCAGACAGACATGTAACAAGCAGGAAGAGAAACCAGACCACTCACTGTGCGCTTCTTGCCCGTCTTGTAGTGGATGCTGTTGAGGATGGAGGACAGGTCCGTAGACTCTCCGTCCTGGTCCCGGTGGTTGTGACCCTGACAGGTCGACCCCTGATACACCAACTCCACGCGCGATGACCCCTGACCTGAAGCTGCAAGCGTCTGAATGGCCAGCTGCTGGGGTCGGTCGTTCCGCACGCCCTCCACACGTGTGTGCGACAGTTTGGGGTTGTGCGGCTGCTGGCACACGCGTCCATTCAGGTAGATCTGTGTTCACCATAAATATTTATGATAGTTGTGTCCGACAATGACCATCAGAACAGCAGAGGAGGCAACTGCTTCCCCAACCATCTGGGCTAGAATCTGATTATAGCAGAGTGTTTTGCCCAAGTTACATCCCTACTCTCTCAGCCAAGAAGGTTTTTTTAGGTCAGTCAGCGTTGGGATGGTTCTCAAATGCCAACTAGCCCCCAAGGCTGCAGCACTAAGAGCCAGTGCAATCTTGCCTCCTAGTCTGAGAGTCATAGTCTTTCACAAAAGTCTAACTGTAAATGACTTCCCACTGCAATAAAGTAACCATTGATCATACATTGTATGCATAAATATGAATGGAAATCTAAATAGCATATAATCATATTTTCTTTGTGTGTTCAGTATGCAAGTGATTTCTGATTAAAGAGTTTGCGCAACTTTGTCAAGGTCAAGGTTTATTCCAGAAAAAATTCCATGGGGGTACATGGAAAATGAAACGAAGAAAACAAAATGAGAAACAAATTATGGTGACATGTAAGTGGCATGATTACGCAGCACATAATTATCTCGTCTCGTACATAAAAAAAATAATGCACAATTACAAGAGCTGATTATCTGTTGTTTCCCCTTTCTGTTCTAATAGTTCATCTGAACAAATAATGAGATACAAAATAAAATAAAAAACAATCAAAAAACAAACAAATGAAAATGTGTGTTTTGTGTGTATGAATCAGTTTATGCTATATGTTATTTTTTCTGTTGACAAATTTTTAGCAAATGACACTTCATTTCTTTTTTCTTTTTTAACTCAGAAATGCACAATGATAATCACAAAAAATGATTCAATGGAAAAATCTGATTCAGTATGTCACCGATATTAATGTGGCTGACCAACACAGCACCTGCGCTTGAGGCAGAAAAACAAAAACTTTCAATCACAGTTCAGTGTGTCCCCTATCTTTCCCGCAATACACCAAGAAGGACAAGGGAGGGGAAAGGGAGAAAAAAATACATACCCTGTAGCCAACTACTTTGAAGCCGTTACTACAGCCATGCTGGTCCAAGACTGGAGGTTGCCATGCCAACACCAGACTGTTGCGGTCCACCTCCTTGATATGCAGTCCGCTTGGTGGTTCTGGACCGGTGTCTGTGACATCAACAAGGAAATCATCTGCTTGATGATTGTGTCAAATTAAACACTCTTTGAGGACAATTTTTAACGGATACACAAGAATCTTCAAACAGAAATATTCCAAGCCAGTCAATGTAAGTAAGCGATGTACAACCGAGGATGGGAAATTCTGTGTTTGAATATTGTACAAGGACACGAGGATAACTATTTTATTTATTTGTATGTGCTTGCCTCATGTCTTATAAAACCAAAGATTTCATGTCAAATATATATCTATATATATTCCACTCCATCCACTACAATCAAGGTAGATACCAATGGATATTAAATGGAATGGACAAGAACTCCTGTCTTCGTAAGAAAATGCAAGAAAATTGAAGACACATAACACAATCAGGACAGAAAGGACTCGGGAGCAATTTAAAAAAAACAAAACCCAAATGTAAACACTCGATCAACTCTAAAATCTTGCATGCAAAAATATCTTCCATTAATACTGAGGCAAACAGACAAAGAACTGAGCGTGAATGGAAAAGTAATAATATGGAACAAAAAAAAAAAAAAGGGGGAGAGGGGAAGAAGAGAGAGAAGAAAAGAAACACAAACACACACACAAAATGTGACTCACTGGACTTGTGGACGGACTGTCGCTGACGTGTCTGCGTGGCGGTGGAATGTCTCAAGTGCTGGGGTTTCTGGGAGGACGGGGGCTGAGAGAGGCCGGCCATCAACCGGGGGTCCTGAAGGTCGTCAAACAGCTGGACAATCTGTTCCACACTGTCTCCGCCTGCTTTCTGCTGAAAAGACATTAATCCATCCATGAAAATTCAAGAGAGAGAGAGAGAGAGAGAGGCAGGACTGACTTCCTTCAACAACTCAACTTTCACCAAACTAAGACCAAGGGTTTTAACCTTTCCCGTACGTCGCCTAAAATTTTGCGCGCCGTACATCGTGGGTGTGCAGAAACCCATGGTTTCTAAGAAGGAATGACCCCTCGCTGTACGTCGTGGGTGTGCAGGCACCCATGGTTTCTGTGTACGAACTAACCCTTCGCTGTACGTCGTGGGTGTGCAGGCACCCATGGTTTCTGTGTACGAACTAACCCTTCGCTGTACGTCGTGGGTGTGCAGGCACCCATGGTTTCTGTGTACGAACTAACCCTTCGCTGTACGCATCGAGATCGTGTTTATAGGTCAGTGGCTGTACGTCGTGGGTGTGCAGGCACCCATGGTTTCACTGAAGAAATAAGACCTTGCCGTACGTCGTGGGTGCACAGTAACCCACACCTGTCCGTAAAGCAAATTTGACTTTTCTTCAGCAGACTTGCATGCGCAGTTTCCACTTGTGCGTGTAGGCTATTTACTCCAGTGCTTGACCAGGCGCATTGCGAATAAGTTTTGCCCGTGAGAAGAGAGTGTTGTTACTTACAAAAAACGGTTTTTTTGTTTTTGTTTTGTGTGTGTGTGTGTGTGTGTGTGTGTGTGTGTGTTGTTTTTGTTGTTGGTTTTATTTTTTTGGCTGGCTGGCTGGCATTTTTTTTCTTTCTTTTTTTAGCCATCGTCGGGTTTTCTCTACTTTGAACAGATGAGGATAAGAATAAAATTTCTATATCAACTATCTTTCTTTTTTTAGCCATAGTCGGGTTTTCTCTACTTTGAACAGATTAGGATAAGAATAAAATTCAAGAATATCAACTAGATTTTAGATCAATTGATTTCAGACTTACAAAAATATCCAGTTCTTAGAAAGGCACTTTAATTCCAACTAGATAAAAAGCTATCAATCAGTTGCTCCCGATCATTCTCTACAAGAAAAACAGTTCATTCAATATTGTTGAAGATATCTAGTGCAATAAATATTGTTTTCTGAAATTAGTTACAACTTTAGAGTAAGACTTGAACCGGGATACGATCAACAAAAGACAAGGTCACTCTGATCTCTCTCTGTAGCGAGCCCAAGTGACGTCACGTCGACAACGCGTGGCGCGCAAGTTTTGCATGGGTGGCTCCACACCCACGACGTACGGCGTGCAAGGTTTATTCTTTGGGAGTATGGGTGTCGTCACACCCACGGCGTACTGGGACATTAATTGATTAATAACTTCTTTGTTTATGTATAAAAGAAAATAATGTTCAGTGGATATGTAGTAAACTATATTATGGACAAAGTCATGAAATTATGTGGAAGTGGCTTCAATATTACTTGAGTTACAGAGCAAAAACACTTGTCTGGGTGATTTCACACCCACGACGTACGGGAAAGGTTAACAACCTGAACTTCTGGGCAACAGCCAATTAATTGATAAACTCAACTATAAACAAGAGACAGAGAGGGATGGTGTGGAAGGTAGGGGGAGTGGGGGGATGGCAGTGAAAGAAGGGCGGTGGTCAGTGAGAGGTTATGAAGAGGTGAAGGTTGGGGGTGAAGAAAGACTGTCAAATGCTCAGGCAGCACATTCAGATAGAGATACTCAGAGTTTGTATGAAGTTTTAGCTATGGTCAGTTTACAGTGGAAAACACTCACACCCACACAAGGACCTGAAAATGTTGGTGAAACTGAAACTAGACTCAACAAATAATCTCATATTCAGCATATTTCAAAGAATTTATCTTGTTCTTGAAAAAACATTAGTTAATTAACTTATAAATCTAAGATTTACTTTCTCTTGAAGACTTCTAAAACACACAATATATTCAGTGCACACATGCACACCAAAACATAAACACGCTGGCATATACGCATAAAAAATAAACGGTCCCTGAATTCAAACAAGAGATTTCCTTCCGAGGCAGATCAGATGCATCAAAGAAAAATACACAGCAGACACTGATAAACACAAAACAACTAATCGACCATATCAAGAATTCTAGTACAAAAACCTAGTCAAATACCAACCTTGTGTCGACCAAGTTTCTGGCTGATGGGCCTGTAGGAGGCAGCACTGTCTGTGAGAGGATACAGATGACTGGCAGGAACCAGCCCTGTGCGACCCCCCACCTCTGCCTCACAGTAACCATGCCGGTCCACTGGTCCTGTGTGCAACAGCCAAACAAATACAATACTCCGACACGCCCACTCATCATGCCTATGATGTTACAGTGAAGCATATCGTTTTTGACAGTGAGTTACTGAAGCCTTACTTACATGAAAGTGTGTCATCCACAGTCACTGGGAACATTGACATTTTTTACTTTTTCCATTCATTATCAGCTGTTTCTCTTGTTAAATTAACTGCTTCCCTTAAGTCCGTTAAGTAATTTTCCTTAATTGTACTTCTATCTATTTTAACAGCCAAACAAAAACATTACGCTGGCCTGCCCAACTCATGTCTATGATGTTACAGTTAAGCATATAGTTTTGACAGCGAGTCAATGAAGCCTTACTTACATGAAAGTGTATCATCCATAGTCACTGGGAACAATATTTTTAAAAACTTTTTCCATTCATTATCAACTGTATCTCTTGTTAAACTAACAGTTTCCCTCAAGTCCATTAAATAATTTTCTTTAATTGTACTTCTATCTGTTTCAAACATTCATCTTTTGACTTCACCGTCTTGCCTTCCAAGTCACCCCCTCCTCTCCTTCCTTTACATTTAGCTCTGAATAGTATGGGCACATCTCTCTATCAGTAGGACTTGCCAAAACAACCCTGCTAGGTAGTTCAAGGAAGGAGAAGGAGAGGCAGACAGAAAAAGAGATGGGAAGAAAATATCTCAGAGACTGTACAATGCCCTGAGAGAGAAGAGGAACTGAGAGAAATGGAGAGAACTAGTTGCCAGTTTATCTGTGATGCCCCTATGGACATGAGACTATGGGGTAGAAGAAGAAGAAGAAGAAGACGACGACGAGAATGAAGCACAAGCCACAACAGCTCACCTCGGACATGAACTTGATCCCCTTCCTTCAGTGGCAGCTCCAGGTGGCGGTGGCCGCTGCGTGATGCGGTGTCTGGAACATAGTCCAGTATTGCCACACACACAGTGTCTCCCCCAAAACCAAACGTGCCTCCAGACCCTGCAGGCTGCTTGGCAGGAAGACCCCCATGCTGCCCTCTTCTGACCTGTTCCGCCGATTTAGGCCGGTGGAGTGACGACTTGTCGGCACCGGCAGAAAGGTCATGGAGGTCATCAAGTGAGGACGAAGACCACTTGGTGAAGGTTGTGTCAGGAATGCGTTCTGACATCAGTCTTTCTGTGTCTGTTGTGGCAGGCTGAGAAAAAAAAAGAAAAAAAGAATGAATGAATGGATGAGAGAGGGGGGAAAAGTGGGAGAGAGAGATTTATAAACTGAAGCTGAGCTACAACTATAAATACACAACATCTCATTCTGGAAAATATGATCAAGTAATGCTGATGAGCACATCTTTGAGATGTCACATTTAAAGTGACTTACCCATAACTGAATTCAATAGGTTCTGCATTCTTGTGTGCTCTGTACATACTTGGTGCTAATTTTAATGCTTTGGGTGGTTTCTTTAATGTGTTACAACTTTTGCTGTGAAAAGGGACCCGATTAGTGAAAAGGTATTATTTCAGCTTAATCATGCTGGACAGACCAACTGACTGTTTTCACTCTGGGCACCATCTTATCCACATCAATGGGATATCTGTTCATTCCCACACTGGCACAATTTCCTAAAGTTTAAACAAACCAACACGCTAGACAATGGAAATGAAAATTCAGGATCTACAGAGCTTTCTTCATTGACTAAACACTTCATAAAAAGGTTAAGGGCCACTTCATAAAAGCAGGTATATTTTCATACAATGTTTGAAAATCAAGAGATGATTTAAATCATGCGAGTTACATGTGGTCTACCAATGTCCTCTCACTGGAGATGCTAACCGCTGCTTCTGACACACATATATAACAGTCTGACAATGAGTCATAAAAAATTGATGTTTCAGCCAAAAGTCTTACATTTATTCACTGAGTTTTAAATGACAGCTGTAGTTTTTCTTTCTAAAAAAAATGGAAGTGCATGTGCATGAAAGCACCTCTAGCGATGAGCGGTGGTCGTTACACTGGCTGCAATCATCACTGTTTGTTAAAAATTCAGCATTATTTCACCACGTCCTTAAGAAGAAAACTGTGCAAGTTCCAACACGGTCCTTAACGTTTTGTGAAACCTGTATTTCAGTACCTCTATTCAGTGAATGAGTCATCAATCGCTCAGTGAAGTAAGTTCCAAAGTGGTCCTTAATTTTTTGTGAAACCTATATTTCAGTACCTCTATTCAGTGAATGAGTCATCAATCACTCAGTGAAGTAAGTTCCAAAGTGGTCCTTGACTTATTGTTAACCCTGTACTTCAACTCCTCAATTCAGTGAAGAAGTTCCCAGCAATGCAGTGGACACTTACCCCTGTGATGAGGTCAAGCGGTGACAGGGGGCGATTGTACTCCTCACCCCCAGCCAGTGTTTCCAGGTGACTCAGTTCCTCCAGCAGGGAACTGGAACGTCCTCGCCCCCCACGCACCTCTTCTGACAGGCGCCGTAGGACCTCATCCTGTTAAATGGTGCAACAACAATAACGATACTGATAAAGAGTACAATAATTTGGAATGATAACAATAATATATGTACAATGACACAGCAACATTTCATCCTGTACAACGCTATAACAACAATAAGTTTCTTTTCAAGAAGATGTTAAAAGCAAGTACAATAACAAGAATACTAATAATTAAATACAACATTTTCTGGAATAACAAGAATAATAATATACAATGTTAGAGCAACACCTCAACCTACAAACTGGTAAAACAATAATAACAATACTACTATTAATAATGAAGTACAATGTTAATGAACAATGACAATAATAAATGTATTAAAATAAAAACAAACCAACAACTTGTCAACCGATTACATGTTCATTCCCTGAAATGGCGCCAACACCCAGTGACAATCATACACACCACTGCTTTTGACATGAACAGCCTAAAGAACACTAACCTTCTCCTGGCATTTCTTGGCCAGTCTGGCCACTTTGGCCCGTAATGCGTGCACAGCCGTCACAGCCTTGTTCTTCTGGATGTTCACTTCATCATACTGAAACCACACACATCACCAACTGTCAGGTATAATGGTGTCAACAGTTTGAAGTGACCTGGTTTTATGATTGGTCCATGACATGACCTGGTTTCATATGATTGGATTATGCAAGTGACCTGGTTTAATTTGATTGGTCCATGACATTACCCAATTTAATTTGATTGGTCCAAGTCTGTCAAGTCTCTTGTCCGTCACTTTGCTAATCTTGGTAAGGAAACAAATTGTTGTTGTTTGTAGAGTAGTTTCTCAAGTAGTAAGGATCTGTTGTTTGAATATCTATAATTACTCATGACATGGTTTAGAGTTTTGGGTGGAAGTAAGCAAATTCTAAAACAGGAGTCTCCCCACTACCCCCAGACCAAAAAGTCAACACAGACAGAAGAAAGATATTTCATAAAACTAATCAATTTCTAAGAAAAACCAAAGCAAAAGCTGTAGATACTTTATCACTGAAAACAGCAGACAATGTATTTCAGGGTAATTCCTAGAGAATAAAAATGATTTTAGCATGACAAGTTTTTTCCACAGTGATATGGAGATCTTTTTCTTCAACTGTTTTATTTTCAAAGCAAAGTCCGAAAGAAAAACTCCCACAAAAGCAACCCTGTGTATAAAATGCAACATGAAAAGAAAGCAAGAATAAAAAAAAAACAAGCAAAGGGTTCACCTTTGGTTATTGCACACATAATTTCTGTGCTCCATTACCAAAACAGACAAATATTTAATTCTTTTTAGTGGCAAATTCAACATCAAGCTCTTTAAACATCAGATGAATTGGTACCATTTTCAAATGACAAAATCAACCAGATGTAATGACAGAGAGAAATGTTAAACTCTTCATGACATCACAGTCATTAGATAAAGAACAAAAAAACCTTCACAGAGCAAATGAAATGTTGCTGTCATTAGAGTTTCAATAAAATTCAATTAAAATCATGAAGCACATGAGAACTAAACCCTCCAAAAACCAAAGTGCAAGGTCAAAAGCAAAGACCATTAATGGACATCATATACACAACACTCCTGTCAACAGTCAATCACATCAGACATTTAACGTCATTAACTCCTTAAGACAGAGGCCATGCTTTAGGTACCCTTCATTGTGCATTCAGATTTTGTTTGTTTTTTTGTTTCAGATTTTTTTTTTCAAGTAAAAAAGAAAAGGAATATATATATATATGTTTGATCAATAATGAAAAAAACAACCTTGACAAAAATTTTACAAAAGACCTATAGACAAATACTGTTGCAGAATGAGCATTTTGTGCTCATTCCAGTGTTCACAACCGCAATGCCTGTTAAAAAAAAAGTATAGCAAGATTCACAGTTATTGAAAGGATGGACTTTGGAAAAACAGGAGACTGGACCAGGAAGACAGCAGTAAGAAAAGATGAAAGGAACAAAATGAAAAAGGAAGGTCTGATGGAGTGATGGCCTAGAGATAATGCGTCCGCCTAGTAAGCGAGAGAATCTGAGTGCGATGGTTCGAATCACAGCTCAGCCGCCGATATTTTCTCCCCCTCCACTACACCTTGAGTGGTGGTCTAGATGCTAGTCATTCGGATGAGATGATAAACCGAGGTCCCGTGGTGTGCAGCATGCACTGAGCGCACGTAAAAGAACCCACGGCAACAAAAGGGTTGTTCCTGGCAAAATTCTGTAGAAAAATCCACTTCGATAGGAAAAACAAATAAAACTGCACGCAGGAAAAAATACAAAAAAGGGTGGCGCTGTAGTGTAGCAATGTGCTCTCCCTGGGGAGAGCAGCCCGAATTTCACACAGAAAAATCTGTTGTGATAAAAAGAGAAATACAAATACAAATACAAAATGGATGTGTGAGTGGCAGGGTGCTGTCATTCATGAATCTTTTAACCCTTTGAGCCCTGAGTTCCTGAGCAAAATTTGCAAATAATTGGTATCTGATGTGTCACGGCAGATATAAAAAGAGTGCCCTGACCACCGCTTTACCAGTGGTAGAGAAAAATGACATAATGCCTAGCCACCGGTTGAGCGGTGCATAAACACTTGTGTCGTGTTTTGCTATTGGTTGACTTATATTGAAATCGATCTTTTTTATCCAAAGCACATGCACAAAACACAGTGAAAAGGCGCAGCCATGTTGGTACTACATTCGCTGACGTCAGAATATTATGGTTTTTCTGACTGGCTCTTCAATATAAGTCAACCAATAGCAAAACACGACACAAGTACTTACGCACTGCTCAACCGGTGGCTAGGCATTATGTCATTTTTCTCTACCACTGGTAAAGCGGTGGTCAGGGCTCAAAGGGTTAATCATTCACAAATCAGCTTCACACCAGCATCCTGAAATGAAAACAAGGTACAAAGCAGAATCTTCTCAAACACAAAAAAACTAGCACTTGCCCGCGCACACATATTGTCAAGGTCACGCCTCGCCTCTCGCAGTCTGTCCAGACGAAGCTGCAACTCAGCGAGGCGCTCATGAAGATTGAGGTTTTCCTCATAAACCTCACGCAATTTGTCCATCTATCCAAAGAGGCGGAGTCCAGGTCAGAGGGCATGAGACGAACGAAAGGCACAATAAAGATACAGTCACCACATGTACAAATATTTAAAATTACTGATGCATGCCACTTTAAGGCTGATGAAATGTTAAACAATGTTTGTTTTTGTTTTTTTTTTTTTTTTTTTAATAACGTGAAGTTAAATTCTGAATTTTTCAGGTTAATCACCAATACAAATATAATATAAAACAGAACTTCTTTTCTTGTAAGCAAGATTCAGTAATATACAATGTAGTTAAATTTGATTTTTTTTTCATAGTGTCACTACTTCTACTATGATAGCTTTTTTTTTTTTTTTTTTCCTTTTTGGGGAGGTAAAACGTTATACACTGTCAAACGTTTTATGTAGCTAAATTAAAAATTTTCAAGTTTACTACTAATATGATGGTAAAAAGAATTTTTTCCCCTTCCTTTCTTTTTCAATTAGTACACACACACACACATTAATTACAGATGTTCTGAAAACAAAAGCAATCAAAAAGTAATGTCAATCATTTTGTAAATATCAAACTGTTATGAAACTGATATTCATTATGACAAATTCTGAAATTTCTTTCAAAGACTTGAGGAAAAATGTGCGATATGTAATGCATCATGTTGTAAGAAGGACAATAACTGCATCAAATGGTGGAAAATGCTTAAAAAAGAAAGAAAGAAAGAAAAAAACAACAAAAAACAACAACAAAAACCAACAAAAAAAAACAAAAACAAAAAAAAACAACCTCTCTGATTCACACATTAATGATAATAGTATCTGCAGGATGTGATTAATACAATGTTATATAAAACAACTTTATCAGTCAATATTTTAATGAGAAATTGTCAAAACAACATAAATAATTAGTCTATTATATTAATGTGTTTCCCAATGCGAAGTTAAATGTCAATTAAAAAGAAATGATGAGGTGAATGACGTCAAGTGTGAAAATGATACAAATCACACACAAAAACTATGACAGAAATGGAAAAAAACAACAACAAAAAACAACAACAACAAAAAAACTTTGTCTTTCATCCCAACTACTCCAAAACAAAGAAACAAAAACAAAAAAGGGTTAGAAAAAACAACAAAAACAAAAAAACAACTATGACAATGAAATCGCACACATACACACAAAAGAATGCACTGAGCTCTTAGACTCCATGTGCAGCACAAAGAGTTTGAATAATTAGTTTTGTGCTCAAGTATCTAAAAGGTAAAGCAGGAATTACATAGCATTCAAACACTGGACCCCCCTTGTACAGTATCACACTGAGAAGTTGACCACCCTTGGAATTATATCATTTTTATATTGTCCCTCTATTTCTAACTTAGTTTTCTCACAATTCAGTTTTCAGTTTCTCTTAAATCAAACTATATCCTTTGACAGTACTTTTTTTTTTTTTTGCTTTCACTAAGTGCTTTAACCTGGCTAAAAGGCCCAAGATGGAGTTGACAGCCAGCCAGAAATATTGGAACATTCCTAAAAACTCTGTTTTTAAATAATTAATAAGATGTTTAATTATTACTGATAATTCTATTTACATGAAAGTTTGTTTTTCCCCCAAAGATCAGTTTATGTAAAAAAAAAACATAGACTTTCATACCAAAAGAGTGGTCAATGAAACTCAATGCAAATGACAAAAAGAACTGATGGGGAATAAATAAAAAACAACAACAAATGTATACACCACAGATGATATGTGTGATCAATACATTGTGCTCACCCTTGCATTGTGTTTCACGTAAATACTCATTCCAAAAAAACCAATAAAACAGGTGAAGATGTGTGCAAATTTCATGAGAGAAGTGAAAATATTTGCCCAGTGTGAAGAGCATAATGAAGAAAAAAGAAAGAAAGAAAAAAATCCAGATAGTTCATTTTCTGATGTGCCACCATACAAACACCCCATGCAGCCTCTCAATAAGTGGGAGCAAAAGAAAAATCACCTCAAACCATTATCAATAAAAACAACAACAACAACAACAAAACGGGGGGTTATCTGCAAGCAAACAAACCCTCAGTGAATGGAACAACCATATTTTTAAGTCCCTCAAGAAAAGATGTTGAGCAGCACTGGAAAATGCTTGAGCAGTGAGGGGTGAAGAAAACAAAACCACCAGACGTGAAAGACCACCCTGCAGAATAACTCCCCATGCAGCCTCAATCCCCGAAATGTGTTACCCTCTCTTTCAAATTCTTGTTCAGATTGGACACTTGGGTCTCCAAAGAACTGTTTTCTGCTTCCACATTGGACAGTTCTCGCACTCGGGTATGTAGTTCGTGCACCTTGGGTTCAAGGTCATCGCGCTCTGCGGTGACCTTGGCAAGGTCGCACTTGAGATGGTCGCGCTCTAAAATTGTGCGCTTCAAGGTGAACTCAAGGTCGTCCTTGTCGCTGAGAGCTTTGTGCAAGTCTTGGTACTTGTTCCACACATCTTCAAACTTCTCGCATGCACACATTCACGTACACGCACACACAACAGAAGAAATGACATACAGTCTTGTCATGTCTCACCATTAACCCAGAACCAAATACATGAATGCATCTCTCCAAACATCACAGAGTTAATACAGAATATACACTAGTTAAATGAATACTTCTTGCAAATCACCAGCACAAAGCTGTCAGTCTATGTAAGATGTCAAACACCAGTTCACTAAAAGAAAATACTACTACTGATAATAACAATAATAATCAATTATAATGAAGATTGCTCTATTTTATTCTCGTTAACATAAAAAATGAATAATTCTGTCACATCTATCAGACATTGTTAAAAAAAGATAACACTCCCTATCAGCAATATCAGACTTAAACAACAGCATTTCACAGGAAGCATATTCATATTCATATTCAAATACAAGTACTTGTAATACTGTTGAATAATGTCATTCTGCCAACTTTTTTTTCAAAGATAACACTCCCTATCAGCAATATCAGACTTAAACAACAGCATTTCACAGGAAGCATATTCATATTCATATTCAAATACAAGTACTTGTAATACTGTTGAATAATGTCATTCTGCCAACTTTTTTTTCAAGGAGTTTGATTAAAAAAAAAAAGAAAAAAAAAGAAAAAAAAGAAATTGTTTGCCAAAACCCAGCTCATGAAATTTTCAATGGAAAGTGAAAGAAAATTAAGGAGACACACACACATATAAAACAAATAGCATGTTGTTTTAAAATTAAGAATCTTGGCATGATTTTCAATTGCAAGTATTATTTCTTTTTTACAAGTTGAAAAACATGCTAAAAAAAAAAGTTAATGGTTGTGAAACTGTTATCTCTCTCTCTCTCTCTCTCTCTCTCTCCACACACACACACACATACACACACATATATATATATATCTTTTTTTTCTGTTAATAGTTGTTAAGTTGTTTTTAGTTTGATAGAAATACACAAACATGTACCCACACAGATGGAAACACACACACACACACAACCTCCTGTCACCACCATGTATGAACAAAAACATTATTTCTCTCAGTTTTGCTACTGAACATAATGTTGACTACAGAAGATCAGATGGATGTCCTCTTCTGAAAAAAAAAGCTGAAGAACAAAACCTTTTCCAAGAATAATGGCTTCCCAAAATACAACCAAGAATAACATTTTTTTTTTTTCAGTATCCAAAAAAATACAAAGAAAACAACCCCAAAACAGAAACCTGTATACAGATACTGACACACATTCCTGCTGCAGATAGAAAATCAAATCACTGCTGGTTTACTTTCAGTCCAACCACACACGAAGAGGCTGTTTCAGGGCTGACACAGGTAAGAGAAGCTCTTCACACTCATCAACTCACCTGTCCCCGCAGTGTGTTGTATTCGTCCTTCATCTGCTTCAGCTGGATGTCGGCGTCCTGCAACTGGGTCACCTCGGTCTCCAGCAGTCTCAAGGCGTCCAGAGCATTTTTGCGCATTGACTCCACACTGCTGGCCTCCTGTCTCCATCGCTGCATTTCCTCTGCCATGCTGTCTATCTCTAGGCGCTGGAAAATATTTATAGTAATAATAATAATAATGTGTCCTTATTGACTTATTACTGGCAGTGACTAAACTTCTAGTGCAGCCATCGTCTCTTGAGGCGGAAAGAAGCCACCACAGCCGCTGATGCATTTATATATCACTTATCCTGTAGCTCTAAAGGCATTTGGCAATACAAGTAGTATGAATATGATACAGACATTGCACTTAATTAGCATTCATAAGTGTCGGCCTGAAAGGCCATCACACATCCATAAGCTTGCTTGCAAGCCACCAAACAGAACATTTGTTCATTATTACAGACTTAACGTGCTGGCATATCCAGTCACAAATAATTTCCTTGTATTTGTTAGGATATGAAATTTATTTGTTCGTCAGCTTTCAACTTTCATAGTAATTAGTATTCATCCACATTAGGAACATACACAAATGCACAATCTTTTTCAACAAGAATTATGTCCAGTGGAATTTTATCAATCTAAACTGAAGGGGAAATGCACTGAGTTCACAAAAAAATGTAAGTCAGTTTTCATCAATGACAATGTAGCCAATCAAAAAAATTGTTCTATTTCATAAGCTCTTTCAAATCACTGGATGTAATATTTGATTCAACAAACATTCAAGAGGCAAAAAAACACAAATTACGCAACAAACTTGAGAGTGAGTGTTTAAGTTCACAATATCCATGTACAACCACACCAAGCTACAAAGGCACATATTGCACACTGAGGCTACAAACAGTCTGGCACCTTAGCTGTAAGCTCCCTGTCCTTGCGATCCAGTTCTGTTTTAAGTGCGGCTGGGTCTGTGAAGATGTCATCTTTCCTGTAGCCTGCGTTTCCCAGATCCTGTTTCAGATGTTTGACCTCCGTCTGCAACTGCTGGACAAGGTCACGGTCATTCTTCTTGTTCTGCACAAAAAACACAACCACATTTTTTTTTCTGACACGTTGCAGATCTGCCAGTCACAAGATCTTTTTTTTTTTTTTTTTTGTAATTTAAGAACTGGACCTTTTTTCCTCCCCCAACAAAGCTTTGAAATAAAGCAAATTGGTGACATTTGATTTTACAGACATGGTTGAAGGAATGTGTGTGTGTGTGTGTGCGCACATGCGTGCTGCCGTGCGCGTGTGTGTACCAGAGACATAATGCATAAGTGTATAATAAGCTTGGTCATTAATCTAACATCTATTCACTAAAGTGATTTTAGATGTAAATCTGTGTCTATAATAACAGTCCAAACAGACATGGTTTTGAGCACTGTAAGTATTCCGATACAACAATTAACAATATAAGCTCCAGCTGCAAACAAGAGTAATACCAAATGTGGTAACAACACCAGCAATAGTAGTCGCAGAAGTAATCATTCTTTACAATTATTGCTATACTGTTGTAACTCCTGCTATTGCAACTGCTGGTAACATTATCATAATTGGACAGATCTATGAAAAATGGACAATATTAACAAAAATACACAGAGGTTGAAAAATGGACAATATCAATACAAGTACAAAGAGGTTGAAAAACGGACAATATCAACAAAGGAAAGAGAGGATGACAATAAAATATTTTCCAACAATTATGCATGATTTATGCTAGTTATTGCTGTCTTAGTTGAGGATGTTGTTAAGGTTTCCACTGTTCTATTTGAAATAGTTCTGTTCCAAGATAAAGAATGCGTCAAGGTTTATGTTGTTTGTTTTCTTCCATGATGGTGAATGCCATCAACTCACCTTGTTCTTCAATACTTCCTCCGCCTCCAGGATCCATTTTTCAAAAATATAAATATAGCGTCTTTTCTCTTCCAGATCCTTCTCCAACTTGTTTATCTGCAAAAGATGGTTACCAGTGACCATTTAGAACAGACAAAGAGAGGTGGTCATACTGGATTTATAAAACTTTTTTTTTAAAAATGCAGTGACTGTGTGAATATACGAACGTATGACATTTAGATCCTTGTGAAGTTTTTGATATTGAATATGTGTGCCCACCAGACCACTAAGTCAATTTTGTTGTTTTTAAACAGAAAATAATTATACCAATTAATCTGAACATTTACACAATATGTGCACATATAGAATACATGTATATATGATTACTAACACCCAACATTACCCAAAAATTTATCCTGATGATGATGATGTTAATTATCAGTATCATCACTGTTGCTGAAATAGTTTATGAAATAATAGGACTGACTACACACACACACACACACACACTTTTGTCTAATATCATTTACTGTGGATAGACATTAAATGAATTGAACAAACACACACAAACACACACATAAACTCACGAACACACACACACACATAACTTTTAGCTATCAACTGACAAAATCCATGCCATTTATTTCAAAGTCTCTATCATTATATCAATGGCCCCTAAACCTATAATAATAAAACATCATATACTGTAATAATATATAATTGATCACAATGCACCAACATGGGAAGACTCCTTCACCCTAAATATCAGCTAAAAATTTCATTGGAAAATGTGTGCTCATGAAATAAAGATAAATAGTTCTCAGTGAAGAAACACACACACACACTCAAACACACACACACAACTCTTAACATGTTTATAAGTATATGTCTTCATATGCAGACTGGAAATTAACACATGCACATAAATATGTCCATTAATATAAAGTTTCTCACATGCATACCAATACAATTCATATGCTTTAGAACAAGGTAAAACATACATGACACAATCACACCCACACACATACTCTCTCACCTTTCACCTCTTTGCACATACATGTACACGGGTAACACCTGTCAACTCACAAATGTGCACACGCATGTGCATACACAGACGCTTTCTGTCTCCCAGTTTTACTTCTTTCAACCATAATGTTGAGGGGGAAAAAAATGCATCTCCTAACCCCCATGCAAACACAATACACACACACACAAACACACACTCTCACACAATTTTTTTAAGTCTCAATTATGCGCAACAACAAAGTTTACACACTACCTACCATGTAATCATAGATCATCAGTCATTCAGCTAACGAAACTTCATCCTTTAATGCCATTAAGTTCTTTCCAAACATTAAATAGTAACACCAGTTGGCATGGCCAATGTACAATGATGCAACCACCTTTGACAAACAACCCACAGTTTTAGCACATGCTTAAGTGCGCCTACGACAGACCCTTGGTGGTGTATGGAAATGAGGGAAGGGAATAAGCAGGACGGATGAAAGGTGTGAATCATTTAGTAAGTGCACATTAGGTCTTCACCACAGCAGACACCACTAGGTAGGAACCCGCACCGCTACATGACAAACAAAACACCATGCACAAATGTCCACAGCCCACATATCCTCTTGCACGACCATTAGCATCCAGAGCACATACACAAACATGAACATGACCAAATATATGAACATAAAAATGGAGAAACTGTCTGATGGAAAGGAATCAATGATATTCATTGAATATGTAAACATGTTCTTTTTCTTTCAGCACCTTTCTCAAGATCTATATTAGGCGGGGGAATATATATATATATATATATATATATATATATATATATATATATATATATATATATATGAGAGAGAGAGAGAGAGAGAGAGAGAGCAGACCACCTTCCTAAAAAAACTATGAATTCATTCACATAAATCAACTGACACATCTGATTTTCAATCATTTTATACCCACAGCTGCAGGATAATAACTGGACAATGTTTGCCATTGGTATGATAGCTTCTCTCACAAAATTCTCCAAATTTTTGATTGATATACAATGCATGATTCTGCAATATTGAGTTAAATCTATCAAACTAATGAACACAAGATTTTGCATTAATGATTAACATTTATCAAACTGATAGACACAAGTTGCTACACCGAATAAACACATAAATATCAGTTCAATCAAAAGATTTTGTCAGAACTTGCATCTCAACATCAACCAAAATTTACTCAACATGGAATGAAAATTGTGACCAGCATCAGAATTCCTTGAATTCTATGGAAGTAGGGCTTTCATGTTAATTATTTGTGTTAATTAATCTCTGGAACTAACAATTCTACATCCCTTAGATTAAGACTTCATCATTCCCAAATTTGTCTCAAGGCATCATTGCTGCAGATATTTGAGCTAATCTTCTAATAGTGACTAAGCAGTTATAATGATCAAAGCAGACTACTTATCAAATAACATGTATTCATGCAAGTGAACCATATTCACAGTGTAACATTTCATAACAAATTAATCACAGAACCTGTTTACATTAAACAGCAGTCAGTCACAAAAACAGAGTAGTTAGAACGTTGGACTTTCTATTTGATGGTCCTGGGATTAATCCAGATATCAACAACAGGTGGGTTATGGGTGGAAACTGATTTTTCCCTGGTAGTTAGAACGTTGGACTTTCTATTTGATGGTACTGGGATTAATCCAGATATCAACAACAGGTGGGTTATGGGTGGAAACTGATTTTTCCCTGGTAGTTAGAACGTTGGACTTTCTATTTGATGGTACTGGGATTAATCCAGATATCAACAACAGGTGGGTTATGGGTGGAAACTGATTTTTCCCTGGTAGTTAGAACGTTGGACTTTCTATTTGATGGTCCTGGGATTAATCCAGATATCAACAACAGGTGGGTTATGGGTGGAAACTGATTTTTCCCTGGTAGTTAGAACGTTGGACTTTCTATTTGATGGTCCTGGGATTAATCCAGATATCAACAACAGGTGGGTTATGGGTGGAAACTGATTTTTCCCTGGTAGTTAGAACGTTGGACTTTCTATTTGATGGTCCTGGGATTAATCCAGATATCAACAACAGGTGGGTTATGGGTGGAAACTGATTTTTCCAATCTCCCAGGTCAACACAGACTTGCTACTGCCTTCATTGTCTTCATGTGCATAAACACACACAAAATCAAACACACATGTCAAAAACCCATAATCCATGAGGGATTTTTGTGGGTTATGTATCATGAACATATCCAGCGTACACGCCCCAGAAAACAGAATATGGCTGCTTAAACATCTCGTTAAAAATGGTCATACACGTTAAAGTTCACTCTTTGGTACGGGTGAAAATCAGAATGCAGCCCATGAACACAAAAGAAATTCTAGAGTAACCTCTGTAGACAATTGTTAGCAGTCAACAGTTAGAGCAATCAGCATTAGTAAAGTTTACCCACAAGTGCAAATTTCCTGTGTACACTTGACAGAACATGTGCAGTCTGTTCTCAGACATCAAGAAATTGATTTGTTCACAGAAACGACCAGGCCGGAAGAAACACTCCCCGAAGACCCAAGCCCAAAATATATCATATCATTATCATAATGGAATCTTTGCCTATATCCAGTATGGTCATCACACTCCTCTCTTTGCCTTTCATTTTACCTGCTGAAAATACTACCCCTGTCCCCTTTCTCTCTCTCTCTCTCACACACACACACACATACACACACGTGCATGCAATGGATGAATGCACACATGCATTCAACTGAACACTCACATACATGCACACAAATAAGCATGAAAACATTGTTAACCTATTGAGGACAACAAAACAGAACCACACAATATACCTACCAATCTCAAATACATGAGACTTTCTTATAACAAGATTGAGTATCCTCAGCCATGAAAACTCATAAAGAATTCCACAAAAAATGGAAAAAAAGAAAGGTGAATGGAAACAGCAAATCACAAACACTGAACAGAACCAGAGGTACTTGAAGATAAACCACAATAAGTCTTCAGCAAATAAATATGGAAAGAAACATGGGTAGGGAGAACATACACCACAACAGTATGATAAAAGTTCTCTAACTTTTGTGGCAGATTAACTATGCTCTACAAAGAATATAATTAACAGGGCAATGCTGCCATCGACTGACAACAGTAACTGCCAGAGTAAAAACCATTCACAACATTTATGTAAATTTATTTACCTCAACCTTGGTGTCCAATGTCTATTACAATGTAGGATATGGAAAAAAACAACAAATACTTCGGGATCATATCTGAAGTAAGGTCCTGTTGATAGAACCACGAGAGAACAGACACCAGTAGTTATAGTTACATTTGGTATGGAGATGACCATTTCCGACAAAGATGGTGAGAGAGAACCTATTTGATACCATGGGGATAGCGAAATAGCCAATGTCTGTGTTGAATGTCTGTGATTCAAACTCACGACAGAACAGATAGTGAATTCAAGGAGACAATAAAACACACTAAACATGAGGAGCTGAACCAAGGACACGAACTGTGATCACCAAACAGTCAAAATGCCTGGCAAGTAAGCCAGAGGCCCCAGATTTTAGCCAAGCACCCATCCATCCCCTCTATTAGACCTCAAAAGATGATTCAGGCACCAGTCTTTAGGAATGAGACGATCAACCAATCTTTATGTGCTGAATGCATTTTGCACACCATCTAAAAGCGCTCAAAGACAAAATCATAAAAAACAACAACTGAGATCAGGTAAACAAAAACACATACAGATTTGAATAACATGTAAACACTGTATTCAGATAAGCACCCACCACAGGGAAAGCAATCAAGTTTTACACACAAAAATAAAAAAAATCACACACACAAAAAGTAACAAAATAATAAAGAAGTGAACAACTGAAAAGTGAAGATCAACAAGAGCAGGAAATCAATCCACCACTATCCATAGACTTGAGAAAAATATAAAACAAAAATAAATGAAATACAAAAAGGAGGATTTATATTTGAAAGATAACCAAAGGACAGAAGACTGGTCTTTGAGAAATTCAAATCAAGATTGGTGCTAAAATAAGAAGGTTTAAGTTTAAGAAACTAAAACTACTAGTACATGTGGAAATGATGCAGACTGGTATTCCTTAACAAAAATCAGAACAAGTATCTAAGAAATCAAAATCAGAACAGGTATTCAAGAAACCCAAACAAGAACAGGTATCCAAGAAACACAAAGAACAGGTATACAAGAAACTCAAACAAGAACATGTATACAAAAACCTGAAGGAACAGAAGCCGAAAAATTAAAATAAAGGCCAGTGTCCCACAAAATATACCATGGTTATTGTTTGATAAACTAAATGGAAAAAGAACGTCCATTCAGGAATTACACCAACAATCAATTTTAAGAAACGAAAGCAACAGACTAAAGCTGTCACCAGTAAACTCTGGTTTATTTAAAAACTTTCTTCTGGCTAAAAGACTGATCAGAATGAAATCTGAAAACTGAAAGGAACTAAGATACAAAAGGAGGATGGGCAGAATCAAATAACTGCTCATATTCAAAGTCCTAAAATAACTGAAAAAACTGAAACTAGATTCAGTAGATGGGTATTCAAGTAACCGAAAGAACTGGTGAACAATGCATTTAAGTATGCCAGAGGAACATAGTCAAGACACCCAAACAAAGAAAGCATATCAAAAAGGAATGTGGTTCACAGAATTAAAATAAGGACAGACATTCAAGAAACAAAAACAAAAATGACTGCTGGTCTAAGAACAAGATAGGTTTCCCAGTGAAAGAAGACAAACTGAATGCATAAACCAGTCTTTGCAAATGAATAATTGCAAATGAACTGAACAAAACAATGCTTTTAAAAGAACTAAACAAACCATAAAATGAACCAACCAAACCAGTCCTTGCAAAAAAACCAAGCAGACCTATCCTTGCCAGAAGATCACAAGAAAGGAAAAAGTAGAGTAATGTGTTATAGTAGCACACAAAAAAACTTGGTGCCAATCCAAATCCTGCAGAAGAGGAAAACAAAATAGAGCAAACTGTCCAGAGAAAAAAAAAATTTGAGAAAAAACAACAACAAAAAATACCCAAGAGGCTGTGCTAAATCAGACTGTCAGATTCCTCCATGCTATGTGATCTTACCTTTTCACGGCGACGAGCCGCAGGTGGCAGCTAATGTGAAACGCACACCACGAACACACACACACACACACACAACAGTACTGCTGAATGATAGTCAAAGCATCCCTGGGCTACACTATATTATACCAGTACACCATAATATCCATACCAGCACAGTACAAGAACACTGGATATAGTTCCAGCTATGTAAATTAGTAATAGTAGTATTAATTAATTTATTATAAAAAAAAAACAACCTTCAGCCACCCATTACATGGATCTAGAAAGCATAAAATAAAGAGGTTTTGATGCAAAGGCAGGGGCAGGGAAATGGGGGGTTAAAAAGAATAAAAGAGGCTGAAGATGAAAAAGGAAGATAAGAGCGGAGATTCTCCAGGACTACTTACTGCACTATTCCTATTCCGTGCCCTCGAACCTTCATGGAAGGTCGAGGTTACAACTGCAATGGAGAGTCCATCTTACAGTCCATTTTATGTTATTTGAGCTTGCCAAAGTAGTTACTGATGTAATTCAAACAAATAACCAGACTGACCAACCTTTAACGTGGAAAGAAACGTTTTACTTGAATATAATTCCTGTTATTTCTACACCAGAAAAAAACATCAACAATGAAAAAGACAGGAATGGACTTTTATATACAAATTTACCCACTGCCATTTTATAATCCAATTTTCCAAAATGTCAGTACTGCCATCCATTTCTGTTAGTACAGTCATGTCTTCACATCACCAAAGAAAAACAAAAAGCACACTCAAGATGCCATCCAACGTTTTTAACAACCCACAAAGTGCTGGTTAATCACATTTCTCCACATTGTCTAGGGAACAAGGCAATGGTTATCTGAACGAGTGCCCAACATAAAATGAAAAAAATTCCACTTGCTGTCTAAAGTCAAACAAAACAGGTAATGATAATGGCCATACAAACATTTCACACATTGTCTGAGGCATGGGACTGGCATTGGCAGTTACCATCATCATTTAAGGCTTTGATTTTCAAATCACAAATAGGATTTCCTGTATCTATTTTTGAAGTGCCAAAGATTTCCTGTATCTATTTTTAAAGTGTCAATTTCAAGACATTATGAGATCACTGTCAGCAGAAGTCATTTAAAAAATAATTTATCATTATTGTTCTATTACTAGCTTGAATGATTTGGCTCTACTCCAGGAACTCAATTCAGATTCAAAGACTAAGATTTACAAGTATTGTCTCACTCAGTTTGACCAGAGGTTGATAAATGTCTTCCAGTTATGTGCCTTCCTTTCTGACTACATGTATATCACAACAGCTGCTGTCTTGAAGGCAAGCCTTCTGATCTCCTGGGTGACAATCATGTTTCTTGTGTGAAGACACTGGGATTACTTCCTATCTTAACTCTTTCAGTACTGCCTGCCAACTGTTAAACGCAGTCCTGATATGAACCTGTGCAGTCAGCTTGACTGAAAGCAACAATGTCAAATGTCAAAACTGTTAAATGATCGAAAAGCTTTCCAGAAAAACGCTGTTCTGACAAATTCTCAACATGTCAAATTGGAGAAGCTGACATGTGTTTCAGACTTGAAACTTTCATATTTAATACAACTTTTTTTTTCATCCTTGGCACCAGCATACTTCAATAATCCTTCAGAATAATATTGCTTGTTATCATCAAGGTAGGCAATAAGGTAAAGGAAACACAGACATTTTCTTTTCTTTTTTTCTTTTACTTTTTAAATCCATGTCTGCCCAGTACCACCAGAACTCCACTGTCTGTGAGTGTGAAATGAGGAAAACACAAAAAAGGGGGATCTCTGGGCGGGGAGCTGTTAGCACAACTACCAGATCAATGAACATGCAAACCGGAGGATTAACAAAGACAGAAAACTCACATCTTCCTTAAGCTGCTTCCCTTCCCGTTCTGCTGCTCCTAGCAGACGGGCGTTCTCTGTTGCCTGAAAGATGAAACACATGTGAAGAAACTTAACTGCCGATTCAAACAGCTGATAAAAACAGGATACATCATGAGCACATCATATTCAGATAGATCTATATATCTCTCTGGGTGCATTCTTGAGTGAGTGTAGGCCAGAGCAAAAACACATGTGGACATATTCATCATTTATGTGAATGCATCTGTGTCACAGGTTCATCAATGTTTGTTAGGTGCACAGTGCACAGAGTATCCAATTTCAATATCTTACCAAAACCACCGGTATCCGGACTACCGGTAACTCAAGTCCAGTGTAGGTGAACAAATATCCCTGACATATGAGTGATTCTGACTGACGTGTGTTCCAACCACTTGACTGTCAGTCCAACCGTAAATGACAGGGAAAATCAATCAGAGAAAGATGAGAGACAGAGACAGAGTGAGAAAGAGAGAGTGAGAGAGAGAGAGATAAAGAGAAAGAGAGAGAGAGAGAGAAATCAAGGGAGAGTGAGAGAGAGAGAGAAAGAGAAAGAGAGAAAGAGAGAGGGAAAGAGAGAGAAAGAGAGAAATCAAGGGGGAGAGAGAGAGAGAGAAAGAGAGAGAGAGAGAGCAAGATAAAGGGAGAGAGATAAGCAAGTTATCCCTTATCGTATCTAAGTACTCTTTGCTAACTGCTATTATAAATAGTACGGAAAAAAAACAACATGTCCAACTCACTTTAGCTTTCCAGGTAAACACATCATCTCCCTCAGCTTTGCTACCTGCCTTAGAGCTCGGATCTTCCTGCAACCCAAGGAATGTAGGAAATAGACACATAGCATGGCAATGCTGAAACATATGGGAATGACAATAAGATCATAGTTTACAATTTCATCATCACTATGGGTCTTAACAGCTTTTAACTGATGTAGGTAACTGTCAACAATATGATAATAGTTTTTATTTTCTGACTTATGGCATTACTACATTTATCATTTAATCTTCTTAGTGTCATTGCGAAGCGGGAAGTGCTCTGCAGTTACACACTATGAAAATATTCTTTAATAATATGAATAATATGACCAACTGCATAAATGACAGGCTTATTCCAGTTCAACTCTTTCATTTGTGTGCTGTCCACACACACACACACACGCATCAACATAAACACTACCGGACTTACAACTCAAATTACATACACACACAACCATGTAAGAAAAATTCACTCTTATTCACATGTCCATGTGTGTGCACATGACAGATGGAGATGAATAATGAGCCCCTAAAGGCAGCTGCCAGTCAGCTCTACCCAGGTCGGCAGCCTGTTGTGCAAATGACTCTGCAAGTCTCTGATCAAAGATAGGTGCCATATAAGCATCAATATTTCAGATACCTTTTCTCTTCTCATACATGCCTTTCAGAAAGGCACTATATAAGTATCAATAACAGTATTTCAGATACCTTTTCTCTTCTCGGAGACTCACTTTCAGCTGCCTTTCAGAAAGGCCCTATATAAGTATCAATAACAGTATTTCAGATATCTTTTCTCTTCTCACACAACTCACCTTTAGCTGCCTTTCAATCTGAGCAATCCTCTGCCTGATACTGAGCCCCACTACCGAGGTGGTCTGCAGTGAGGGCTGCAGTGGCATGGTCTGTGCTCGCCCCTTCTGTCCTGTTGACCCCCCCTCCCCGCCCTTCACACCCTCTCCCCCCTTCTGTCCGGCACTCGGCAGTGAGGCTGCCGACACAAATGTTTTGTCAGCACTGGAGGAGGGTGTGGGCTGTGGGAGGGAAGGAGGGGACAAGAGGGTCACGGCACCAGGTGGAGCTGTGGAGGGTAAAGGCGGAGCCTCCCCCTCCTCCTGGCTTTCCGATTCTGACTGGGCGGAGCTGGGCAGGTAGAAGGAATCGTCCGTGACGAAACCAGAGTTTATGCTGTGCTGCTGATGGGCAAAGGGTGACGTCGTTGACGTGGGTGGCCTGGTGGTGGTGGGCATGGGTGGAGGTGGGGCCTCCTGTTTCCCTCCCCCCCGTGGTGCCGGCACAACACCCGGGGTGGGAGGGAAGCCCCGGTGCGTAGTCGACCCTACCATACGCAGGTGAGGGTGAGATATGCCTGACCGCTCGGAGTCCGTGTCATTCTGTGATTTGAAACTGCCGCGCTCGCTCTCAGAAGGAAGGCTGAGGCCGATCATCAGCTCTTCCTGGTGAGGCAGAGCGCTGGTTGTGGTGGCTGAGGCGTGCGGCATAGAGGGGGACGCTCCCCTCAGCTCCCCCTCCTGCTGAGCTTGACACCTCAGTTCCACCGTGCGCCAGTGGCTCTCCTCGGGCACACTGGCGGCTGAAGCCACTCCCTGGGCTCTCCCGGCTTGTAGTGCGCCACTGTGGGCCTGAAACACCATGTGTTCACAGTGTCAGTTACACGCAACCAGTCTGAGACAAGTTAATAACAACACTGTGGGCTTGAAACACCACAACGTGTTCACACTGTCAGTCATGCACATCCAGTTTGAGACAAGTTAATAACAACTCATGGGCTTGAAACAAAATGACAGGTTCAGAGTATCAGTAGTGCACATCCAGTTTTATACAATAAGTAAATATCACCATTGTGGGTTTGAAACACGATATCATGTTCTGAACATCTGCTATAAAGTAAATAACACCACTATAGGCCTGAGAAACTAACTGTTCAGAATCAATAGTGATAAACATCCAGTTTGAGATAAACAGTTTAAGTTAATAACACCAATGATTTACTTCAGAATCCTTCTCTTCACCATCGTATTAATAAATACCACATGATGTTAACAATGGCAATAATGCACTTCAAAAATTTTCTCCTTTTCATTATCTTTACTGTGTTAATCACTGACAGATTGTGGCACTGAAGTTGATTTAGTTCTTGTTCATTATTGTTTTTTCTGTTAATCTCCTAACAGAAAATCATACTGTTTAATGATTTTTTTTATTTAAAGAAATCTCTAACCTACACTCTGAAATTGGAAACAATAAAATTACCTTTAAAAAAAATTCACTCACAACAACAAGAACAAAATAAACATTAAAAAACAGCAACCATACACTGTATTCGTATAACCTGCACCAACTGTTTAATATATATCATTTTTCTTTCCAGATATTTTACAAACATAAATTCAGTTTCTAAAACATCCATCCTTCATTCATTCAAGCATTTACTCACCCATTCATTTAAACAACTTGACAGTTTCGGTAAATTTGTGTATAAAGCATATTCAGTAATAAAAAGAAACAATCAGGAATGTATGTGTTCAGTATGGGTATTCAATACTTTCATGCATGTGAACTCTTTCTGTATGGGCTAAAGCCAAAAAAAAATAATCCATGTTGACTTTGACTAACACAAATCAAGTCTCCTTTCTTTTCCTTCTGAAAACGAAGAGGTCACCATGTGTCGCTCACCTGTACAAGGTGGTCCTGTGTGTGCGGGAGCCCGGTGGGTGGCTGAGTCAGGCTACGCACACTTTGAAGCACCCTCTCTGATTCCAGCGACTGCAGATCGCGTGCTGGGAGATTCTCGCTCTCTGGGCCCTGACCTGTTCCACACACAAACAGCGGCACTGTACTGTATATAGGTGTGTATATATATAGCTGTGTATGTAAGCTGTATACACACACACACACACACACATATATATATATATATATATATATATATATGACAAACTGGACAAAAAATAGGGGGAAGGACACACACAAACAGCGGTAGAGAGAATGTACACATGTGTACAGGCAAGGAATGGTCATGTTTGTCAGTCTCTACAACGTGTGTATTGGAATACTAAACTTTGTGCGTTAATGCGCTTAGAAATAAGGAAAAGGTCTGACCAAAAAAAAAAAAACAAACAAAAAAAAAATCTATATTATATAATATGATTAGCTCATGGCTTTGTTTAAATGTCTTTTTTTTTTTTAATTTCTTTGTTTTTGAAAGAATAGAACATGCTTTCCAAGGGGAATGAATGATACACTGCAAGCAGATCACTGACATGAGACCCGTTTCCTCTGTCTGGATAGAAAGTAAACTCCAGTGTGTATGACCTTGTGATGAACATCTGGATTGGTGACCTAATGGTCATGCACCAAACTGGGAAGCAAAGCATCCATGGGTTCAAGTCCCAGACCAGACTGGTATTTCTACCCCCTCCCTTCCACCAGATCTTGAGTAGTGGTCTGGGTGCTAGTCTTTTGGATGAGACAATAAATCAAAGTATAGTGTACAGTACACACTTAGTACAAATAAAAGAGAACTTAGTACAAATAAAAGAGAAGCCATGTCAACAAAGTGGCTAAATTCTGTAGTAAATGTACTTGCAGAAAAAAAGGGGGGGTGAGGGGTGGGGCATGGCACTGCAAAGGCACACTCTCCCCAGGGCCAAACATCTAATACTACACAATACAGTGCAACATATAAATCTCAAGCGTACATGTCTCAACAGTGATGGTAGGTTAAAAAATACATACCAACTTTCTACAAGGTTTAGGTCCAAACACCCAAATGATCTAATGATGAGAAGTTGACATGGGTTGTATCATAAATCATTACTGGTTCAACCTGAACCTTCTTTCATTATTCAATCATGGCACAGATCTTTTTTTTTTTTTTTTTTTTTTGTACCTACCTACTCACAGTGACATAATGTGCAGCTCCAACAGAAAATGACAGATTTGTTCTATTTCACTGAATGCCCACTCTCATACTGATCAAGAAACCTGCTCTTCAAAGAACCTGCCGACACATGTTGACAAAATGACACACTGACACAGTCCCTGGTTACTCATCTTGGCAAAGGTACAAGAAGTATGTCTTAACTGCACAGACACACCTGTGTGGGTTTGTATTCCTCAAATACAGCAAAGCCAGCACCTTGAGTAAAGTTTATGAAAACTAGAACACCATTTAGATGATAAAGCTACCCATATCACAATATCAACTAGACATAAACTGTTTGTGCTCTGCTTCTCACATTACACAAACAATCAGACGGTATGAAACAGGTGTTGATTTGGTCACCTACCTACCTTTCCGCTATCAGCCTTCTATACACAGGTGGAAGCCATAGCATTTTGTGACAGGTTTCAGAAATTGTAAACACAAGATTACAGTTATATTGCCTCACTAAAAAAAACCCCGACAAACAGTTAAATTGTCTCACAAAAAAACAATCTGGCAAAACAATCCCTGCAAAATGTGACAACACCCAAACTTCCACCAGACACGAAACACTGTGTGAATCAGTCTAGCCTCCCTCAATGATCCTCTGAATCTATGTCACTTGTCATGCTGTCGCCTGATCACTGCATCCCCTCAGCCAATGCCCTACCTGCCAGCTGTCGCCCTGAGAGATGGTGTTTTATGGATTGTACATTTTTGCCTCACTGGCTCATTTCCCATGCTGTTCATTGGCCGTAGCCTAGGCCATCCGTACGTGTGTGCTGAACTAAGTAGAAGATTAGAACCCTGCCCCGCAGTCCAGATTACCACATCTTACAAAGCAGGTGACACTGAGTTGGTGTGTTTGTAGAGGGAAAATGCTGGGCATATAAACCGAGACAGAACAAAAAGGAAAAAAAATACATCCCAGGCAATGTGGCTACATAAGAATTAGGCTGTAGATTCTGACAGTTTCTATGGAAAAGGGGGGATCTATTGACTCAAAGGAATAAAAAAACAAATTAAAAAAAAACAACCCAAAAAACAGACCTGTCTTCCACCTGTATAGTGTGCGCGCATGTGTGTGTGTGCATGTGTGTGTGTGTGTGTGTGTGTGTGTGTGATATGTATAGGTGTGTGTGTGTGTGTGTGTGTGTGTGTGTGTGTGTGTGTGTGTGTGTGATATGTATAGGTGGGTGTGTGTGTGTGTGTGTGTGTGTGTGTGTGTGTGTGTGTGTGTGTGTGTGTGTGTGTGTGTGTGCAGATATCTTGTGTGTATGTGTGTTTGTCATATGTATAGGTGTGTGTGTGTGTGTGTGTGTGTGATACATGTGTATGTGTGTTTCTGTGTGTTCAACTCTATGAATCTGCTGCTTGTTTTGTCTTACTGTATACACACTTACACAAGAGAGATCAATTCATAATCAACAAGAAGACAGAGAAATGGATGGGTTTTTTGGGTTGTTTTTTTTTTGCTCAGAGCTCAGTGCTATCTGACAAGGTCACACCTGCTTATTCAGAAGCACAAACATTCATGCTCCACACCTGGTCATAACTGTACAAATGCAAGAATAAATTCAACAGGTGAGCACAATACACATGGTCACAGCTGCACTCACAGATATACGTACCACTACAAACTCATGATCTACATGACAATAACTTACACAGATACTGACACATGTCCAACCACACCTGACGAGTTGATCAATCTATCAGAGCAACAGACGCAGATGTACACACAAATGTTAACTCTCACAAGCCCCCACCCCACCCCTCCACACACCCATGCATACAAACAAATAATGTCTCACACATCTCCAGGACAGTACACAAACAACTGATACACACATCAGGCATCAGTGAGCAAACTGCAGAAGCAGAGACTCTCTCTCACAGACACACAGTCACCCACACACCTACACCCATGCACCCCGACACACAAAATGACAGAAAAAAGAAATAAACATATATATACAGATACACACACTAATATCAACACAGATATAAGACATCCACACATACAAAAAACTTATCAAGAATAACTCTGCACCATTTGAAGGCACATACACAAAGACATGCATTCATACCAAATACATCCTTTCCATCAAAACATCTATGAATACAAGAATGCACAGGAACACAAGTCATGTATGCACACACAAACACACACACACTTATTTCCTTTCATCCGTTTTAGACTATACAGGTCACAGATGAAAGAAAAAAAAAACAAAAACATGCTGAGTGAACAATAAATGAGCTGTGCCAACAACATTCATGTGTCAATACAAGGAATGACTCATGCACGCAATATCAACAATACAAACACAAACAATTATTCCAGTATTCACTCTTACCTTCGTCAGCAGCCCGCAAAGAGGGCACCTGCCCCTCTGACAGGTGATGCTTCAATTTCTGTGCAACACAAAAAACATGGCACATGTCAATATCAAATCCCTGCACAGGAACGAACACAACGCTATCAATGTTACTTTCTGTGTAACACACACACTCACACACACAAAGACAGACACACAAACAGCAACACTTAATAATGTGCAACACAGAAACCGAACTGATCGACAATGCATCAAAAGATTTGAATGACCGTGATGAATTTGTTGAGTTTTGTGGCTTACAGCACTTGCATTCATACTCCTTTTGTTGAACATTATTTTTTTTAAAAGAAAGAAAAAATAAAAACCCATTCAGCTATATCTGTAGTGCTTTCGTGAACTGCAGTGCTGGTGATTTGTTCTACTGTCTGTGCTGTGGTCTGCCCTCAGCCCATTCCATTTTGGTTATCACCACATACCTCTGGTGTCAGGTCTGCCTGACATCACATCTGTTTCAAGTGGCTGACTGTCCTTGTGTCAATGTAAAAATGTATCTAATGTAAAATAGGATTTTTCAAAAATATGCATGGAAGCAACAAATGTAAAGCCAACTGTTCAGTACAAAATTTGTTTTATAATATTAGCTTATAAGATTATGGTTTATATTTTTACTTTAACAGGTGTGTGAGTGACGTGAGAAAGAAAAACAAAGCAATTACCTGGACGGTATTCTGATAGGAGTGGAGTCTCCTCTTCAGAACCTCCAGTTCCACCTCATGCCCACAGGAACCCTGAACAAACAAAGAATTGTGAACATCCATGCACACAGAACTGTTCTTGGACTAATGAATTGATTCAGCATAGTAAGGCAGTGTGAAACCACTGAAATATACAAGTTCAGCTTTTGATTCTGAGGCAGGAAACTTTCTGCTATATGTATCCAGAATCAGAGAACCTATACTGACACAGACACAATAGGTTCAGCAGCCGAGTGGTTAAAGTGCTGGACTTTCAATCTGACGGTCCTGAGTTTGAAATCCTGTCATAGCACCTGGTGGGTAAAGGGTGGAGATTTCTCTGATCTCCCACGTCAACAGATTTGAATACCTGCTGGTGCATGAACCCCCTTTTGTCTGAATATGCATATAGATAAAATATGCATGTTAAAGATCCTGTAATCCATGTCAGCGTTTGGTGGAATATGTCGGTGGGATATGGAAACAAAATCATACCCGCCATGCATCCAACCCCCCTGAAAACGGAGTATGGCTGCCTACATGGCGGGGTAATAACAGTCATATACGTAAAAGCCCACTCCTGTATAGGAGTGAATGTGGGAGTCACAGCCCATGAACAAAGATGACAACACAGACAAAAACAGTGGTGGGAGGATGAGGGTGGTCAGATAGACTATCTGACAAAGCAAATTGTCACACAGGTAAACTAAAAGAGAAAAACAGGAAACCTTTTCCATAAAATTCCATTTAATTTACCATACTTATAGTGACCCACTGGTGCTGACTTTGACATGAGGTCTAAATCCTGTCCTGCGCAAAATACTACTCCATCCAAGCCGAGAAATCAAAAGTAGTTGAGGCTAGTATGGTTGGGCACCAAAGGACCAAATATCAGGTGACTACTGCAAAATGGATTGAAAGCATGACCTGTTGCATGCATATACTATGACTGTCCAAACATTGTTAGGCACAGATACAAACTGTGACTTTCTTCATTTGGATATAGATAGCAATGTTATTACCGTAAAGTTCAGTCTATAAGCCACGACTTTTTCTCTCAGCTTCAACCTCTGCGGCTAATACAATGATGCAGCTTATTTGAGGATTTTAACGATCCCGGGTGAGCTTCAGGTTAGTGTACTAACTGTTCACGTTTTAAAAATCAAATCCGCACACATTAAAGCCTTCAGATTAGCATTCAGGTCGACTCTGCTCAAGTGCACACCCTCATCATGCCGAAAACATGACGAAATGCCTATGATGCAGCCTTCAAATTGAAGGCAATCGACCTAGCAGACAACAGTGCAAGCGACGAACCAGCAGCAACCTCCACCTTGTGTTCATGTTCATCAAGTGAAAGTGAGGCTGAAGTCAGTGACAAGATGGCGGAGGAAGCTGCGCTGGTTCTCTTCAACTCGGACACTGAAGACGAAGATTTCAGTGGATTCAGTCAGCAGTATGACATTGAATAAATATGACTATCCCTAAATTATGGATCTTATTTTCGTTGTGTTTATTTTTTGTGTGTGTGGCACTAGCAGTATTTTCGCTTGCTTTTCTTTGTGTTGTTTCCGCTTGTGTTTTTTTCATAACCTACAGTACTGACAGCTTTTCTGTAGTATCGGTTTGTGTTCCGGTACCAGTAATAAGTGCAGCTTATAAGCCAGTGCGGCTTATGTGTGTATGAAGTTCAATTTTTTTCAAAATTTAGTGGGTGCAGCTTATATACCAGTGCGCTCAATAGACCAAACTTTATGGTACATCACCGTACAATAGCAAAAAAAAAAACAACCACCCTGTACAGAGCCTGTCACTCTCACCTTGCCCTGTCGCAGCTGCAGAATATTCTCACTGAGCCGAGCATTCAGTTTTTCCAGCTCGCTCATCTGATATTCTGCATCTTCTAACAGCGCCACCTTTCCCCGCATCTCTGTCCATGCGGCCGTGGGGACCTTCACGGAGGTGGCGTCTTCCTCAGCCCTTCGGGACTGATGCACTTCTGCCTGAGCGGCTTCCAACTGCCGCTGTAGTACGACCACACGCTTCTGGCACTCTTCCAACTGCTGCGGCAGCTGCTGCTTCTGGGCTGGAGGCATGTTCTCCAACACCTGGGAGGAAGGGAAAAAAATGTGATGCAGTTCATGATGAGAGGCCATGCAGTAATTTCTGTCCTCTAATGAATAAAAACCACAAACATACATACAAAATAAAACAAAACAAACCATACCAAACAAACAAAAATGAAAGAAAAAGAAGATATATCCAAACCAACTTCGAAACACAGTTAAGAGAACTACAAAATAATGAAATGTTCTTGATATAATTCAAAATTAGAGAAACATAGCAATGATAATGTTTAGAGCAAAGGAGCAAACAATAATTTTTCACACTAACAAGACGTTTCTCTCATACCGTCACTGTATGCAAAATAATAAAGAATATGAACTGTTTGGTCAAATCGTTGACCTCTAACATTCTATAAGATGTTGAAATACTGACTGCTGTCGTTGTTATTAATGCTTCAACGTGTTATTCTGACGACATGCACACACTCATACCTTCATTCAGCTCATAATTCTGAGCTCAGTTTTAATGTATCCTGAGAAACAATAGCCCACTGACAATTCCAGATGATACACTTGAAAACTTACCTGGCTGCCGACTGTTTCAAACTCCACAAGGCGAGACTTCAGTCTGTTCTCATTACGTTGCAACTGGTTGATTTTGTCTTTCATTATTTCCTCTGTCTGTTCCAGTTCTCGCACACGAGCCTGGGCATCAATGTCACGTAGCTCATATTCACGCACCTGAAAAGCCACATACAGGCAATTAACCCCTAGGTTGCCTATATGACGAGATAACTCGTTATGGCAAGCATGTACGCTTCGCTGCCACAATGACGAGATAACTCGTCATCGAAATATTCTGACTTTTCCCTGCTTTGCGTTCAGTTCGTTGACAAAAATGCTGGTAGCTTTAGCTTGGGGAATCATTCTAGATTCTATTCATAGCTAGAAACCCCATCTACGTCATGAGGCAGTCCTTTATTTGAACGTTTTTGTTGGGTTACTGTCCCAGTGTTCCTGGCTCCTCTCCTCGCTCGCTCAACAAAATGTCGGACTGACATGTCAAGACATGCGATCGTAGCGAACTAAATCAACCAAGATTGCTTTCTTTTGCTGATGCTCAGAAAGAATTGAAGCGTAAACTCAAAGAAGACAGTGATGAACATTTATAGGACAATTTGATAGAAAATAAAGGGAACAATCAAGAGAGTGGCCAAGATACGACTATCAGTGAGTGATGCCGGCTGTGCAAACCTTAGCAGACGACAGAAGTGACTGAATTTTTATTAGCAGGACAGTGCAAGCGATCTTCTTGGCACTCAGCCAACGCGGTCTGATGAGAACTGGATAAAGTGACCGTGTGAGAGGGGTGAAGAGGAAGGGGGTGGAGACTGAGGGGGCGTGGCTTCACATCCATATTATCACTTGCAGAAGTCACAATGCATTGTATATCTATCTCTTTTTAATTTTTTTTTTTTATTGTGGTTGTTCTAGTATGATTTTGTGTATGCAGATATCCATTTGTCCAGAAAATATGATATTTTAGTGCAAAATACCTGACTAATGTTAGTAATGAACAAGTTGAAAATGTGACAAAAAACCCCCATTGATTTCAAAACAACAGCATGTCACTAAAAATATATAAAATGGGAAAACATCGTGTGTTTTGTGTTCTTTATTCATTTATCTTTCAGAAAATATATACTTTTATGGGTCTTTCTCCAATAACAAAGAGCACAGAATTTTTTGAAAATTTATACCCGTTTTTTTGTGAAAAAACCCTGGCAAATAGATTTCACTTAAATCTTATTTTCCTGGCAGCGAAAGGGTTAATCATTTTCACTATCTGTGCACTGCAAATTCGTGACTAGCATCAATGTCACGTAGCTCATATTCACGCACCCTATTTGTGCACTGCAAATTCGTGACTAGCATCAATGTCACATAGCTCATATTCACGCACCTGAAAAATCACATACAGGCAGTTAATCATTTTCACTTGAGAAATCTGCTGTGAAAAAAAAAACCCACCACCACCACCACAGTTCAATGCATAACAATACAACACACCATGTCACTCACCTTCTTCTGCAGCAGCCCTTCACTCTTCTGCAGACTATCCACATGCTGACTGAGCGACACCTGGGCGTCAGTGGCAGCAGACAGCTTGCGGTCCATCTCATGAATCTGCCCCTGCTGCTGCGCCACGTGCTGTGACAGCACTGCGTTCTCCTCCACTGCACGCTGCAGCCGTGCCGACAAATCCATGTTGATCACATCCAGTTCTGATGCCTTGCTGTGTGCCGCTGCTTCAGAATTCTCCGTGTGCTGCAGGCGGCTTTGCAGACTGGCTTCCACGTTTTCATAGTTCTTCAGCCTCTGGACCAGAGTGGTCTCCAGTGATTCCAGCTCCTTGACGCGGACCTCGAGGTACTCGACGCGGTCGGATAGTCCCCCTTTCTCGATCTGGAGGTCCTGCACCAGCTTGCGCAGTGAGACCTCAGAGGAAGAGAGCTGCTCCATGGAGGCTGTAAGGTCACCTGACTTGCTGAGCCACACCTCTTCATCCAGCTTCAGCTTGCGCACTAACTCCTTTAGTCTGCGCTCATGAACCTGAAACACGGTCATTCCAAGGTCATCGTTGTGGTTATGGTTCCATCAAGGAATAAAAACCAACTCTTTAAGGATTGTCTCTTGTAATTCTTCTTGGTCCTATGTTTTACATCCTCTTTCCCCTCCCCTTTTTCCCAGTTTACTATCAGTCTAATCACTACATAAATCATCCTCTGATTGATGAATGGACTCCAGCTTTCACATCCACTGCTCTCCTCTAAAGTCACCAAATATTAAACAAACAAAAAAGGAAAAAAACATGAAGACCATCTTTCTTCAAAAAACACAACAAAACATAATTCTGAAAGATCTCTAATACTTTTACCACACATAATTTCAAACATCATTTTCAAATTTCTAAAAATCACAAAATCAAACAAACAAAAAAGGACAAAACATGAAGACCATCTTTCTTCCAATAACAACAAAACAGGGTTTGAATCTCGGTAATGGCGCCTGGAGGGTAAAGGGTGGAGATTTTTTTCCTATCTCCCAGGTCAACATATGTGCAGACCTGCTGATGCCAGAACCCCCTTCATATGTATACGCAAGCAGAAGATCAAATACACACGTTAAAGATCCTGTAATCCATGTCAGCGTTTGGTGGGTTATGGAAACAAGAACATACCCAGCATGCACCCCCCCGAAAATGGAGTATGGCTGCCTACGTGGCAGGGTAAAAACGGTCATACAGGTATGTACATACTAGTGAATGTGGGAGTTGCAGGCCACAAACAAAGAAGAAAAGAGGGTTGCAACTGCAGCAGAAGGAGCACTGCATACCTCTGGTTCAAAACAAATCAAACCATTTTGTTAATACCCCAGCTGACTGCAAAGGGGTCATTTCCAGGTTTCATACCTCTAGTTCGTGGACTCGATCTTCCATTCGTGATATGCTGTCCTCCAGCTCACTGCAGCGATTGTAGAGGGAGCGTTCACTGTCCTCCAGGCTGGACACCTGGGACCGCAGGTTCCTCTCCTGCAGCATCAGCTCACGGATGCGCACGTTCTGCTCATGAATCGTGGCTTTGTCCTTGCGAGTGATCTCATGCAGCTGTTCTCTGTCCGACTCCACTTCGCTCAGCTGGAAATCGCAGACAGAAACATAAAATCATTTCCTGATTGTAGAATCATGAGTGTAGGATATGGGAAAGAAATGTAGCCTGTAGTATACTTTTTTTTTTCAGTCTCTCAGTCTGTCTGTCTAACACCCAAAGGCAGAAACATACACATGGTTTCCAAATTCTGCCGTTCAACTTTGTTCAGCTAAAAATCACAAACAGAAATATACAAACTATTTCTTTATATTACAATAATTGATTCAGGATAAAGGATAACAGAAAGAAAAGTAAACCACTAGAATATGTTCCTTTCAGTCTCTCTGCCTCTTAAAGACCCAAAGAAAGAAAATGGCTCATAGTTTCCCAATTCTGACATCCAGGGATAAAAGAAAGAAACTTAACAGTATGATATATTGCTTTCAGGCTCACATCCTGACCTGTTTAACCAATTTACTACATAAAATAAAACAGAGCTGTTTTACAACACTGTGTCCCAAGACGACTACCTTCTCTATCTCTCCAGCACTATACCAGAACTATCTGTCCTACGAGGCAATTCTCAGTGCTGTTAATATGAACAATGTGTTTGGGCATGCCTCACTGCTTTTATTCTTCTGTCGTTTCCCATTTGTATTGTGGAGCACATACCAAATATGCCTCACAAATTTATTATTTCAAAACTGTTTTGAACATTTCAGATTTTTTGGGCAGTGAAGAGAACGACTGATGATAATGTAGTTTAAAACATCCGCAAAACTCTGCCCATGCTTTCTCATCACCATCCACTAATTCAGTCACTGTCTGCCTGAACCAGGATTGTAATTCACACTCTTCAGAATCACAGTGAACAGACCCTAATGTTTCACACACACACACACAAAACACACTCACGCGCGCGCACACACACACAAAACAACTCAAACTTAAAGCCCAAGTCCTGACCTGCTGTTGGAGATAACTCACACGCACGCACACACTCTCACGCATGCATGCACACACGCACGCGCGCACACACACACACACAAGGACCCAAACTCAAAGCCCACATCCTGACCTGCTGCCGGAGATAACTCTCCAGATTCTCCAGTTCCTTGATGCGCTTCTGGAGCACATCCTCGGGCCTGTCCCGCATGGTGCTGTCACTGTCAGGGTCCTGGTAAGTGCTGGGTTCTGCCTCTGACACCGACCCACTGCTGCCCACTGGCTCCTCTCTCCGGCCTCCAGCAAACAGCAGGCTCACCTCCTTGCTGGACGCACCAGGACTCTGGGTCTGGAGGGACAACATCATCGCAAACTGTACAATACAACACAAAGCGTGCTGTGCGCAAGGCCCGAGCAGCATCCACTGCCACGACGCACCTACTCACTCGTGTCCCACAATTGGGCGAGACTTCAGGGCCCGGATTTGCCTCATAAGTCACCTCTGGACGCACAGCCACCTATCTTACATCTGATCTATGGACCCATGGTCACCTTCGAGTCCAAAAAACGGACTTCACAATACAGTGTGATACAATACAGTACAATACAATGCAGTATAATACAATACAATGGAATACAATACAATACAGTACAGTACAATACAATGCAAGACCACTAAAATGAATCCCTAACAGGGGAAATTATTGTGTCAGCTCAAACACATACACACATAAAATCACATAAATTGCAATGACAAGAACAACAGTGTGTGTGTGTGTGTGTGTGTTCGCTCCTTCTCAGTTTAATGTCTTTTCACTGTAAGTGATATTAGACGAGGGTAGGAAAAAAATTGAGGGGGGAAAAGAAATTACTGTGTACGTATGCGAGTAAGTGAAAGTGTGCGTGCGTGCATGTGTCCACACAGAAAATGATTGATTTAAGTTTTGTTTGATTTTTTTTTTTTAAGCATAACAATATAACTTCTTTCTAATGAAAAACTAACAACTACAACAGCGAACCAACTGGACTATTAAACAAGGATTTGAAAAAGTCATACTTTAGCAATGGACTGCTGAAGATTGTCAACACTGAAGATGATTTCAATTCAGGGATGTGAGACTTCAACATATGGCAAGTTAGTACATGACTGGCTGTTACGTAAGCACCACAGATGGAAGAAACATTACCGACATTCTTGGTCTTAAAACAATTCATTTTACATCTGCAGATTACAGAAATGATTTGCCTCATACATTTTCTGTATATCTTTATGTAACTCAGAGTTACTAGTGTTTTTTTCTTCAAGCTGAAATTGTGACCATTGGACTTATTCTATCATTGTGAACATTCTTGTGAAAGTGAGATATTTAAATCTAGACTTATTCTACAATGGTGAACATTACTGTCGCGAAAGCGAGATATTTAAATCTAACTCATTCATGGAACTTGTAGCTCCATTTTTAGCCAAAATGACAACTTTTTCATTATAGTAAAAACTGCAATAAGAATGGAATCCAGCGAGAGGTTATGCAAGAGCCTCTAATAAGAGTTTGTGAATCAAATGGTTGATTTCAATAATGAGTTCATACCTACCTGCTTCTTAAAAAGTTTAATAGCATGAAGAACGGATTTAGAATCAACACAAAATGGAATCTGAAATATAGTTTTCGAAAGGATATCATAAAATGTAATGCCATTAGCATTGCTATGAGTTCAGCTGTGAAGATGGACTTATTCTCTCCCAGATGAAATGAGTTATGAAACTAAAGTGTGTGTGTGTGTGTGTGTGTGTGTGTGTGTGTGTATAAAGCAGCCCCATTCACTGACCTGTAACCTATGCTCCAGGGAATCCTTCT
>NC_134877.1:43786287-43813787 GCF_041734735.1 Babylonia areolata
ACAGGATGCATCAAGTTCTGACTCTACAGCACCACACGTCCGTGCGTGCCGAGAGAAATAAACAGTCCCCGTGGGCAGTCTTGTGTGTCAATAATTCAGCAAACCCGCGACGAACCCTCGCACGCACACACACACACCAAAGCGTGCCAGCACAGCATCGGGTGCTGAACAACCAAGAATGCGCGCGCTGGCTGGCCCACCTGACAGTCAAAAGTCACCCGTGCACGTGAACAAGTCTCAACTTGTAGACTCCTCTAACCGCGCGGACAGACATACTTTAAAGACCCTCAAAACATTCTGTCAATCGATCGTCACCGAAAAACCGATAACATATACCGCCCCCACACCACTTTCAATATATTTGAACACAACGTCAGTTGCAGCAACCGAGATAGGTAATCGACACACTGGGCGATATATTACATCGATAACCCCCACCTGCCATCCACAGTTCCCCTGTCGACCTAACTCAGCACTTGTCTGTTCTCTTATCTGTGCTGTGCCCTTCATTTCATTCTACTTTGTCTATTACATCCACCCAATTTTTCACCCCCTAAAGGTCCTTTGCTCGCTAATCGATGAGCTTATTGTTCAGAAGAACCCGTATGATAAAAGCAGACGGCTTTTAGACCAGAACAAACGACACACCCTGAAACTGGGTGAGCACGTGAAAGGTAAAGAAAAAGCTTTCCGTACAAAAATTATATTCCATATAACTTATCAAGCAATTGTCCTACAGGGTGTGGCCGTGAGCGTGGGAAGGCGTGTGGCCGTGACTGACACACCGTCGATCGGCGCCAAACCAACCACTGACTTCACTTTTTCACGCCGTTAATTTGTCAGTCAGTCGGCTTTTCAGCGTAAACGGATCGTCAATCACAGGCACTTGACGCAAAAAAAAAAAAAAAAAAAAGTGAATGGAGACGGAGGTAAAGGTGGGAGTCAAATTACGGACTACTACAAACCCAGTGTAAGTTCGCTCACACTGCATTGTAATCCACCAGAGCTGAACATCTCTCTCTCTTTCGTGTGTGTGTGTGTGTGTGTGTGTGTGTGTGTTCTTCACTCTAACAACTGTCAGTGATAGATCATGTCAACCAATATAGTTCCAAGCTAGTTTAGGAATGAAAGCGACTCGAGGAAGATGGAGGAAAAAAAGAGCACGAAAATTCTCCTTGATTGCAGAGTGGGGGGTGCGGGGACCCTCTACCTTTTTACTGGCAGCCTACCCACCCATTACCCCCTTCACATTAATAATACATGACCATGCAATCCTTTATCAGACCGTTAATATTTATCATCGACATGAATCATGTAAGTTACCAAGTGTCGTGGTTTTTTTGTTGTTTTTTTTGGGGGGGGGGGGTGGTTGTTTGTTTGTTTGTTTTTTGTTTGTTTTGAAGTTGTTTTTTGTCCAGAACTCACGAAATTCACTCTAAATATGCGTTATCATCATCAATTGATTTTTCAGGCGCTTGTACATTTACTTCGATTCCGATCATTCCTCGGCATTCTTTTAGTCACCCAAATGCACGCCCTCGTAAAAGTCTCCATAAATCGGTTTGAACTTGAGCTGTCACCCCTTTTCCCAGCTCCGGCTAAGCCCGACGAAAGTTTTGTCTGCCACTATATGTGCGGACCCTTTTGTACTGAATGTATGCAAAGCAGTTTTATCTGTTGGTGCTATTGTCAAGTTGCGCTGTGTGGAAGACATATATAATAATACTGTGTTCTGGGTTCTGTGATGACACAGAAATAGGAGAGAGAGAGAGAGAGAGAGAGAGAGAGGACAGTGACAGGGATCGAGGGGGAGAAATAGTGAAGGGGGAGAGAGAGACATGCAGGGAGAGAGAAAAACAGACCACACACACACACACACACACACACACACACACACACACAGAGAGAGAGAGAGGAATATGTTTTCTGACGAAACAAACAAATGCTTTTATTCATAAAGCCTTTGGAAGGATATCAAAAAGAAATGGGTAAAAAAAAATCAGGGCGCGCTCGAGAGAGAGAAAGGTGGGGATTTACAGATACTGTACGATGAATTCAACATTAATTCCACCCTCAAAAACGGGGTATGACTGTCTACATGGCGGGGTAAAAACGGTCATACGCGTAAAGGCCCACTCGTGTACGTGGGGGTTGCAGCCCTCGAACGAAGAAGAAGAAGATAAATTCCACGGTGGGAGGGAAGTGTCTCCTCACATGTGAAATGTTTTCAGTAGTTCGTACTGTTTATTTTTCTCTCTCTCATGTTGTCAGTCTATTACGCCCTTCGCTCTTCTTCTCTTCTTTCTTATTATACCCGTTCTTCTTTGTTTCTCCTTCTTCACTGTTTGGGTGCTGCATGGTGTCTCTCTGCCTGTCTGTCTATCACTATGCAACCATCGTCATCATTCACGCATCTGCAGTTTACATTCGTTTCAGTCCTAATTGTGCCTGTGCACGCAAATCACACACGCGCGCGCGCGTGGGCGCACGAAGACAAACACGCGGAAACGCATTATTTCCTCCCCTATTTGCTCTGGTACCACCATCATATGAAACCAATTTTTTTCAGCAGCCACATACTGATATACTTACTTATCTGCTATTCCCACCCCCTTTCCAACCATTTCATCTCTCTCATTTCAGTGTTCAGTGTTCTCTCTCTCTCTCGCCTCAACTTCTCTCAATTTTATCACATCGGTTTTCAGGCGCCTGTAGGTCCTGTTCGATTCCCAATCATCGCATCGCACACTTTTTTGTCGACGCGTCTCCACAATACAAGTCACCCCGGTGACCTCCCCCCCTCCCCCTCCCATTCCTCCCTTTTCTTCAATCGGTGTCTGCTTTCACTGATGACCTCCCTCACCCCACCACCACCCCCACCATTACCCACCACCCGTTCCTCCGACCACCGCCTTGATCCCTTTACCCAACCACCACCTTAATTCCCCCTACTCCACCTCCTAGCTCAACAAAAAGTGGTGTCGTCTGCCATTGTTTGGTGCTGTGTGTCAGGTGTGTAAGCTCTTTCTTTGTGAGGAACTGTGGGTGTCCACTGGTGTGGGGTCACAGCGTGATATATGGCACAATGACGTTTACAGTTCTTGGGCTCTGGGGTCCGCCGTTTGTGGAAGACTTGGGGGACTTACAAGTACCGACTGATATGTTTGTACTTAGTATGTGCGTGTACACGTGTGTGTGCCTCTGTGTATGCGCATACACACGAGCATCATATAGACAGAATTCCCATGAGTATGCATGTTTGTCTACATGCATCTCTCTCTCACTCTGTGTGTGTGTGTGTGTGTGTGTGTGTGTGTGTGAGAGAGAAAGTTAGAGAGAGAGAGAGAGAGTGTGCGTGTGCATACATGAGCAGTATATATATGTTTGTGTGCATACTGGCATACTTCTATGTGTGTTTGTATATGTGCATGCATGCATAAATGTGTGTGCACACATGCATGCATAAATATGTGCATGGTAATGTAGGTGTGTGAGTGTGACTGTCTTTGAGTGCAAATGTGCGTGCATGCACATGTGTGTGTCTGTGCATGCACTGATGTCTACATGCATATGTGTTTTAGTGGCTTAGTGTACATGTGTGTGCGTGTGTGCATGCACAGACGTATGCACACTAATGTGTATGTGCACGTGTGTGTATGTGTGTGTGTGTGTGTGTGTGTGTGTGTGTACATGTGCACAAGCAATGTATATTAAGAAACAGTGTGAGGGAAAGTTCACGACTGTGTGCATGCTTGTCAGCAAGATGATATGCAAGTGTGTATCACAAACAGTATAAATACGTGCAAGCACCTGCATGCGTGTGTATATATGTGTGAAAGGATGTGACAGACTTGGCAAGACACACATCGTGAAACAAAGGATAGGGGGTAGTGGATCAGTGTGACTAACAATGAAAAAAGCAAGACTAACAGACTGACAAAAGACCTTGGAAAAACTAAATGAGTAGAAAAAAGAGACTAACAGATGAAAAGAGAGGAAAGAAATGATGAGGAGGGGGAAAGAGGCAAAGAATGACACAGAGAAAGACAGACAGAGTGAAAGACTCATGGAACAAACATGCGTGAACACAAGCACATAATCAATGGTACCTGATGGAAAGTTCACACAAACTGCAAAGGGATCCAGAAAGAAGATAAAAACTCTTGTGTAACAGTAATTTTCTACCTTGAAAACAGAATATGACTTCCTACATGATGGGGGGAAGAACAGTTATGCATGAAAAAGCCTACTCATACATATGAGTGACCCGAACGTGGGACTCACAGCCCACGAAGAAAGAAGAAGAAAACTGTTATTTTCCCCTAAACCTTGATCCCTTTGCATTATGCATGAGTGCACCTTACTTAGGTGGATAAAACCAGCACCAGATTCAAGCACAAACAGAACAAGCTAAAAAAAACCCAAAACAATACTGATGAAGGATGGGATAAACTGGGTCAGAAAATAAGATGAAATATGACTGAATGTCACAACATGGACATGAACAAAAACTTCCCTTCTCTTGCACAGTCTTTCATGCATTAATGAACAGAGGTACTCATGACCAGTATGAATAATGCTGAAAACAAAAAGCATGCATCCTACTATTCTGTGTTGAAACTAAAGGTGATCAATCTTGCAGTTCAATCAAACACAACTGTCGATAGTTTAAAAAAATAAACGGTCATAACAAAGTGGGTGACACATTTCAACCTTCAGCAAATCCAGAAAATAAAGAGGTGACCATCACCTTGACTGCTAACATGTCGGAAGAGGCTTGTCAACTTTTCTTATTGGACTCTACAAGTTCTGATTTCTCAGGCTTCTCATGCCATAACAAACATGAATCTGATTCATGTGTGAGGACATTTTCTTTTCCTATTTCTTTGTTTTTTGTACCAACAAATGTTACAATGTGGAATGTTTGTTACTTTCAGTCAGTCAGGGTTTGCTTGTCCAATACATATTCTCAAGTTCAACCAGGATGATTGTAATTCAAGATCGAGCGCCTTGTACACAGGTGGGCCTTATTCAAGGATTTTTCATCTTTGTTTTTTCTCATTCAGAGTAGATGTGCAGGTGACACTTCATCTGCAGGAACACTACACACTGTAACACCAATTTAGAGGATGCATCTTCAGGAGCTCCTTAGAAGGAAAGAAAATTATGGTATATGTAAACAAAAACAGGACTGAAACAAAAACAGAACGAAACAAAGCTTAAACCTCACCTGGACTGGAAGCTAAGACGTCTGTCCGACTCCAGTCTACGAGCTCCCAGGGTTGTGGTTCCTGCTCCACTTCTTGCTCGCATCAATTCATCTTCAACTTCTTTCAAGGTCATTCTGCAGACAAGATAGGGAGAAAAAAGTAAGAGTTCTGCATCATCTTTTTTTATTTGAAAAAATGTACATAAAAATGGCAAGTAAACATATCAATCATGTGTCTTGAGCTGCCAGGTAAGCAAATTAAAAATGCCTATTTATATTATTTATCACTGATATTATTATCAATTCATTACTGAATGCATTTTACAAATGCACATTTTATCATCATTTATCATCACCATCATCATCATCATCATTATCTTTATCAAGAACACCATCACCATTTACAACACTTATAGTAATACTATAAAATCAAAAACAGAAACAAAACAAACAAACAAGAAAAGAAAGAAAACCAGAATGACTTTCACATGCACAGAGCAGTGAAGCACGACTCAAACACCTGCAATCATCATTGTGCATGAAGATTTTCTGATTACCTGAGGTTGTGCTCTGTTTCCATGAGGTGAGACACCTGTTTCTGCAGGTCAGCCTGAGAGGTCAGCAGCTCCAGCAGTTCCTGATGCAGGGGCCACGTGGGACTCTGTGCACACACACACACACACACACACACACACACACACATGTAAATGTTTGAATAGAGTCCATCAAATACCAGTAGGTTGGTACCACTTGTACCTACATTATTTAAGCAAAAAAATCCCTAACAAAAGAATGACTTTATGTCCTTTGATTTAGAGAACAATAATGGGAATATTATCATGTAGCATACAATACCAAACTTTGGCTCACAGCCATAAAGACTGAGGAAGACACAAACAATGCAAAACAGAATGTAGCAGCACACACACACACACACACACACACACAATTTGCATGCATGCACATGTACATTCACACACACCACAGATCAAAACCTGAAATTCACCAAACTGAATCTGTTTGATTTGCAGAACAAATTTGAAAGCTGAAAATTAGAGACTGGTGAACATGCAAAGGGAGAGAATCCACTGACATCGAAAGATCTTTTGACAATGGTTCTACATGATCGACAGTGAGCAGTGTACTGAACTGAATGAACAACTTTCAGGAAAATCACAAACTATAAGGCAACAACAACAACAGAAACCATTTCTTGGAAAAAAAGAGTACAATATTTTATGCAGGAAGGCCAGCAAACATGTGAACACCTGGACACAAGCTCTCTCTCTCTCTCTCTCTCTCTCTCACTCTCACACACACACACTTCCCCTCCACAGCTGCACAAAGTACAATTCCTCCTACCTGAGTGTGGATGGTTTGCTGGATGGTTTCGATCTTCTGCTCCAGGGTGTGCACACTGCGTGTTCTGACCACCGTGACCACTTCCTGCACCGCCCCCTCTGCCTCTTTCAGGCTCTTCTCCAGCTCCACCACACGTGACTCCAGGCGAGAGATCTCCGACTGGAGCTGAAGTGTGTCTGCAGACTGCTGTGCTCCGGACACTTTCCTGCTGCTTCTGTCAGCATGGGGGACGGCAGGTGAGGTGTCTTGGGGCACAGCATGAGTCTGAAGGTCCTGGAGTTGAGCTTTGAGCACTGCATTTTCCTTGAGAGCGTCGTGCAGAGTGAGCACTTTCACAGAGTGTGCAGATGAGGAATGAACACCGCTGGAATCAGAATCGTAATGCTCCCCTGAAGAGTCAACACTACTGCGTTTATAGGGGAAACCACTACTTCCAGAACCATCTGAGTGAGCTTTCTTCAGGTCTTTTCCCAGCTGAGCGGTTTGGGTTTTGTTGTCTGAACTCTTAGAACCGTGAGCACCTCCCTGAGACAATGGCACCATTTGTACTGTCAGTTTTGAACACATTTGTGGTGGTGGGGTTGAATACTGGGGGTCAGGACTAGACATGTAAGAGCTTGACACACTTGCACCGGATGGAAGAACAGACTGAGAGGTGTGGGCCTGCGCAACTTGCACAGTGGGTTCCCGGGTTACCCCCCCTGCCAGCTGCCGGCACCGGGACTCTGCCTCTTTGAACTCTGTAAGCACCTTGGAATGTTCCTGTTTGAGGTGGGAGTTTTCCAGCTCCAACTCCTTGTACCTCTCACAGACATCCTCCATCTCCTCACGGAGCACCTGTATCTCCTTGCGGAGGTCACACTCTCTCTGAGACTGACTGTCCAGCTGGTTCTCTATCTTTTTCTCGCTCTCTTCCAGAGCGGACAGTTTTTCTTCATACTCAGAGCGGACAGTTTGTAACTTTGCCTGCACATGCTTCAGTTCCTTCTGAGCATCTTGCAGCTGCCTTTGCTCTGACTCAATCTGGTGAGCCAGGTTGTCACTCTTTGATTGTTCTTGACCAAACTGACTCTGCAGCGAGTCCAATTTCTCAGAAAGAGCCAAATTTTCTGAGGTTAGAGACGCTACCTTTTCTTTCCAGTCATCTTCTTGTTGAAGCAGAATTGACACCTCTTCCTCCAGTTTGTCCGCTGTGTTCGCTCGGTGGCGAGAACGGTCCAGCTGTGTGCGAAGTGCAACTTCGTTCTCCTCCAACTCTATCACTCTCTCCATCAGGCGATCTTCCGCTTGCTCCAGCAGGTGGAGTTTGTCTGTCAGCTGTCTCCTGTCTGCTTCACCAGCAGTGGCTTGCTCCAAGTTAATGGACAACCTCTGGTTGGCTGATTCCAGTTCTTGAACTCGTGCAAACAGTTCTGGAACTTTGACAGTGTTGGTTTCATGAAGGTCTTCTGTATTTACTGAAGCATCTGTAGAGTCAGTTGAGATTTGTTTGCATGAGAGGAATTCTGCAGTCTGTGATTCTTGATCTTGTTGTACTTTTGGTGTGTGACTATACTTTGCAAGTTCTTCACTAAGCTGTTGTTCACGTTCTTCAAGATCAATAATTCTGGACATAAATGCGCTTTCTGAGTCTTGCAGCACACTCAGCTTGTTCATTTCTGTTTTACTATTATCCAAGTCGTTTTTCAGATTCTTGTTTAGGGCCTCTAGGTCAGCTACTTTATTCTGCAGAACTTCATTTTCTGATTCCTGGTGCTTCAGTTCCTGCAACACACTGTCAAGTTTGGACTGTGCTTCTGTGCGAGACAGCTGAAGATTGTTTACAGTCTCTCTCAAAGTTTCCAGTTCTGCTGAATCTTCCCTGGTCAGCTCTTCTTGTTTGTCTATCTGAAGGTTGAGGGCCTCATTCTGCTGTTTCAGTGAAGTGACCTCCTCTTTAAGTTCAGTGTTTTCAGTTTCTAATGGCACAATGACACTCTGCTCTACATCAGTGATCTGTTCCAGCAAATCCATCTCTCTCTTCTCCAGGACATGAAGCTTCTGGCACATCTGGCTGTGGTCTTCCTGGTGCCTGACCATCAGGTTCTCCATAGCAGTCACTTTCTCCTGCAGACAAGCTTCTCTTTTCTGATGGGCCTCCTCCCTTTCTTTCAGCATCTTAAGTTCCTGGTCTTTCTCTTCAATGCTGAGGCCAAGTCTCTGCTGAGTCTGCTGTTCTTGTCTAAGTGAAAGCAGTTCTTTGTTCAGCTTGCCTGTTTCTCCATCTCTCTCTTCAGCTTCTTTCAACAACTGAGCCATTCTCTCCTGGGTGGCTGTGGCCTCTGCAGACATCAGCTCAATTCTTCTGTCTGCCTCCTGCCTGGAACTTCTCTCAACCAAGATCTGAGACTTCAACCCCAGTATGTCAGATTGCAGATTTGTGATGGTTTCCTCTGATGCATCTAATTCCTTCTGGAGTTTTGATGTTTCTGCAAGAGCAGATTCTTTTTCATCCTTCAGATGGCTGATCTCAGACTCAAGTTCCATCATTTGACTCCTCTCCTGCTTCAGCAGGTTCTGGACTTCCTTCTCCTGCTCCTGGTTAACTTGGAGCTCCTTCACCAGACACTGAAGATCAGCCACCTCCTCCTGCAGACACCGTCTGTGGTCTTGCAGCTGGGCGTTCAGAGTGTAGCAGTCTGTCAGATCACTTCTGGCTTTCTGTAGGTCTTCTTCCAAGTTCTGCTTCTGAGTCAGCAGCTCTGAGACGTTACCTTGTTGTGCCTCTTGGTGTCTGGACTGGGCCTGAAGCTGGGCTTCCACCTGGGAAACCTTGGTCTTCAACATGGTTTCCTGCTGCACCAAGACCTCTCTCTGCATGCTGCTCTCCTTCTCTTGAAGCTGAAGCTGGGAAAGTGTATCCTGCAAAGTCTTTGCTTCAGATTTAGCTTCATTCAAGTTCCTCTCAAGTTGGGACATTTCTTCTAACTGTTGCTGGATTGTTTTCTTGCTTGAAGTAAGATCTGCTTCCAGGGAAGATGCTTTTTCAACTGCTGTGTCTTTTTCAAGCTGTGTGTCTTTCAACCTTTTCTCCCACATCAACATTGTGTCTTGCATGTCACTGTCTTTCTGCTTGTAAAGAGTGTTCAGGTCTAATTCCACTGCTGAAAGCTGGTCTGACAGTTCCCTTTCTCTGTCTTTCAAGTTTTCAATTTTGGACAACAAGTCATTCTTCGTGGATTCCAGTTTTTCAATGACTTTGCCTTTTTCCATCAACTCACTCCTCAAAGACTCGCATTCTGTGTCAAGTAAAGAACATGCCTGATGAAACTCACTCTCTCTGATAGACATCTGTGTCTGAAAGTCATGGTCTTTGTCCTTCAGCTCAGCCTCCAGTTCAGAAACCTTCGCTGTCAACTCAGACTGGAGAAGCTCCTTTTCTCCTTCCAGTGTCTCATTGTGAAGTTTCAGTGATTCTACACTGGCTTTTTCTTCTTCCAGTTTTTTCTCAGCTATTGCAAGCTTTCTGGAATATTCTTCAGATTTAGCATCTGACTGAGTGAGCTGGAGCTTCACAGCCACTAATTCCTCTTCTACAGATGATAGCTTTGTGGCAGCAGATTTCTGCTCAGTTTCCAGCTTGGAGTGAAGAACGGTTACCTGTTCAGACATGACAGAATCTTTGTCAGTCAGCTGTGCCTCCAAATGTGAAATACAGGTGTCTTTTTCAGCTGCTTTCTTTTCAAGTTCTGACATAGTGGATGTCATGAGAATGATTCGTTCCTCCATCTCTGCAATGTGACTGTCTCTGTTAATCATATCCTGACGAGCTTCTTCAAGCTTTGTGGATAAATCAAGGTCTTTTGTTTCTAACTGTGCCTCAAGATCCCCAATCTGACTTTCTCTGTCTTCTAAAACAGTTTCAAGATGAGTTACATGGGCTGTTTTATTGCAAATGTCCGTCTCAAGGCTAATGATGCGACTTTCTTTCTCTCTGATAGCTGTCACCATCTTGTTGACATCTTCATCTCTTCTGGCACGGTCTTTTTCTACCTGAGAGACATGTGAAACCCTGTCATCCACTTCTTTTTCTAGTTTTGTGATTTGAACTTCCTTCTCTGTCACATCTTTTTCCAGCTTACTGATCTGTGATTCTGATCTACTAAGCTCCTGTTCAAGTTTACTAATGCAAGAGACTTTTTCACCAAGTTCATTTTCAAGTTTATCAATGCGATCATCTTTCTCAGCAAGATGTGCTTTCAATGTCTTACTGTCGTTCATGTCTTTCTCCACTTCAGCAATTCTAGACACTTTTTGATCCAGATCTCTTTCCAGCTCACTAATGCAAATCATCTTTTCACTCAGATTTTTCTGCAGATCTGTTACAATGCTTTCTTTTTCAACCACATTTTTCTGCAGGTTGCTCACCTCCTTTTCCAGTTTAGAAATACAAGATTCCTTTTCACTCAGATCTTTTTCCAGAATATCAATTTTCATGCCTCTGTCATTCAGATCTTTCTCCATGTTACTAATGTGCTCATCTTTTAGGTTCACTGTCTGTTCAAGCTCACACTCCTTGGACTGATGGCTGCTGGTGATTTCCACCAACTCACTGAGTCTTGATTCTTTAGCGCTCAGCTCTTTCTCCAGTTCAGCAACACGATTGTCTTTGTGTTGCATCGATTCATCGTGCTCACTGAGTTTTGATTCTGTAGCGCTCAACTCTTTCTCCAATTCAGCGATGTGACTCTCTCTGTGCTGCATCAATTCACTGTGCTCACTGAGTTTTGATTCTGTAGCGCTGAGCTCCTTCTCCAGTTCAGCAATGCGACTGTCTTTGTGCTGCATCGATTCATCGTGCTGTGACACCAAACTGTCCCTGTCGGCCACGCTGCTCTCAAGGGAAGCAATCTTCTCCTTCAGTCCTTTCTCCCTCTGGGCAAACATCTCCTCCAGGATGAAGACCCGCTGGGTGTGCTCCGTGTCTCTGGACTGCACCAGGTTGTCCAGAGTCCGCTGGGTTTCTGCACGCTGCTTCTCCTCTTCTGCCAGGGAGGCCTGGGCCTCAGCAAGGCTGGCCTCCAGAGAGGTGACCTTCTCCCTGTAGGCTCCCTCGATCTGCAGGAACTTGGCCTCCAGCGATGCCACCTTGCGGCACCGCTCGTCTTTCTCGGCCAGCTTCTTTTCCTGCTCGGTGATCTTGGTCTTGTGCTCCTTCAGCTGGTCCATGAGTCCCGAGATGCGTATGTACAGTCCGTTCTCTTTTTCTTCCTGCCTCTTCGTCTTCTCTTTCAGTTCTTCTTCGTGTTTTTCCAGCTCTCGTATCCTGGCATTCCCTTTGTGTTCCTTTTGCTTGAGGTTTTTCAGTTCAACCTAAAAAAGTAGCATAACAGAAAGGCAATCATTCAGTATTCTGTTTCATTCTATTCTACTTCACTGTCTCTGTCTTGTTTTCACTTAAAATCATGTTATTTTCTTGTCATATTTACTTTCATTGTATTTTAGTTCAATTTCACTTTATATCATTTTATTTCATTTAAGACTTGTACTGTTAAGAGTGAAAAACAGAAATGTTGGAGAGTTCTGTTGCTTTCAACTTAAGCAAATTATTCTCAACTGACTTCAGACACATCAAATAAGACAGACATGAAACTCAGATGGCATTGCAAAAAGAAATACGGCTCAGTTCAGAAATCATGTGCAAAACGCTGATATGGGTTTAGAAAAAAAAAAGATACAATTTTTATCATTCAGAAATTTTATTTTTGTTCATTATAAAATTGCCATCCACTGTAAAAAAAAAAAAAAAAAAAATTTAATGCACACACACACACACGTGTCCCCCACATGCACCCAAACACACACACACACACACACACGCACACACACACACACACACACACACACACACATAAACATGCGCCCCCCTCAGCTCCCCCCTCCCCACACATACCTCCAGTGTAACAATTTTCCCCTTGAGGCGCCTCTCGGTCTCCTCTAGCTGTTCCTGCAGGGTGACCTCTTGGGTCTCCATGGTTTCCAGCTGGTCCAGAAGGGATTCCTGTGATGTCCTCAGTTCGTCGATCTTGTCCTGGTACTTGAGCATCTTCTCCACCGTCACCTGAAATTTCATTAATAAATTATTGTACACTTCTTTGTACACAACCACCCCCTCTGTGCCGAAGTTTCCCCCTAAAGCTGGGGATGGGTATTTTCTAGGTACTTTACCATCTGCAGTTTCAGAACAAAATGCTAGCTACCGAAATAAGACACTGCATGATGCAAAGACATACTCTCACTTGTTTCTTCGTTGACATCTCATACAGGCATTTAAAAAAAAATATATGTATATATAAATATATATATATTTTTTATCTCTAAATGTAATTCTGATCTTCTTTGTAAAGCAACATACTCACCAATAGGAAACTGAATTATCATTGGTTCATGATAATTTTCTTCAGCTTGAAATGAAGAAACAATGAGGCCAAGAGAACAAAGGATTAACAAATAGTAAAGAGTGGTAATTTTCATCTTTTTTTTGGGCGCATTTAAGGTATTTTGTGCCATGCACAGTTTTTAACACAAAATGAGGAGTGGGCATTTACAAAATACTGGACGCTGACAAAATAGTTTTACAGTAACTTATCTGCCAAAGTTGTGGCACTTTTCTTTGCACTACCACTTTCCCCTGCTACTTCAACCATATATATTAAGAACAACAAACAAACAAAACAGCCCTCTGATTTGGCTCACAAATGCAAACAATAGCACCAAAACTCTGCACATGTATACATAATATATCAGAATAAGTCAACAACAAAAACCCAAAGATGAAATGGGGCCAAACGGTGAAGGAACACATAACTGTCACTGTCTGCCCAAACAAGGGAGTAAAACGAACCAACTTCGCACAACTGCAAAGAACCTACACACTCAAGAGACAACAATCACAAAACCTCTCGACTACAAACCTCTGAACTCTCGTACAGGGCCAGCTTTGCTCTGAGCTCTCTCTCGGTCATCTCCATCTCGGCCAGTGTCTCGCTCAGTTTGATCTCGTTCTCCCTCATGTTGGCAAGCCTCTCCTGGAGGTTGGCGATCTTTCCGTTCTTCTCCTCTTCCAGAAGGCTCAGCTGCCGCTTCAGTTTGGTGACCTGTGCAGTTGACCACAAAGATAATGCAGTGTTCACATGCTGTGGGTGTGTATGAATGTTTGTACTCCAATCTTTACATTAATTTATTCATTAATTAAATGACATCTATTAATTTGCTTTGTATCTTTTTTTTTTCTCCTCAAGGCCTGACTAAGTGCATTGGGTTATGCCTCTGGTCAGGCATCTGCTTAGCAGATGTGGTGTAGCATATATGGATTTGTCCAAACGCTGTGATGCCTCCTTGAGTAACTGAACTGAACTCAACTTACATTGTTTGCAATGTACAATTTTTAGCATTGCTGGGTGTGTTCACCTATGCAGAAAGTAATGATTGAAAACCATTTGATTTTGCTGCGGCGGAGGGGGAGGGGGGCATAATATGTGGCAATGTTACTTGTGAAATTTCTCTTTGGGTATACAACGTTCCTCTCCCCATTCTTTGCTATTATCAAGACCACATACAAAAATATAAGTATTTGCAAATCATTGGCAGGGTTGCTTCTGCAGTATGTGACTGCTGTGGGTTTTGTTTCTATTGGTGTTCAGTGTGTGACTGAAACTCAGTGAATAAGGCCAGTGTCTGTGAGATCAGTTTAAAGGCACACGGGACTATGAGGCAAAATGACTGGGAATAATGATCTTACAAACACAGCTATCATCAATATTGTAGTCATTCACACGCAACTACTGCTGTTTATCTATTTCACTAATTCACTATCACCATCATCATATCACTGCCGTCATTTTACAGATCCGCCTACCCTAAACTCTGTACTTGAGCACTAATAAACAAATGTGTGTACTTTCAGCAAAAAACAACAATGTATACTCTGCACACACTGCCGAAATAATGGAACTTTCTTTTTAACATAACCTGTACCCTCACATGTCATGCTCTTATTCTGGTATGAGTCTTTTCATAGTGTACTTATATTATTCAATGCTGCATATCATCATACTCATACAAAAAACTGCATACAATGTATGCAAAAATAGTACTTGTAGGCAGACCTGTTATTCAATCATCATACAGGTTGACAGGTCTATAATCCAAATATCATATTGGTAGACAGGTCTGATATCCAGATATGATATTTGTATACAGATCTATTATCCATAAAATCATACTGATAGAGTGGTCTGTTATCATCACTGGTACCTTCTTCCTTGGTGACTCATCACCAGACTCCTCATCCGATCCCCCTGACACAGGACTGTCACTGTGGGGCATGGCCTGAGCCCTTCTGGACGAGGCTGACAACTCATCTGCCAGGGAGCCCTGGGTGGGCCCAGAGTTGATGACCACGAAGTCCTGGGCCTCGGCCACCTTGTTCTTCAGGTCCTGGTTCATCAACTCCAGCATGCGCACCTTCTCCTCCAGGCACCGCAGGCGGTTGGCGTCCTCGTCCGCCACCCTCCGCCAGTTCTCTCGCAGTATCTCCTCATTCTCTTCCAGCTCATTGTTGCGCTCCCTCAGGCTTTTCACGTCCTGTTCCGCGTGGGACAGCTTTTCCTGGAGGGAGCGGTAGACAGGGTCCACCCCACTGGAGCTGTCGCGGGATTCCAGCTGCTCACGGAGAGACTTCTCCAAGGACTCCAGTTCGATGATGCGTTGGGAGGACTGTGCTTCCACTTTTTCCAGGAACTCCACCTGTAGAAGCCGTGTGTGGTTTTAGTGATCTGACAGACTTGCAATGTCTCAGTGAAACAAATATAATAAATAAACAACAGACAGACAATATGAAAGAAATACAATGGATAATAAAAGCCAACACTTGACAAAAAGACATGACAGACAGAACAGATGGGAATTGGGGAATCAACACTAGAATGACAGAACAAAATCTTTCAGCGCTATGTTGAATGATTACCAAATCTTTCTTTTTCTTCTTCTTCGCTTTTTTGTTTGTTTGTTGTAGTTTTTTGACACAACCCTTCCTGATTTCAGGCTCCTAACATTCACACGCACACACATGGCAGTAGTTTTTTTCTTCTTCTTTTTTAAACAGAAAGGAAAAAAAGAAGCAAATGAAAACAAACAAGATTTTAATAATTTACTGCAAGAAATATTTCAGGAACAAAGGCAACCTTGAACTTCACACTGATTCATGTTACAAATATGTACAAACGAACACACACACACACACACACACAGAGTTTTTACCTTCATCAATTAAAATGAATGAAAATAATAATTTTCTTCCCTTGTTTTCTAACCTGTCAATGAGGAAGGATTGGAGGGGGGGGGGGGGGGCAGTTTTAAATGATCAATTACATAACTCTATACACAAAATCATGCTGATTCATTTCTTTTTGTTTTTTTACCATACACAGTCATGCACAAAAATGAACATGCTCACAGTTCATTTTATTTTCATGTTTGTTTGTTTACATGCAGTCATCACTAATCATGCAAAAGAAAATGTAGTTTATACTCAGCAGCTTTTCAAGCTGTCTGTACTAGATAGTTCTGAAGCAATTACTCTTTCTTTCTGCATGGTACTTTTCATGAGAAAAATAATTGTTGTAGTTTTCACTCAAAATTATATTATAGTGTTTTGTAAGAGTCAAAGAATGAAGAACCTTTTGTTTGATGTGAAAATATCCAATGGAGACATTGCATTTTACTTTTTCAGTTTCAAAGTGATCTTTAAAAAAAAAATTAAAAAGAAGCTTGAGTCACATTGAAAGTTTTCCGTTTATTGCAATACTTTAAAGTATTTGGAACCACGAACACATGCACTGAGAATACTAAGCAAATGCTTAAATAAGCATGCATATGCACACACACACACACACACACACACACACACACACACACACACACACTGTCTCTCCCTCTTGCTGTTACTCACTCTATCTGGCCCTACCACATCACACACACAGACATGCACCATGGCTGAGGCTCTAACAGAATAAGAAATAGAAAAAAAAAAACCCAACATAAATGCTATTTGTATAAATAATGTCCGATGATCACAACCAAAAAATAACACAGCAAGCACGTTAACACACACACACAAAGTTAACACACGCACACACACACACACACACACACACACACAGATAGAGGCAAAACAGTAAACTGATTAAAATGGAATGAACATTAGCAAATCAGTCGGACATTCATCACAACACACGCAAACACACACACAAGCACAATTAAACATTAGTAAATCACATATATTTCATGGCAACATGGTAAAATGGTACAACAAATCCAGAGGATTAAAAACAAAAGAAATAAAAACAGAAGCAAGACCACACTTCACTTACCAGACATCAAATCACAGTTAATATGCACACATTCTGGCCTGACTCAGAATATTACCTTGAACACATGCTTTTATTTTACAGACAGATCAAATAAATCTTTTTTTTTAAAAAAGAAGAAAAAAATGATTACTCACTATTTAGAAAAAGCATTCATGAGAAATTTTTTTTTTAAATGTAAAGAAGTTTGAAACATAAAAATCACTCCATGCAACTACTTCGAATTTTTCTTTTTTTTCTTGCAATTCAACGAAACTTTGTAACGGTAAAACATTCAAATCTACTCAACAGTGCAAAGAGTCCATTCTCAAACAGTGCTGTTAAACAACAAGTCGAGGAAGGCAGGCAGCAAACCAAACAGAAGAAACGCGTTCCAGCCAAGTACCTTCTCTTTCAAAGCCTGCTCCAAGATCTCTTTATCCAAAATGATCTCCCTTAGCTCACGCCCAGTGGTCTGCAAAGTGTGCAGCTGTTTCTTGGTCTCCTTATCCAGATGTGAGAGTTCGTCACACTTGTCTCTGTACTGGGCTTCGCTGATCTCAAGTTCGTTGATAGTCTGTTCAGCAACACGTAACTTGTCTCGGATCTGACGTTCATGGCCCTCTGACTCTCGCATTCGATCCTGCAGGTCTGTGCAGTAATCTTCCAGCTCCACGATTCTTTCGATAACTTCCTCAGGGTCCAGACGGGTAGCTGGTGAATATCCTCCAAGTTTGTCTGCGAGCCGTAAGTTCTCAGAGTGAAGAACTTGAAGCTGTCTTTCCAGCGTCTTGACCTTCTGCTTCGGTTTGTGCTTGAGGGACGGCTGTGAGGGATCGTCTTCATCAGAGGAGGAATCGTTGCTGGCTCGTGTGACTTTTTCTGACAGTTCCAAGTTCTCTGCTTCCAGTTTTTTCAGCTGCTCTTGTAAAGTTTTTACCTTCTGTGTGAGAGCCTGGATCTCCGCTCGCTCGCTGTCTCTGCTCCTGCTGCGAGAGTTTTTGTCTCGTCTCTTGGTGTCGGAGACTTTGTCTGTCTGGATATATTTGTTGCTGCATGGGACAGTTCTCCGGTTGTCCCCATCTCCTGCCTTCTCCAGGTCCGTTTTGTTCTGTGGGCTCGAGCCCAGGATGGCTGGGCTGCAGATGTGTATGGAACCTGAAGGCTCCAGGAACTCTTTGAGCTGCTCTTGGAGTGAAATGCACAAGTGTTCGCTCTCTTCCAGCTGCTTAGCCAGACGCTTGTTCTCTGCACAGCTTTCTTCTTTGGTGCAAGTCAGGCGACTTATCTCTTCCTGTAACCAACCACCACCATGACAAGAAGTGAACAAGGTGAAGGACAAGGTGATGCTGTATGGGCCAAGGTGATGCAGATCCTGGCAGGACAATGGTGACAACTTTTATCACATTTCAAGCAAAAGTTTGACTTCATGACTACAAGCAATATCAGGATATTGTAAAAGTATATTAGGAAAAAAACATCAAACTGATAAATCAAACACTACAATATAAAGGTGTGCTATAAAAGAATATTGACTACAATATTATGAAGGTGTAATATGTATATTAGAAGAAAAAAAAATCAAACAGATAAATTAAACATTACAATATGAAGGTGTGCTATAAAGAAAACTGATTACTACATTATGAAGGTGTTATACATAAAAAAATAAATAAAAAAATTAAAAAAGCCAATAACTGACATACTGACAAGTGAACTATGAGAAATATGACAGCTTCCTTGTTCAGAGTGAAGTTCAAAGGAAAATGCATGACCCAAACACAACAGAAGCTTACTTTAAACAGATGATAATAAAATATTACTGGTAACTGAAAAAATAAAATAAACTGAAATCCTTGGGGCAAAGAAAACTTGTGGTAGATACATCTACTGGTACAAGCTCTACTGTTGATCACAGTATGACAACTTTGCCTTGTTTTCCTTTACTTCTGATCTTGAGGAGCTGTCATACTTCATAAAACTCAAAACTCTAAAATAGTTTGAAATGGCTACACATGTAATACCTAACAAGCATTGAAACTGCCATAGAGGATAAAAGATATTCTTTATCAGGATGTGATTGTGCTTTTGCCATGTTCATTTCAAGACTGTGTCCAACACCTGTAAGGAAGAAATACTGCACATGATCATTATGAAAAAGAAGACAGGTAACAGCATCTACAAGATGGCAATTAAAAAAATACCCCTATTCCAAAAGTAAACCATAGTACTTGTACCAGGAATGGGACCACCAAATAACACAAAGAAGACAGGAATCGTAATACAGAGACACTGGCTTCCAGGTGAAGAACTGAAATAATGTAAATTGTGATGCAAATAGCTTTCAGTTTATCAGATATCATAGTGTGGCTGCCTACATGGCAGGGTAAAAATGGTCACACATGTAAAAACCCACGCGCACATACATACGAGTGAACATGCCAGATGCAGCCCATGAACAAAAAAAAAACCCCAACTCTGATCTCCGAACACTGGCTGCACCACAAAAGAGTTTTTAATGCAAGAACATCAGCTTCCACCACAACAACACTCAGCTTAACCCCTTGTCTCCTGAACCAATGTGAAAAGAGAACAGATGGCCATGAACTGAAGCACAATGCCGTTACTACTTTCTTGCGAGTTTTTCAGTGATGAAACTGATTTTGCTAAAGAAAACAAACACAACCCCTGAGGAGGAATTCCAAATAAAGAAAGGTGACCTGTAAGCATAGTCTTTTCTCAGGTGATAGACTTTCACAGATGTGCACACTCTTCAGCACCAGTCACAGAATAAATCTCTGTACAATCTGATGCTATGATGACACAAAAAGTGTTGGATGTAAAAAAAAAAAAAAAAAGACAAAATAACTAGATACAGCGTAACAAAACGATACACAAAGAAATAAACAGGGCAGCTAGTAACCACCACCACCACCAGCAGGCAACAACGCACTTTGAGCTCCAGGTTTTGGCGCCGCTCCACTTCAGCGTTGAGGGAGAGGGGAGCGCCTCGCATCAGGCGTTCTTCCAGCCCGTCCTTCTCCTGCTGCAAGGCGATCACCTTCTTCTGCATCTCCATGGCCATGCGCTCCATGCTGTTCACCTTCTGTGGACGGGACACAGACATGAAACAGTTTCAGTTTGTTTCTCAAGGAGGCGTCACTTCATTCAGACAAATCCGTATTATACCCTACACCACATCTGCTAGGAAGATGCCTGACCAGCAGCATAACCCAACGCCCTTGTCAGGCCTTGAGTGCATATTTATATATTTGTGTACCTATCAGAGTGGATTTCTTTTTCACATAATTTTGCCAGAAGACAACACTCTTGTTGCCATGGGTTCTTTTTCAGTGTGCCAAGTGCGTGCTGCACACGGGACCCCGGTTTACTGTCTCAACTGAAAGACTAGACACTCAGTTTGATTTTCCAGTCAGACTTCGGAGAAAGGGCGAGAATGGGATTCGAACCCACACCCTCACGGACTCTCTGTATTGGCAGTTGAACGTCTTAACCATTCTGCCACCTTCCTCCCCAGATAAAAAAACAATCCGTTAAAACTGAATCAGGTTAAAAATTTACCTCAATTTTGCACATGCCGAGCAGTGAATTTCTGTACCTGTATATATAGATAATAAACCGGTCTTGAATCTTGAAAAGGTAGGTCTCTCAGCCTTTCACAGCCATCAGGGCAATGAATTCACATCCACTGAGTCTAGCTTGGAGTAGAAAGACGGACCCCAATCCTCCTCTTGTGCCGTTTTAATCCTCACCAACCAAAGTCATGTACCCATTTGCAACTGGGTGCAGTAAGGAAAATGGGGTAAAGTGTCTTTCCCAAGGACACAACTCCATGCCAAAACAGGCCACAAACTCTAATCACTGCTGACCACTACATCAGAAGCACAACACCAAACTGATTCTGCCACAGTGCCTCAAACACATCATGCAACAAAATCTTCAGTGTGTTTTTGTGGGCAAAAAAAAAAAGATGCATCATTATGCGTACTGTACCCTGCTGATGGTATGATCAATAGATTACAATAGATGTACATCCATAAAACATTTACTTAACAATCAGTTACCATGAGTAAAAAAATAAAAAATAAAAAAAAATAAAAGAAAGAAAAAAAGTTCCATGTTTCAGTTCAATAACGGCTTCCTTATAATTGAAATTTTGTTTTTCCAGTAATTGTAGTTTTTGTTGTTGTTGTTGGTTGTTTTTATTTTTTTTGTTTTGTTTTGTTTTTTGTTTGTTTGTTTTTTTTTTGGGGGGGGGGGGGAGGGGCTAGGGGGGTGGGCAGGGTAATCACATGTGATTTTGTTTTGCAATGCTTTTTTTTTTTTAAGCTGAACATTTTGAGCCTCATGTGACCTTTACAAAAATACTTACCTATTCTGTGTCATAATCATAATGTATTGTTGTTTGAAATTTGCTGCCATAATTTTACTACGATGGTATCTCTTATTTTATTTACACACACACACACACACACATTCACACACACAAAGTACATATTCACATGCACACCAAAATCTATCGATCTTTCGTTCTGTCTATCCATCTACCTAAAAATATGTATTATGTATATGCATGCCCCTCCCCACCCAGCCTCAGCATACTGTTTAAACCCACATCCACAAAAATATCGGCCACGTACTATCAACACCCCCGCACCCCCTCCCCCCAAAAAAAATCAAAACAACTTTGTCTTGGCATCATCTCTTTCACAAATAAAAGACCCCACTTCAGCTGAAGAGCATTCTCTTCTTTTCATTGCCTACTCAAAGGACACTTTTTCCACATCATTGAATAAACCGCCCTCGGGTTGACATTGCTAGCTATGCCAGAACCAAAAAGAATGCATGGATTCTGGTGTCTCGATCACTCTTGACCATCTGTCCCTCCTTCACTGACCGACCCTTCAAACACTGGGGAAGTGACCACTCGATAGTATCAACAAACTGCCTGATGACCTCTCCTACTGGACTGTAGCTTTCAACGTTCCTTTTTTCCAAGCCATCAAACAAAGTGATAAACATTGCAATTATAAAAAAAACATACACTTCTGAAGCACAATAAAATCAAAAGAAAGAAAGAAAGAGAAAGAAAAAATGTTTGACTGTCTTTCTGGACTTTTTAAGCTATTTCCATGCTTTTACCACTTTCCACTATCTATCACAAGAACAAGAATGTTCTTGATCTTAATGTGGGAAAATTCTGGGGTGGAAGGTGGAGTTAAGGAACACTAAGTCCCCATGTTTTCCCCTTTCCCAATAAATGCATGTATGTCAATAGGTGACATGGACCTGTTTATTTCTCTCCCAATGTGTTCTTTGAACAACTGGTTCAAACTTGTGCACAGAAGCGTAACTTTCTTAACAAGAAAATGCCATTTTCCTTCTTCATCAACTGTAATCTCTCTTGTTAATTCATGAGAAATTTCAATATACTCCACTGTGCATATGTTCATACCCAGACATACACATTCATTACATAAATACAGTGACTGCACTGAGACCAATCTTGCATACACGCATGCACGCACGCAGCACACACACACACACACACACACACACACACTCACACACCTGTTCCACATCCTTCAGACCACCCAGGTCTCGGAGGATGGCCTCTGCTCGAACCCCCTGCTTCTCAAGGGCGGCTTTCAGCTCCCTTCGCAACCGCTCAAACTCCATGCTGCCTTGTGCCTCAGGAGCCGATGAGTGGGCAGACGATGATGGCTGGCACTCAACCGCTGTTGGTGCAACTGATTTAGTGATGCATTCCACTACCTCGTCCTGTAACACACACACACACAGATGCGGGTTCCGTTACCACTGCAAATTCTGATGGTGAAGTGGCTTACTCCATTTCCACTGTTCTCTATTCCCTGCAAACCCATCCCCATTAACTGACCGTTTCAGTGTCATGTCCCATACAAATGAGACAGAGCATGAGTGGGAAAATGCAACACACCAAATACTATCAGTCAATGATGTATACATGTCATTGATGGGTGAAAACTTTTTTAAAAAAAAGCTAATAAACAAACTATACCACAAATCTATGCATATATGACAGTAATAAGACCCTTTGATGCCAAAATAAATATCGGTTTATTTCCACACAGTCATCTAATCTAATTCATATTATTCGTTCCACTGTTAAACATGTTGTGTCAGTTTAAGCTTCATGGAGGTGGCAAAGCACGTGAACTGATCCGTGTATGCTACACCACCTCTGCTTAAACAAATTATAAAAAAAGTCATTGTTTTAAATAAGACAAAATAATGATGTAGGCATTTTTCTTTGTGTGCCTAAACTCATTTTGACAACAAATATAACAGCATATTTCATATAACAGTGTATTTCATAATGACTTCCATTATCATAAAAAAGTATACATAGTGTGTAAACTCATTTTGCATGTTAATCACTTAGTACACTCTTTCATGCAGTCAAAGCAAGCACATGTACAACAACTGATAAGTAATATTGGTGAGAGGCATTAAATAAACACACATGGATACAGGATTTATCCATTCACACATACATTATGTATACATACATACATTCATACATATGTAATGTTTACATACACACACACACATAAATACATGTCAGCAAACGCATAATCTGGCACAATTATTGCTAATTAATTCAGATCAAATGCAGAATATCAACATAAAACACAGCCCATCTGTGCAGTAAACATCCCATCCCAGTATCATAGCCCATATCCAATTTCACTAAACAAGGATGTTTTCTCATCTCTCTTATTCCTATTGTTTTTTGGGGGGATTAAAAAACAAAAACTTTCTTCTCCCTGTATATATGACCTGTACAATAACTGGGACAAACAAAAAGAATAGGCACCTGCATTAACTGTTGACCGGCCTTGCCTTGCAGGCTTTAAAAAACCCAAACAATAAGAACAATAACAATAATAACAATAAGAAAACTGTTATTTTTGTTTTTTGGGGGGGATTAAAAAAAAAAACAACTTTCTTCTCCCTGTATATATGACCTGTACAATAACTGGGACAAACAAGAAGAATAGGCACCAGCATTAACTGTTGACCGGCCTTGACTTGTAGGCTTTAAAAAAACCCAAACAATAAGAACAATAACAATAATAACAATAAGAAAACTGTTACTGTCCTTATCTCCCCTCCTTCAGTCTTTTTTTTTTCCCATCCTCTCCTATCCCCCCCACCCCCAGCCCCCTTTTAAACATGCCCTTGGCAATTCTTTAATCTTCTCTCCCCATCCATGATCGCGCCTCTCCCGTCCCCCCCCCTTCCCCCCAAACCCCCTCCCCGGCCCTCCCGCCCCCTTCTCTGCCTGTCCCCTTGACAAACTGCCCTCTGGCAAAACATTGAAGCAACAGGGGGGGGGTGTGTGAATGGCGGCAACACACACGGGAGGATGCCCATCCACTCCCCTACCCCCTCCCCCAAATGAATCACCACTTCCCTCCCCCTCGCCACCTCCCCCCCCCCCACACCCCCCCCCCCTCCACACCCCCAACTCCCCTCTGCTCCAAGCTGACTTGACAAGCCCCCTGTCACAAGGATTTCTGTCAGGATAGAAAGGTCCTCAGGCAAGCAAGCACACACACACACACACAGACACGGAGGCACAGACACACACACACACACACAGACACGGAGGCACAGACACACACACACACAGGCACAGACACACAAACACAACCACAGCCACTAACCCCACCCCCACCCCCCGCCCACACACACACGCACAGAGACACAAATTATGATGGGTGCGAGACAGACAACGGAAACATTAGCTGTTTGAAACAGACCAGCGCGGATGACCTACAGTCAGCTTGTGTCAATCGCTTTTTTTTTTCTCTCTCTCTCTCTCGCTTTTTCTCTCTCTCACGATTTGGCCCAAAAGCTTGTTCAGCTTGCCTTGCCCAACTATGTAATTAACACTATATTTCTTTGTTGTTTCCCCACATGCTTCAGATAGGGTAAAATAATCATCATGTCGTCACTAGCTCTCAGTGACTGATAAAAAAAAAAAAATAAAAAAAAATAAAAAAAAGCGATGGACGGACAACATGGCAGAGCAGGCAGGAAAACTATCTGCGGCGCCCAATGCTTCTTTTCAGATCAAAGGGAAAGAAGAAGAACCCTCCAGTCCCCCTCTCTCGATCACAATACTTCATACCACCACTGAACCTTCTTCTTCGCCGCTCGTGGGGCTGCAACTCCCACGTTCACTCGTACGTCCAGGAGTGTGCTTTTACGTGTATGACCGTTTTCACCCCGCCATGTAGGCAGCCATACTCCGTTTTCGGGGGTGTGCATGCAGGGTATGTTCTTGTTTTCAAAACTCATCGAACGCTGACATGGATTACACGATCTTTAACGTGCGCATTATATCCTCTGCTTGCGTATACACACGGAGGGGGTTCAGGCACTAGCAGGTCTGCACATATGTTTACCTGGGAGATCGCAACAATCTCTACCCTTTCTACCTACGAGGCGCCGTTATCGAGATTTGAACCCGGAACCCTCAGACTGGAAGTCAAACGCTTTAACCACTCGGCTATTGCGCCCGTCCATCACTGAACCTGTTTCAGGGCAACCCTGGATCCTAGTCGGGCTTATCTGAACGATTAGCTACTTCCTTCTGTCCCCCTGCTTCCCAACGCCAGCATGTACATGTATCTGAATTGCTTGTGGTGTCATGAACGATATAATCAACATTATTCTCTCTCTCTCTCTCTCTCTCTCTCTCTCCCCTCCTCCTCCTCCCCCGCCCCCTAAATGTCATCACTGTGGCAGTGGGTGTCTGCATCTGCATGTATGTATGTGTGTATGTGTATGTGTGTGTCATGCACAATCTCTCCCCAATTTGGTCGATTCTTGTTCTTGGTGTTGGTTATTTGAACAAACGAGAAAATACGGATGGACCAGAAAAATAAGTAAAACCAAAACAACAACAAAAACACTATCTTCATCTGAAATCTCTCTCTCTCTCTCTCTCTCTACACACACACACACACACACACACACACACAGAGCACGCGCACCCAGGAAAATACAAGAAACTACAAGCACAAAATTTAATATACACGCATTTCATTTCGGTGCAGACATAAACGACACAAATTACAGGAAAGACACAGAAAAGAAAAGAAAATACAAATCAAAGTTCACATCCTGGGGTCAAACACGTGAGCTGGTTGCCGCGAGAACAATGCAAAGGTCACGTGATCGGGATAAATTCCCTTGGATTAAATGGAAGAAAAAGGAAAAGAAAAGAAAAGATTACACGATAAGGTGGGGTCTCTCTGCATGCCATTGCCCACGTTTCCTGCTCACAATGCAAAACAGCTGCGGTGCAGCGAGAACGGTAACTGCTTTAAATTGTATTTTTCGAGGTTGTTGTTTTTTTGTTTCGAGAGCCCTAAATTCGTTCTTTGTGTACAGACCTCCTTCCTTCCTTCCTTTCTTTCTCTCTCAGTCCCCTAACAACGGTTTGGATCAGTCTGTGCACACAACTGCCAGCCTTTTACTGCTCACCGTGGTCGCAAGATCGTAGCTGTTTCGAATTTTCGAGGTTTCCGGTGCAGTTGTTCATTCTTTTCCTACGCTACCATTTAAGATCAATCTCAACAATGCCCTTGTCCATTTTTTTTACTGCTCAGACTGCAAACGCACGTGCTGAGATGGAGTCTACTTCGATGGATGGAGGGTGCTTAATCATTTCTCGTACAATCGTGGTTTGTGTGCCATATTCCATAAATTCTTTCCTTCCTTCTTTGCTTCTTGCTTTGTTTCCTTTCCCCCTCACTGGCGGCATGGATCATATCTCACACACATAGTTTTAACCATTTGATACCCATGCTTACGATGTAAAAACGCCTGCAGCAAGGTGGTATATATTGATGTTATGAAAATTCGGGTTACTTGAACGTTTGTTCCTGTCTTTTCTTCTTCTTCTTTTAATTAAAAATTTTTTTTTTAACACATCTTCTATCTATTTCTTCCCTCATTACAGAAATGGGCCAATCTTACGCACACATTAGCCCATTTTTTTCCTGCTGACAACGCAATTTTAACACAATATGTGGCTGGTTTGTATTTTCCTGGTTTCTCGTACATTTGTTCATTCATTCCTTTCTGTGCCAAGTTCCACCTTTTCTCTTTCGTTTACCCCTTACAAATCGATCTCTGCATGCCTTTTGCTCGTTTGTCATGCTCACAACCGAAAACACAGTGGGGTGGTCGAATCTACTTTGTATTTTTACAGGTTATTTTCTACAATCAGAGTTTTCCGAGCCGCAATTTCTTCTCTCTTTTTTTTTCTTTCTCTTTCTCCCTTTCCTGTACTGTTTTCCGACGACCAATCTCTACATGTCTTTGTCCTTTTTTTTTTTTTTTTTTTACCTGCTCACGAAGCAAATACCTGTGGTGAAGAGATCCAGACTGCTTTGAATTTTTGGAGGTACTTTCAATCCTTGTGTACCACCGAATTCCTGTCTTTCCCCTCTTTCTTTCTA
>NC_134877.1:43818787-43848787 GCF_041734735.1 Babylonia areolata
TGAATATCTAGTTCTTTAAAAACCACGCGTGTGTGCATGTGTATGTGTGTGTGTGTGTGTGTGTGTGTGTGTGTGTGTGTGTGTGTGCGTGTGCGCCTCTTTCTCTGCTTCAAGCTCTATGAATCTGAAAAAAAAATTCTATTGTCCTCACATCCTACCAACACGCACGCACACCCACCCACGCATGCACACACACTCACGCATGCACACACACACACGCGCGCGCGCGCGCGCGCGCGCGCGTACACACCACGCACGCACGCACACACACACACACACACACACACACACAGCAATAGTTTCAACCTAATCCCAGACAATCTGCATCGTGTGGGTTACAAGGCAATGCAAATCAGTAAACCAAGTGGAGAAAACAATGACATTGTAGCAATGCGAGCGACAATGGCACTCCGAACATCTAGGACACAGAGTGGCTGTCCTACAAAGGGACATAACTTTTTAAAGTCGTACTTCCGGTCCACTTTTCCTTTATCTGTACTTTGTGTTGTAATAATATTAGTAATACTAATAAAATGATAATAATAAAACATAAATAAATAAATAAATAAGTAAACAATGGTGATAAATAAGCAAATAAATGTAAAAAATGAAGACACACATTCACACATACACCCACACATGCATAACAGAAATGCACCAGACATGCAGTTTCACATATATGAAAGCACAGTCAAATACATATAAACGTACATGAGCTCCAACACACACACACACACACGCATTACCGTGCACCTCCTCTACCCCCCTCCTCCACACACTTATTTCTAGTCTAAGTATCGCAGCTTCCACGGCACACACACACACACACACAAACACAAACACACACTCACAGAGATGAACACTTACTTGTACAAGCACATATGAAAGCACAGTCAAATACATATAAACGTACATGAGCTCCAACACACACACACACACACACACATTACCGTGCACCTCCTCTACCCCCTCCTCCACACACTTATTTCTAGTCTAAGTATCGCAGCTTCCACGGCACACACACACACACACACAAACACAAACACACACTCACAGAGATGAACACTTACTTGTACAAGCACATATGAAAGCACAGTCAAATACATATAAACGTACATGAGCTCCAACACACACACACACACACACACATTACCTTGCACCTCCTCTACCCCCCCTCCTCCACACACTCATTTCTAGTCTACGTATCGCAGCTTCCACGGCACACACACACACACACAAACACACACTCACAGAGATGAACACTTACTTGTACAAGCACACACACATACGCCCATATCTCCCACCCCCAACTCCACACACGTACATACAAAGATATATATATATATATATATATATATATATATATATATACACGTTCCAATATCCTGTTGCTCCCACAGTGTAGGCATGCATACACTCACATACCTCATCCTCTACCCCACCTCCCCCCACACTCCCACCTCCCCTCACACACACACACACACACACACACACGTACACATATCTCTTTTTCTATATTATAATTATTATTTATTTATTTATTTATTTATTTATTTATTTATGCAAGCTTATCTATTATTTATTCCCCCGTTTTTTTTTTGTTTTTTTTTTTGTTTTTTTTTGTGTGTGTGTGGTTGTGTGTGTGTGTGTGTTTTTTTTTTTTTTTTTTTTTTTTTTCCAAGGCCTGACTAAGCGCGTTGGGTTACGCTGCTGGTCAGGCATCTGCTTGGCAGATGTGGTGTAGCGTATATGGTTTTGTCCGAACGCAGTGACGCCTCCTTGAGCTACTGAAACTGAAACTGAAACTGTACTTTGTGTTGTGTTTTCTTCTTCTTCTTCTTTACTCTCTCTCTCTCTCTCTCTCTCTCTCTCCTCTATCTGTCTGTCTCTTCTCTCTGTCTCCTCAATGCTTGAATTAAAATGGAACCAACTCACCCAACTCAAAAACTTTCGTCCGTCCATATATATATGAATGTATTTCTAACAATCTGCCCTGCCTGCTGATCACCCTGTCTGATTGTCTGTCTGTCTGTTTGTATGTCTGTATGTCAGGAGAAAAATAACCAGGTGCAGGGGGACATGCTTATGAACAGGATTCGTGCTGTCACGGCAACAAGATCACAGCGCAATACATTAACCTCGGATCCTCACAGGGCAGTCGTTTCATCGACACCTCAGGCATATATTATATACATTCTTGCTCATGAACTGGCTGATATAACAGTTTGTTGGGTTGGGTTTTTTTTGCCCCCCACCCAATAACACATTAATGCGATATTCATTTCATTTCCTCAGCCTTCTCACCCACCCCCTTACCCGTAATGTCTACCATTGGCATTCAAGAGACGAATGGGTGAATAGAGTGTGCATATAATTATGCGCGTGTGCGTGCGTGCGTACGTGCGTGCGTGCGTGTGTTTGTGTGTGTGTGTGTGTGTGTCTGTGTTTGTGTGTGTGTGAGTGGGTGGGGGGGGACCGGGGGTGGGGGAGGGGTGGGTGGAGGGGGTAGGGGGGTAGGGGTTGAGATGGTGGGGGTCGACTGAGGTCGGACGGTGTGCGAGGGGAGGAAGATATAGGAGGGGGGTTGAACAGATGTCTCCAACAAACGAAGGTGAGCCAAAAGAGTGATACCATGTTCATTAACACACGCGCGCGCGCACGCACAAGCACATCTCCGCTTAAAGCAAATATGAAAGCACATTAAAAGAAAAGAAAAGAACAGATACACACACACACACACACACACACACACACACACACACACACACACACACAACACACGTGATCAAGAGACAGGAATGACAGAAAAGAAATGACGCCACGGACGACTGACGCTCAAAGTATACGTATCTTACACCCAAAATGCACACCTCTTCTGTTACGAATTAAGTATATTTGCATGCTCTCTCTCTCTCTCTCTCTCTCTCTCTCTCTCTCTCTCTCTCGTGCCTACAGGTGCAACAACAGTATGATCGTTGATAACCCGCTTGTGTGACTCATCCAGCATAACCCACAGCTGCTGACAGGTTTCAACTCTCACGGATCAACGATTTCATCCTTGTGTCGATATCGTGGTTTTATTACTTTATGTGTTGAAATTTATATATATATATATGTGCTTTCATATATATATATATAAATATATATATATATATATGTATATATGTATATATGACCTAAAATTACTACTATTTGGATTAAGAGGTCGATGTATGTTAACCAAACAATTCTCTTGAGATTTTTTAAAATTATTTTTTTGACGACTTTTGTGCGCGCTCTGCACGGGCGCGTGTCTGTGTGTGTGTGTGTGATTTTAAGTGCTGAGGTACTGAACGATAAAAAAATGTATGTAAACACACGCGCGCGCGCGCACACTCGCACGCACACATACACACTCACACACACACACGCATTCTCTATATATCTCTCTCAATCCCTTTCTCGCCCCCTCCCTCTCGTACCATTGTGTCATGATGAAATGCATACACACAGAACTGCCCCTCACTTCCTTGATATGCCGGACCTGGCACTGAATTCGTTAAAAAGATCCACGAATTACAAGGGGGGAATTCTCGTTTGCGTACTCTGTGTGCAAGCACAACTATACTCAAATGTACGCAGACAGACGTACGCAGACAGACGCGCGCACATAGACTTTTTCATACACATTTACACATGACAGCGAGCGCGCGCACAAACACACCCTCACGCACACACACACACACACACACACACAGATTCTTAATGTAGACACGGGCACATCCGGAATCTGTGACTCGATTTCGTTTAACACGAAAACAGACAACAAACGGTAATGACCGTACTATAGATGCGACCACCTTCAAATTTCTTTCTCCCGACAAAGGAATCCGTCTTTCTATTTATTCGTTCGTATCCTGTACTCAAACACACAGGCTAAACTCTCTTCCTTTATTTTCAACAAAACATTTGGCAACATCAAAGGAATCGGGCCGCGACCGATACAGGTGTTTTCAGTAAAACCCCAACACCTGGTTGCCTACAGGGAAGTATATCGGGTTGCACAAGTCAAGATTTTTGTTTCGAACTCCTCTTTAATTTCGTACGTGAGATTTTAACCTGAGAAACTCCAGAAAATGTGCAACCAGAGACAGTAGAATGGATTTCTATGAGCTCTGGTACCATTTTTCCATCTTTTAAGAAAGAGAGGATTTTATTCATTCATTCATTTCTTTATTCATATGTTTATGCATTTATCTATTTGTATGTTCTTTATTTGTTTACTTTTTTTTTCCTGCTGCCTATACCAGTGGGGGGAGAGTCTGCATCGTTATCAAGCTGAAGTAGTTGGTTGCCTGGGATTTATCTCGCAGCAAAAAGCATTCACACCTCCGACTAACGCGCGCGCACCTAATATACACTTGCGCGCTTCCCAGCGCTCTCGCGCGTACACACACACACACACACACACACACACACACACACAAACACGCGCGCGCACATACACACACACACTCCCCCACCAACTCTCTCTGTCCGCCTCTCTCTCTTTTCGCACACCAACACACACACGCGCACATGCTCACACACACAAGCTCTCTCTCTCTCTCTCTCTCACCCACCAAAGAAAACTCACGGACATGTAAAAAAAAAAAAAAAAAAAAAAAAGACCACCCTCAAAACTGCATGGAAGTACATCCACGTGCGTATCTCAGTTAGAAGCTTTGTTCTTGTCTTGCACAAACTGGTCTTGTAAACCATAATATAACCAAATGCAGCATCCTCAATAAGCATACATGGGGTGACCGTACATTTTTCGTAACCGTCAAAAATGCTGCCATGGTTCGTCTTAGTTGTGTGACTGTCTGAATTGTCACTCTGCTCGGTTTACTTCAGCGGACACCTGTAATCTGTCATGTTTCTGACGTCCAACGGGTAACTCCCTGTAGCGGGCCTAAATTGCTAACCTCCCGTGTTAACATTACACACAGACACAGACACACACACACATTCTCTCTCTCTTCCCAACCCTAACATTGCATCTCAGCCCTAAATCAACTGCGAGAACATTAATTTTAACGGACGACCAACTGACTTATTTGTTGGCGAATTGTAACTTTCACGTCAACTTTCAACTCGATCTCCACCCTCACCTTCCTCCCTCTCTCTCTCTCTTTCTGTGTGTGTGTGTGTGTGTGTGTGTGTGTGTGTGTGTGTGTGTGTGTGTGTGTGTGTGCTTAAGTCTGTGTGTTCGTGTGTGTCTGTGTGTGTCCGTGCGTGTCTGTGTGTCAGTCTGTGTTTCTCTAATTAGTATTTAATACGTTCGAATCACACACGCCTATGCAAGAGCTGGGTAATTGATATCAAAAGCACATGAACAATTCGTATCCGCGTTTGAGTTCGTGCGCGTGTGCGAAAGCATGCGTGCGTGCGTGCACGCGCGCGCGCGCTCGTGTGTGTGTGTGTGTGTGTGCGCGCGCGCGCGCGCATGTGTGAGTGAGTGAGAACGAGGGAGAGAGAGAGAGAGAGAGAGAGAGTGAGTGTGTTTTAACATTAATGAAAGAAGCAACCGATCTGCTCCAAATCACACTTACGTGAAACCTGTTTTATGTCACTATAGCTGTCGCTGTACTAGAAGGCTGGACTCGGGGCTTGACAGGCAAGGTTGTAAAGACTGAAATGTGGGCGTGTTTTCAAAGCAAAGTTTAGGATCGAGAGCGTCACTAACAAACAGACCAAAACCAACACTGACTCCTTTGCCAGACACGGCCCGCTCAAAATCAGATCTGTGTGTGTGTGTGTGTGTGTGTGTGTGTGGTTCATGAAAAAAGCATAATATTATGTCCTAAGTATACACACTTATGTACGTCGTACGAGTTCCTTAAGAGTACTGAACATACCTCGAATATCCATGCCTTTGTACACCAGTAGATCTAAAGAGACATGTATGCCTATACCCGCGCTAGCGCGGTGAAGACAGGTGGGTATCGATGGGGTGTGCGCAGAAACAGAGACATAGCGCGTAATTATGTGCATGCGACGACAAAATTGGAATTGCCTCCTACAGTTTTTTTTTCCTTTTCTTTTCTTTCTCTCTTTTTTATTCTTCGTTTTTATTTTTCTTTCCTTCTCTTTTTCACAATTTTCTGATTATTTTTAATTTAAAAAAAAAGAGGATTCCCAAAATAGTTCGGTAAATATGTTCAGTTTGCTTAGACCGCTATCGAATTACACCTAACATCTGTAAAACTGGCTCGACTGGTGCATGTAAGTACTATCAGCAGTGTACAACCACTGGCAATACTATGACCCCTGCTGCTAGCATACCTAACGTGACACTGGTGATTTTCAATGGCAAGCATATTTGCACTTGCATGGTGATCGGCTGTCGTCGACTTTTTCTTCTTTTCCTTCTGAAAGCATACTGTTTTCAATCATTTTTTTTTTTTTGCCTTTCATCTATGTGTGTGTGTGTGTGTGTGTGTGTGTGTGAGTGTGTGTGTGTGTGTGTGTGTGTGTGTGAGAGAGAGAGAGAGAGAGAGAGAGAGAGAGAGATCAAGACCTAGATTGAGAATGAGATTGAGATCTTGTTATTGCTCTTTCCTTCCTTGTTTGTTGATTGCATGTTATCTTCCTCTAAAAGCTGTTAAGCAATCTGTGTTCACTTGAGTCATTGTAGACATATATATATATATGATTTTAAAAAACACTTAATCTGGAAACTGCGCTCATTCATGCCTTTTCCATGATCAAAAATGTTTCTGGCAGACCTTTGTAACATCCGGTCTTCAATGGTCAACTTTATTCAAAAAGAAAACAAAACAACTTTACATTAAAAAATAATCTTTTCTGTCAAACTGATGTTCTGCTGAGAGGCCCATATGAATCATCACCATAAAAGCAGCTTATGATAAACAGCTGGATCACCATTTCATGATACACTTACTATCTGCTTTCATCATTTTTAATGTTCATTACTACAGCTTGTATTTGACCTGATTTGGGTTAAACTAAAATTCACGTCACAAACTGGTGAAAAAAGAACAGAAAAAAAAGGAGAAACAGTTATTTTGGCTCAAACCTTGAAGTAAGGAAGGAATATTTACCCCAAAGCACCACAAAAGTTGTTGGTAAATTCTAATTTTACGCTTTTATTTAAACACACACACACACAGACTGACAGAGTGACACCCCCTCACCACACATACACTCACTCATAGTTGTTTCTGTCCATAAAAAGGGATACATATAACAAAATACAGCCACCTTAAAAGAAACGTCGGTGTCTTTGTACACAAAGGCACAAGCAGTCACAGGAAAATAAAATCAAGTGCACAGGGCTATGGCTGGCAGTTACCTTCACTCTAGCTCTCTTCTTCTAGATAATCATCACATCATCCCTCCTTCCCTCCCCCCCCTCTCCACCCCACCCCCCCACCCCCCCTCAACCCCAACCTTATTATCTTTTGTTTTTGGGTAATTTGAGTTAGTTTGAGTTTTTTTTTTTTTTTTGTTTCCTGGTTCTCTCACATAATACAGATGCATGTAAAATAAAAATCCTGGGCTAAAAGCTAACTTCAATTGGAAACACTCCATTAAGATTAGCAAGCTTATGTGTAAATTCTGTGTGTATGTGAGTGAGTGTGTGTGTGTGTGTGTGTGTGTGTGTGTGTGTGTGTGTGGATATGCATTTGTTTCTCTGTGTGTGTGTGTGTGTGTGTGTGTGTATGTGTTTGTGCTGGTTTCTTTTGAGTAACATTTCACAACTGGAAGATAAAACATACGGTGCAAATTTGTTACAAGTATTCAAAACAAAACAAAAATCGATAAAAATCTTAGTACTGCATCACTACTTTAAAAAAAACAACTTATATTACATTTATAGAAGAAAATATTCCCAAGAGTTTTATAACTACTTATATTTATAAAGATTTGAGAGTTAGATAATCATTTATTACAACCACTGAAAGCAGAAACTTGAATCATTTTTGTATTCCAGCAAACACATGTTGCTACTCAACACGTACTGATCGAATGACAGTGATATATGTGACGTACAAACAATAAATATATTCATGTGTACGCTTCTACAGTATGATAGATAAGTCATAACACATGGTCCTTCCAACCCTATAATTCACTCAGTGTGGGTTGAGCCATGGCACGCTTCATCCCTTAAGCCCCAACACAGCCTGCTTGACACCAGTGCCAGAGAGACCAGAGTCAGAGACCATGTCTCTCTAAGAAGATTAAGGAGAGAAAGTGCCTCAGCACTGCCTGTAGGAACCCAAACAGCCCAAAGCCACAGTCAAACCAATCATGCACTGTATACTGTCCATCAAGGCTCTTGTTATGTGTGTGTGTGTGCAGAGGGGGTAACCATGAACTTTTTATTTCTGTTTTAATCCTCGTAAATAGTCCTACCAACCTATTTGTGTGTGTATGTGTGTGTGTGTGCGCGCGCGCGTGCGTGTGCAAGGGCGCGTTTGTGTGTGTTTTGTGGTACTTCGTGTGACTTTCGTCTGAAATAATTTCTGTTTCCTCAGGAGTGACTGTGAATGAGAGAGAGAGAGAGAGAGAGTAGAGAGGGCACAAGTGCGTGTGTACATGTATACAGATTGAAAAATTACATCTTATCATGATTCTGGTCTTTATTCGCAGTTCTGCTATTCCTGATTTACTTGTTGCACACTGACTTTCTTTGTGTGCTTTATTCCCAGTGACTGACATCTCCCCCCTTCTCTCTGGTTTGTTTTCTTTGTCTTCTCCCCAACTCTCTCTCCCTCTCTGTCTCATTCTCTCACATTTACAGCAACACACAAACATATTTCTAGCAACACACACACACACACCGAGCACGTACAGGTACACACACACACACACACACACACACGAGCGCTTTTTATCGTTGTTAGCTTCACAACACAAACATACTAACTCAATTGTCAAGAAGACATCAGCTGACAAAACTTCCGTGTCACCAGTTTAGAAAAGAAAGAAGAAGGAAAAGGATAACGAAAAACCTGGTAAAGCCTGTTTAATTCGTTGCGCATGTTACTTCGGATATCCCAAACGTTCACACACAAGCAACAGTCCCAAAATGAAATGCGGACATATTAGATATAAATTATGTAGCATTCTTTCCTGGTACATACCGTTCAGCTTCTGGTCATTTCTTAGCGACCTGACCACAGAATTTTCTGCGTTGAAGAAGTGAACCGACGAAGCTGACGAAGAGCACATGTTGAACTGAACAACACACACCCTATGTCAACAAGCGAGTTCCAAATGGATCACCGAAACTATCACTACAATGCCGGAATCTGTCGTCGAAGTTAGTTCTACGTTTCACAAAGCAAGGCAGGTATAAATACGTTCACAGCTGTCGAAGAAAGCTCTGGCTGTTTATCTCGACAATCGACGAATCACCAAAAACACCACCAACCGTGGGTCTTGTTTAGTTATAAAATGTCACAGGGGGGACACACGCCCTGTCGCGCTGCCGCATCGTGGTCTATTCCGTCTGCTGTGCATGCGTGAACGTTGGGGTCGGCGCTCTCAAGAAGGCAATCTGGACTTACGCACAGTACGCGCGGTGCAGTGGGAACACAAACCAGTCATACCAGCGAGCTTCGCAAAAAAAATGAATGCGTCACTGCTCCAGTGTTGATATTTTATTTTATTTTATTTTTTCAAAGTCCGCTTTCAGCACAAACAAGCGGACACATATCGTTGGTGGGCGGTACTTTGAGAAAGGCTTGAAGGCAGAGTTGTGTATCTCAGCATTCGAAACATGGGGGATTTGCCCCTGAGCTTCTGAGTGGAAACGTCACCCAGCAAGATAACAGTCGTGTCGCGAAAAACGCTATAAATAACCCCTTTCGTCGCACCGTGACATGTAGTATATACACATGAATTTGTTTGCTTGTCTGGTTGTTTCTTCGTCTTCTTCTTATATGTTATCACGGAGAAAAAATCTTTCTGATCGAGTTGGCTATCCACCAAGCAATTAAATTTTGACGCAATGAGGGCAGAAGATGTGTGTCATCAGTGACACTGGCAGACAAGAATGTAATTTTCTAGACCTAATTAAGATGATATATATATATATATATATGTGTGTGTGTGTGTGTGTGTGAAGCAGAATGACGTGACAAGAAAAATGCCTGTGTGTGAGTGAGTGTGTGTGTGTGTGTGTGTGCGCGCGCGCGCGCGCGTGCAAACGTGATTCTGCCTGATCGTCAGATTACCTAGCTGTGTGTGTGTGTGTGACACACTGACACACACACGCACACACACACACACACACGATAGACTGCCAACATTGCAGAATGGACGGGAAAACCAGTTTTGCAAAGACCATAGCAAGACACACAACCGACAGACCTGGAGGAGTCTGCATGGTGCCCGCCGACACCCCAGTGACTCCTTTACATACTTGAGGGAGAAGACGCTAATTTCAAGGACAGATCTCGTCTAAGTGTGAAAAAAATAAAATAAATAAAATAAAAGCAAGCACAGCACATATGGTGGGAATAAACAATTTCTTATTTTTACCGCCCGTTTTTCCAGCTACCAAAAGCGAGTGTCCTTTTCTCTGTTTTCTTTTATCCGGTCCTCTTCCAGTGTCTGTTATCATCAGATTACCAGTGAGCTATACCTATGATACAAATATTTACAGGTGTTTTTGCCTGTCAGTTCACCTGGTTCCATTTAAAACAATATTTAAAGACTAATAATAGACACACAAAACCTGACAAAAGCAGTCAGAAAAAAGGGAGGTGTGGGGTTGGTGGGCGGGAGGAGTGTGTGTGTGTGGGGGGGGGGGGGGGGGGGGGGGGGGGGAGGGGGCAAGGGGGGGGGGTAGAAGACGATTGAAGAAAAGTTTTTTCCAATGGACGCCAAAAAACATATAATATACTTTGTTAAGTGTCCTCGGCTTTCTTTCTAATGGCCTGAATTTGATAGTAACTGGGTTAGCCATTATCACGTACGAGATCCACGGTAATGGAATACCGTCTCATGTCTGCAGCACAAACAAACAGGGGAGACAAAAAACAACACAAAACAAAAAGCACTCAGTAAAAGAATCAATCGCAAAAAAAAATTTAAACAAAAAAACAACAACAAACAAACAAAAAAAATAGTGACAGAGACAGAGAGCGAGGGAGGGGGAGACAGAGAGAGGTGTGGTGGTGGGGGGCGAGACTACAACCCATGGCTTTTTGTAGTGTGTCTGTGCGTGTGACTGAGAGAAAAACTGACAGGCATACCGGGGGAGAGAAAAAGGGAGTGCATGCATGCGGGCGCGCGCGCGCGTGCGCGTGTGTTCTAGCCCACTCATAGCTTCCACACGTATGTCGCCCTTACTTTTTTTTTTTTTTTTTTTTTTTGCCCCAAAAGCTTTTGTTTTCAATGGCAGTCTGAGTCCAGTAACTCTATTTCACTGTAAAAACAGGCCGACCAGAGAGCGAGGAATTGAACTTTGTCGAGTGAATAGCCGACCTTTGCATTAGTACACCCAATTGTTGTCACCTGTGTGTACCGTACTGTGAGCTAAGTCCTAGGCTATGTATAGGGTCGCTGGTGTAAGTAAACACGAGGCGTTCATTAAAACCATGTGAAGCACACACAATTGTTCCCCAGACTATAATCTGTCAGCGCCCCTGATATAAGACCAGAGACATTATGGCACCAACCAGAGAGAGAGAGAGAGAGAGAGACAGATCGAGAGAGAGAGAGAGAGAGAGCCGAGAGACTGATCCTTAGAAAAAAAAAATCGTTGCATAGGCCTACCTCTCTTTGAGTAAACTGATTTATATGGAAACCAACCAAAAAGACTGAAGTGATTTTACTTATCCAGTGGTAAAAAAATAAAATAAAATAATTAAAAAGTGTATTTTCCACCAGTGTCATCTAGGCCTTACACAATATCAATGATAATAAAAATGTAGAAAAATTGTGCAAGTTCCCAAGTGGTCCTTAAGTTTTTGTGAACCATGCACATGATGTCGACTCTCACTTTTTTTTTAATTCTTTTTTAAAAATGTGATACCATATCATGCCTCCTTGCTGAGGCCTCACCATTTTCGCACTTATCGCTGGGTAACACATCAAAAGGCGCTGTGATGGCTGAGAATGCGTTTTGCGATGAAGCTGTCTTCGTGAGAAACTATATTTCTATTTCCACTTATCATTATCATTACCAGATATACGCTCTGATCACCACTGGTATATATATATCATCAGACAGGAGACTGTTCTTTAGATTCTGTTGCGGACAACTCGGGTACGTGTGTGCAACGCTCGTTATGCCTTTCCTTTCATGCCCGATCCCATATCCTAATTAAATCTTAGTCACATTTTCTTAGCACGACTCACCACTAAATCTGTAAGCTCGGCGTCTGTACTAAGACGTTTTCTGTTTGTTTGATATCACCTGTAAGACTGTTTAATTTGTTCACAAACCCCTCTCCCACCCAACCACAGCCGAAAAATTGGTTGAAGACTGATTGATGGAGTACTGATCAGGATGACCCTAGCTGGTGACTTCAGAGATTGATCGATGCTAGTTTGGTATGTAAGAGGCTCCTACGGTTCTAAGCGGGAGCTGCCCACTATATAAACACCTGCGGTATCAGTCTCTGCAAGAATGCATCAATCTCAAATTCCTCAGTCCCATTCCAGTAATATAAGCACTTTATAATGTATCAATCATCTGGGTGGGCGACCTTTCCTTTTCGGTGAAATTTCTGGCGCGTATATTTCAGGATTTAGTATTGTCTTTTTTATTGATCAACTCTCTCCCTCTGTGTCTGTGTGTGTGTGTGTAGCTGAGAGAGAGAGAGAGAGGTCGGTGGATGCAAGAATGGGTTGAGTAGGGAAAATGCCAGTCACAGAGAAAGATACGCAAAGAGAGAGAGAGAGAAATGCGGGTGGTGGAGGTTGGGGGTGGTGGGGGTTGGGGGTGGGGGGGGGGGGGGGGGGCGTGGGGGGACGAAAGAGAGTAGTACTTCGTATTACACTTTCCTTTCGATTGAAAATCCACACTATCAGTATCAGATAAGAGTTTGGAGTTTAGAGTTTTCAACAAATGACGTCAAAGTTTCTGTCGGCCTTGACATCACAAGCCTTCACCGTCGGGTCCTCCAGATCATGAGCATCAAACATGCGCAGCAAGACGACCAAGGGAGTGAAAAGGAAGGGGGTGTAATCTAGAGGTAAAATCCTTCTAGCTGACAGGTCATTAATTAACATGACAGAATGATAAATGACGGAGCGATCGATGGTCGATCCTTCGACGAAAGAACGGGGGGGGGGGTGGGGGAGGGGGGGGGGGCGATCGAGAATGAGTCAACAAAAAGGCGACAACTCTGAGCAGCTAAAACACCGAGGGCTATAGGTCTACCATATCCCCCCAAACCCCTCCCCACCCACCCCAACACACACATACACACCACTTCCCCATGTAGAATCCCTCTTCGGTTGATCAGGCTGATAGTTCTTCGTATTTCGTTATATTTTCAAATGAGGCTGGGAGTGGTGTTGGTGTGTGTGTGTGTGTGTGGGGGGGGGGGGGGGGGGGGAGTGTTGGAGGACGGGGTATGGAGAGGTGAAAGAAAAAGACAGAGATCGTTGACGATATTTGTTGCTCATAGCCCTGTCGACCACACACAATCATACCGGGGCTAAGAAAAACAAGAACAGAAAAAAAACAACCCTGTTTATATCGATCCCCTGGGACCCAAGACAGAGAGATGGACATGGGGGAGAGATGGACTAAAGAAGAATCGGAAAGAGAAACGAAACTAAAAGAAAAGAATTTTTATTTCACGATGGTAGTGGAGTGAGCACAACTGCATTTATACATCCAGCCTTAGAGAGAGAGAGAGAGAGAGAGAGAGAGGTATCGTAACTGAGTGTGATTCGAATAAATTTTATCCACAAAATGCCTTCTGCGACAGATTTCCTGTATAATTTAGGCAAAGGCCATTTAAAGATCAAAGATTGCTTGATTCTGCCGTGAAATTACCACACATACACACACACACACACACCCACACTGGCACAAACACTGTCACACATGCGCGCACCCACACTGGCACAAACACAGTCACATGCATGCACACACACACACGCACACACACACACACACACACACACTTTCTCTGTATATCCCTCTTTTATCCATGGTTGTTCATTTTGATTTGGATGAAATACCTTTTACTAGAACACACACACACACACACACACACACACACACACACACACAGAACACATACATGAACCAAGGGTTCATGTACACATCACCAGAAAAGAAGGAAGGATGGTGAAGAGCAGTTCAGAGAGACAGAAACAGACAGACAGATCAACGGACAAACACACAGAGAAAGAGACATGCAAGCCGAGAGAACAGAGAAAGAGGATGCAGTGTCAGTAATAAAACAGATCAAACGCCAAACTATCTGACAATTTTAATCGCTGATTTCCAATCGAACATCATCATGCAAAATCATGCACATGCAAATGACCAGAAAAAAACACACCCAAAAAACAACTGCTCTGTGTTTAGACAAAACGAAGAAAACAAAAGGAAAGAAAATAAATTAACAGATCCAAGGTTTAGGTGATCTACCATCAAATTTTGTTTGCATTCAAAAAGTTATTGCCATATCAATATACACATGATTTCACATCAAGACCATTACATTGCTTGAATATATTGCACCAGGCTACTTGAAATTCTTGCATGTCAAAACTTTTATTTTATCATTGTCGATATTGCGCTGCCTCTTACAAAGCAATAAACAATAAATTACCAAACAAACGTCTGACACATCTTAATACTAAAAAAAACGATGAGTTCAGGAAATATGCACAGGTGTGACAGAATGTCAAAGAGAAAGAGAGTGAGGGAGAGACAGAGACAGAAAGAGAAGACTAACACAGACAGAGAGAGAGCACCAAATGAGTAAAACGACGTTATAACTTAAGTTATTTAATGAACGATATGTTAACACTCATTTCAAGTCATCATTAGATGCACGCTATGTCTTTTTGATGTACAGAACAGGGGAAAACGCAAACCCCCATTACCCTGTCTTCACCTCTTTCTCTTCCTCCAATACACCATGTGATCCCTCTCCCTGAAAGCCCCCCCCCCTCCCCAAGCCCCCCACCCCCCACTCCTTTCCCTCCAAAGAAAACTCAAACAAAACCAAACCATTTAGCTATAATATCTACAAAACAGCTGCACCATAGTGCATACAGTCCCAAACTTGCATTTTACTGCCTGAAAGACTTGACATTAAAGTTATCACAGTGGTGTCAATGTCTTGTCTCCCCCCCCAAAACCCCCCCCCCACCCCACACCTCACCCAAAAACAACACCAAACAAACACACACACACACACACACACAACAACAACAACAACATCAACAACAACAACCCCCCCCCAAAAAACAACAACAACAAAAACAACAAAAAAACAACCAAACAACAACAACAAAACAAACAACAACAACAATGCTGAATCAACATCCACTGCAAGGAAGAACAAGTTCATATATGTTTATATTTACACTTGTTAAAAAGTTGTACAACTCAATACTATTACAACTAGTACTACTAATAATATTAACAACAATAATAATACATGTAGTAATCTTGGTAAACATCAGTTCTATAGAATAATACCCTTGTTTTGGAATGAACAACCAGTATGTTTAACAACAACTATCCTAACAACAATGAAAATGATGATAATTTTTTTTAAGAGAGAGAGAAAAAAAGATGAAAAAACAAAACAAAAAAAACAACCCAGAAAGAAGAACAAATAATAAACAGACTAAAATGTTTACAAGTGGTCATGTTATTACAAAATTAACTCTGTCAATTCAGAATATCTTCAAACTGGATTAGGTGTATAGAAAACAACATGCAATGTCAATGAGAGATAGAGAACAGGAGAGAGAGAGAGAGAGAGAGAGAGAGAGAGAGAGAGAGAGAAGACAACCAAGAAGAAAAAAAATAAAACTGACAAAGAAGACCAGAAGACAAGTAAATGACAAAAGAGAAGGTGAAAGGGGGGAAAAATCAAGAACAGTAACAACAGTCAATCTTCAAAAAAACAAAACAAAAAACCCCCCAAAGAAACACAAACAAACAAACAAACAAAAACAACCAATGGAACAAACAAACACATGCACCCACAAACCCACACTTCAAAGAAAACCGAACAAGTGTTCATGCATGTACGTCTGCTTTAGGAATGGGTGGGGAGAGAACATGTCATTTGTAAATACATTGCTTTGATCTGGAATACAGGAGTACATTTATCTCCTCTGAAATGAGTGTTTTGTTTTGCAGATACATTTGTTTTTCACGTTTGGTTATAGTAGGTATATTCTGGTGTGATTTGGTTGCCTCAATATATGAGAGATAACAATTTGAGAGGATTTTTAAAGCATGCATGAATGCATTGGAATGTGCATCTGCATCTGCGTGCACATGTGCATGTTCGTGTGTGTGTGTGTGTGTGTGTGTGTGTGTGTGTTTATTTTTGTCAGCACACATGTGTAACTTGGAAAGCGTATGCACATATAAATATGTAACATTATGTCCATGTATGTGCTTAGTTGTTGGCGTGTATGCGCATACCCAGAAGTGAGTCCTGTCTTCCTTTGACTTTTCAACATCATGCATTCTAATTACTTATGGATAAGATTACAAAATGCGAAATAAAAAGCATCACACAAATCAGTTATTGATGGATAGAATCACACAATGCACAATGCATAATTACTCTCCCCCCGTAACAACGATGTTAAGACACCACTTTCCCCTTTCAACTGACAAACTGTCAGAAGGAGATCTCACTAGCACTGTCCTGCATACTATGTTATACTTACCTCCTCCTGTCTATGAAATAAGATATGAAATATTGAAAACTAGATGTTAAAGATCCACTAACCCTGCTTCGACCGGTAAACTGAAGGTTAGAGATCTTCGCTTGACCTGCCCTGAATTCTGCATACTTACCTCCCTGCTCTCAGCGAAACGAGACTATAGCCCTAGGGGCTTATAACCGATGCAGCTACTCATGCCCACACGTGCTCTACCATGCAGGAAAAACGAGAACTAAGGCCGTGAGAGCGGCCATGATGGTGTCAATATTATCACTCAGGCATGACAGCGTCAACAGAGTTTTAGTCTCAGACACTGACAGCATGCTGCTGACCTGCTGACTCTCGCCCTCCACCTCTCGACCTTCAAGGTCAAGTTCACTGTCAAGGTGAGGGTCAAGGTCGCTGTCTTGGTAATGCAGGGTGACAGGCTCGCCTTCACAGGGGGGGTTCTCTTCCAGCTCCAGGATGCGGAACTCTAGGTCCTCCGCACGCTCCTCGGCTTTGCGCAGTTCTTGTCGCAGCCGCACGCACTCGCCATCCACCTGTTCAAGCTGGGAGCAGACAAACCACACATATCACTCAAATGATATCACTCTGTATTGTATTGTATTGTATTGTATTGTATTGTATTGTATTGTATTGTATTGTATTGTATTGTATTGTATCACTTTTTGTAACAACTGATTTCTTTGTGTAGAATTTTGGATACTCTCCTCGGGGTGAGTACATTGTATGCGTGCAGTGCCATCATTTTTTCTCTCTCTGTGTGTGACAGTGTATCAGAGTGAATATTTCTACAGAATTTTGTTGCTGTGGGTTCTTTTACGTGTGCCAAAAGCATGCTGCACATGGGGCCTCGCTTTATCATCTGATCTAAATGACTAGCGCTCAGACCACTACTCAAGGTCTAGTGGAGGGGGGGAGAAAATTCTGGTGAGCATGGGATTTGATCCTATGCCCTCAGATTCTCTGGGTTCTAGGTGGACAAGTTACCACCAGGCCACCACTCTGCCATTCTTTCATTGTACAGACAACAAATACAAATCCACAAGATGTGTGCTACAATACAATAAAATGAAATACAGTACAATACAATACAATACAATACAACACAATGCAGAACAATAAGTCTACTATGCCATTTTCTAATCCCTCACAAGGGACAGTTTCTGAATGAACATACAGCAGACTTGTCATCAAAATATGCTACAATACAATACAATCTACAATGTCATTTCTTAATATCTCATATGAGAATATTTTTTAGTAAACAGAGAGTAGACTTATCGACATCACCAGCACAGTGCCATTCTTAAGTGACAAAGTGGTTTCTCCGATGACAGCCACTCTGAATTGTAAATATACGTAATACAGGCATTCTCAATTGAAAACCACTTTGATCTGCAAATAAACTATAATGGTTTCAGAAACAATGCACTGTTGGAGTGCTCAAGTGCACCTGTAAACAGTGTGTGATAAGCAAGGAGTGTTATGAAATAAGGTTGAGACTGAAGTAATGGGCGTGATCAAAACTGTTGTTGAAGTAAGGCGTTTTGCTGTATATGTATGTATGTAAGTGTGTGTGTGTGTGTGTGTGTGTGTGTTTGCGTGCGTGCTTGTGTGTGTGTGTGTGTTTATGTATGTGTGCACATGCATTTGTGTGTGTACAGTGTGTAATAGCAAAGAGTGTTCGGAAAAAAAGTTGAGACTGAGGTAATGGAGGCGATCAAAAGTATTGTCGAAGTAAGGTGTTTTACTACATGTGTATGTATGCAAGTGTGTGTGTGTGTGTGTGTGTGTGTGTGTGTGTGTGTGTGTGTGTGTGTGTGTGTGTGTGTGTGTGCACACATTCATTTTGACATACATGCTAGCGTGGTGAGAACAAGAAATTGCATGAACACGTGTATTAAAGTGCATACATACTTTAACGCCTGTTATCATGAAAATCTGAATGCTTCTGTTACAGTCTCAGCCTAACTATTATATTCTTATCATTTATCGTGATAAAATGAATGCTTCTGTTACACAATCTAGGTCTAACCATGATATGCATTTTCTTTTACACTGGGCACAGATTAAGATTTTTTTTTTTTCTCAAGGCCTGACTAAGCGCGTTGGGTTACGCTGCTGGTCAGGCATCTGCTTGGCAGATGTGGTGTAGCGTATATGGTTTTGTCCGAACGCAGTGACGCCTCCTTGAGCTACTGAAACTGAAACTGAAACTAAGATATGCATAATGTAAGAACATGACTGCGCATGCACACGCCCGCGCGCGCACACACACACACACACACACACTCGCTCATAAGCACTCCTTCACGCTTCCCCCTTCCTGCTCCCATACACATTCCTAGTAAGTCACCTAATGCTTCTCCTTACCCACCCATGTTTTCTCTAGCCTTCTCTCTGCGTGAAATTATACGTTTCATCTTTCATTATTTTGTTTCAGAGTTATACATGCATGTGGAAGTTGGGTGTGAAAGCACTTTGATTTGTCTCCTCATAAATCATAATTATATCTATATTGTCATTATCAACATTATTGCTATCATAGTTCTTACCATCATCGTTATTACTACATTATTACTATTATCATTATTATTTCTGTCATCATCATTATTACCATTATTATTATCATTATCACCACAATATTATTATCAATATCATTAATTTGGTGTGTGATTTGAGACTGTGATGGTGCCTGTGTTGATTTAGATATTTTCATGTCACTTTGTCTTACATATGTATACATTAGCCAATGTCATGGGAGACTGTGTTGACTTTGTACATATTTTACGTCACTTAGTCTTAAATTTGTATGTTGTAAAGCGCGGTGAGCCCCTTCTGAGATGGGGGTACTGCACTTTATCAGCATGCATCTTCTTCTTCTTCTTCTTCTTATCATCATCATCATCATCATCGCCGTCGTCATCATTGTCGTTGTTGTTGTTGCTGTTGTCATCGTCATCATTATTATCATTATCATTATTATTATCATTAATATCATTCTTATCATTATTAATATCATCATCATTATGATCATTACCTTGAGCTGCAGACCATGTCTGGCAGCCAGCAAGTCGTCTCTCTCTCTCAGCAAAGCCAGGATGTCCACACTGTCCACTATACTGTCCGTGATGCTGCCGCGCCGCTGCTTGGTCTGCAGACTGCGGATCTCCTTCTCCAGCAGCTCTACGCGGCACTGTGCCGAGAACAGGTCTGCCTGCAGCTGGCTGCGAGTCTGCGACAGTGACAGGCAGCGTGCAGTTATGTACAGAAAAAAGTTAGGGACCGTTTCATAACAGCAGGTGTGTTTTTTTCAGAAAATGTTAAAAAAAAAAAAAAATTTCGAGAGATGATTTAAATCATGAAGACTGCCTATGGTCTGCCTCAAGGCCTGACTAAGCGCGTTGGGTTACGCTGCTGGTCAGGCATCTGCTTGGCAGATGTGGTGTTGCGTATATGGATTTGTCCGAACGCAGTGATGCCTCCTTGAACTACTGAAACTGAAACTGAAACTGCCACTGGCCTTTCACTGAATACCCAAATGGCTGTTTCAGGCACACATGGCACCATAAACAGCTTGAAAATGCGTAAGAAAAATTGATGCTATAACCCCAAAATAAGTTATTCAGAGGTTTATGAATGATAGCTGTGGATGTTTATCACCAAAAATTGCAAGAAAGCACCTCTGGTTATGTGTGGCGTTCATTATATTGGCTGCATACACAACTGTTTGCTGAAAGTTCAACATCATTTCACCATGCCCCCAATTACAAATCTGTGCAAGTTCAAAACTGGTCCTAAAAGTTTTGTGAACCCTGTATGTGTTAGAATGAAGGAAGCCTATCATGTTTAATCTTTTTTTTTTTTTTTTTTTTAGGTTTTACTCCTTTTGGGGTAATTAACACATTGAGTAAAAAAAAAAAACAAAGCACCAAAAAACAAAACAAAACAAACAAAAAAGCAACAACATATATATATATATATTAAGCGTATAGAGGGACAGGTGGGGGCAAGGGAAAGATTTTCAGTTTCAAGGAGTTATTAAAGATGTGGCATGTGAGCATATACTATACCACATCCCCTGAAAAAAAAAAAGAAGAACACATCGGGCCGAAGTCTGACCTTATTAACCCCAGAAGGTACAAATATCAATGAAGAACAATTTGATACAATGTACAGCCCCCCCTTTTTCCAGTTTAATACCGTTTGACAGAGATGTAATTTTTTTTAACTTCAACAGCTTACTAAACTGATCAACATTTCAAAATAGTATAAATTTCTATCAGCAAACCTCTAAAAAAAAAAACAAAACAAAAAAACAACAACAACAAAAAAACTTGATTCAGACTCTACTCCACACAGTTCTCAACACTAACTGATTCCTCTCTTCTTGCAGTCTTCTTAACTCTCTCCATACGAACGGCGAAAGAGACGACGTTAACAGCGTTTCACCCCAGTTACCATCATCAAAATAGTGCAAGCGGACGGCTCTTATACTGAAGAGGTGAATGTTGACAAAGATACCACAATTCTGATGATGGAAGCTAAAGGTTGAGTCATTCAGACACCCACTGGACATCCGAGGGGTCTGTGTAGAGGAGAAGAGAGGACTGGCCGTACCGAGTGAGTTAATCATTCACAAATTCCTTTGACCATTCTTTTGATGGATGAGTTGAATCTCTTGTTCTTTAAATGACTCAGACACTGACAAACAACATCCTGAGAATCAGTGTCTCACACTTTTGCTCTCAAGGCCTGACTAAGCGCATTGGGTTATGCTGCTGGTCAGGCATCTGCCTGGCAGATGTGGTGTAGCGTATATGGATTTGTCCGAACGCAGTGACGCCTCCTTGAGCTACTGAAACTGAAACTATGCATTAAAGGGTTTTTTCCACCCCTGCAGTCATCTTCAAAGATTCTCTTTATGTACAGGACTTTAAAAACATATCGCTTACCTGCAATCTAAGCATGGGGACTATCAAACACAGATCCTCAATTGCTGTACTTTAAACATACAGCTTTACATGCAAGACTCAAACAGATCTCTTACCTATTAATCTATTTTGACAAACATGACACTATAAATACATCCTACAGTTTTGTTCACCACCAAATGCAAACTAACTGTGTGACAGTTTCAGTTTCAGTTTCAGTAGCTCAAGGAGGCGTCACTGCAGCTTTACATGCAAGACTCAAACAGATCTCTTACCTATTAATCTGTAAACATATTTTGACAAACATGACACTGTAAATACATCCTACAGTTCTGTTCACCACCAAATGCAGACTAACTGTGTGACAGTGAATGCAAAGAAGGAGAAGCAGAAGATAAACAAATTCCTTCCCTGCAAGTCTTTAAATAAACATCAGTTTTCTGTGCAGGATCTGAGAACAGGATGCCTTACCTGCAGTTCTCTGTGGGGATCTTGGGAGGATCCGGTGTGTGCCTGAAGAAGGGCGTGGGACCTCTCAAGCTGCAGGTGTTCTCTCAGCATCTGTCTGTGGCTACGTTCCAGTTCTTCTCGGCTCAGCTGCCAGACACACAATGTAAAATGAAAACGTGCCTGCTTGTGTTTGATACTGTGTATCCTACATATGAACGGACAAGCATGCACACAGACCTTACGTTTTGTGTTGTTCCATACCTCAAACTCACAAACATGCACATGCTCTTCACACGTATGTACTTCATCCCCCCCCCCCCCGCCCCCTCCATCCCTCCCAACACAAACTCATTCACTCACACACTCACCTTCACTCTTTTAAATGCACAAAAACACAATCACACACTTCCCCTCTCTTGTTTCAAGTTTCGATAATCCTGTACATCTAACTTGTAAAACGGGAATTTCAACACTTTTAAACAAACAATATGCCTAAGAAACTCCGGTAAATTATACAAAAGGCAATCTTAAAAAAAAAGAAATTATAAAAATAATGATAATAATAAGAATAACAATAATGATCAAAATGATCGTGAAACACATAATAATGACAATGATAATAATAATAATTATCATTATCATTAAACACATAATAATGATAATTCAACAGGTCCAACGTTACAGCACTCACTCAATTTCAGCTAGCTATCAAGAGCACGACTATTTCCCTCCACCTCTTGTTTCCCAACCCCAACGCCGAGACTGTGTTGAGTCACTCACCTCGTCGCACGCATCCTCCTCTGAGATGGTGCTGACTGATACAGAGGATTGGGAGGTTTCGGAGTCTATGGAGGTGTCGTTGTCATCATCATCATACCCATAGAACGTCTCCTTCACTCCCTGACACTGAAATCATCACCATGTTGATGTGAGACAGCGTGGCTGTTTCGCTTTTGTCTTTGTCTGCCCCTCCTCTTCCTTTTTTTTTTTTTTTTTTTTTTAGCAGCAGTTCACTAACATGATTAATTTCTAATAGTATTCTACATCAGCAAAGCTCCAAATATAAAAGATCACAAAGCTATATTCTTGTCTGCACAGTTCTCGACACAGTTTGGTTTCTCTCTCTTTTTTATCCAAAAAACATTTTTTTTTTTTTTTAAAGTCTTCTTCATTGTAAGAGGGCATGGCTATTTCGCTCTGTCTTTGTCTGTTTCACTCTCTCTTCTCTGTGTCTTCTGCTCTCTCTTTCTTTCAGCCTTTGTCTGTCTGTAATTTCGTCTCTCTAATGATGATGGAGGTAGATTTGCTCTCCTCAGTTTTGTTTGTTTGTATGTTTTTAACAGGTCTGTCCCTCTGTCTGTCTGTCAGGCAGTGAATGATCTTGCTTATTTTGTCTATATGGATTTTCATCGTTGTCAAGTTTAATTCTTTCTTTGCAGTCTTTTTTTTTTCTTCTTTTTTTTGGTAGTCAGTCTGTTTACTTGCCTGTCAATCAGGCTTCTTTGTATATGTAGATATTACTTTTGAGAAAATTGTGCAAACACATTTACATGCATGCGCATCTGCATATACACATACATGCATACCTACAAACACAAACCCACTCACACTAAAACATACATAATGTACACACACACACCACTCACTTTTTCTTGAGACCGTATCAACCGTCGTCTCTTTTTCCTGTGTTGAATGAGTTCTATTCGCCTGTCTTTGTCCTGCAAAACACAGTGACATAAACATAAATGTGTGTGTGTGTATGAGCATGTGTGTGTGCGTGTGCGTGCGCATTCACTCATGCATGTGTGTGTAAAATGAAATAATAATTATTCCCTGAACTAACAACTATAATCTATTTTCCTGTAAAAATATTACACACAGACTTACAGTCACATTAAAAAAAAAAAAAAAAAAAAAAAAAAAAAAAAAATCACAAACAAAATTGAATCATCCTTGGAAATCACCACAAAAATACACAAAAGAAAATAAAAAAGACACTGTGAATACATCCGTCACATTATTTGGATAATGTATCATCCTAACACGTACTTCGCATAAGGTATTATTTTTGTCCTGACTTTAGCACAATCATCCCATCATTCAATATCACTGTGTCTATTCACTGTGTCTATGGCTTGGCAGGGCCATATCCTTCTGTTGTTTTAACCTTTCCCAACCAAAGTCAGGTACCCATTAATACCTGGGTGGAGTGAGGAAAATCAGAGTAAAGTGCCTTTTCCCAAGGACAATATACAACGCTGAAACGGCGCCTAGAATCCTGCTCACTGGTGCACAAGATCAGAAGTCTGATGCCTAACTGACTCTGCCACGGAGCCTGTTTAAAAATGCCAACAGCACCTGGGGTGGTTTGCATGAGTGAACTTAGCAGCTCTTAGTTTGCTTATAGTTAAGAATGTTCCTAACTCCACAGTAGATTCCATATACTTAAGAACATTCTTAACTCTCTCCATACGAACGGCGAAAGAGACGACGTTAACAGCGTTTCATCCCAATTACCATCATCAAAATATTGCAAGCGGAACACTCTTATACTGAAGAGGTGAATGTTGACAAAGAATACCACAGTTCCGATGACGGAAGCTAAAGGTTGGGTCATTCAGACACCCACTGGACATCCGAGGAGTCTGTGTAGAGGAGAAGAGAGGACTGGCCGTACTGAGTGAGTTAACGCTCAGCAGACTTAACACTGCAAAGACCGCCTCATGCAACACTGCCCTGGTGTTCCCAGCTGGTCACCCGGCCAACTATTAACCAGGCCTGATGTTGCTTAGCTTCATGATCAGATGAGAACCGGTGCTTTCAATGTGTTATGGTAGTTGGCATACAGAGAATAGGTGCTGCATAAAAAAAAATTATTATTGAATGACACAGGAAATGAATAATGATTGCCCGATGGCAGCCATCAGTCGGCTCCACCCAGGTAGGCAGCCTGCTGCGCAAATGCCCCTGAGTTTATAAAGCGCTTAGAGATTTGTCTCCGACCGAGGATAGGCGCTATATAAGTATCCATAACAAAATCAAATCAAATCAAATATCATTATCAAAAACAACACACACCAAAAAAACAGGAGACCAGCGGCTCACCGTGCAGGCTTGTCGGAGCAGGGTGATGGAGGAGGTCTGGTCGGCGATCTGTTTCTTCAGGGCCTCCACCTCCTGTGCCTGGGCCTCCAGCTGCAGGATGTGACTCCTCAGCCGCTGCAGCTCCCGCGCCAGTTCACACTGCCGGCGCCGGGCCTGCTCCGCTTCTTCATGCTGCGGGAGTGGTGCGTGCACACACACACACACACACACACACACGTGCACGCAACATTCACACACACACACACACACACACACGTGCGCGCAACAGTCACATACACACATATGCACATACACACACACACACACTCACAAGTCACGAACACACATATAGACAGATACATGATACACATGCAAACCATACACACACACAAACACAGACAGATACATGATACACATTCACAAACACACACACAAGAGTCACACACACATAGAGACAGACGTAGACACACATACACACAGATACACACATGCAAACACAGACACACAGACACACATACAGCAACAGAAACACATACAGACACAAACACACAAGCAGGCAGGCATCCATGCACACACAGAGACAGACACACACACACACACAGATACATAATTATATACATGCAGACACACACACACACATAGATACATAATTATATACATGCAGACACACACACAAGCAGGCAGGCATACAAATGTGCAGATACACACACACACAAACACACAGACATACACATGGATAATATTCAGTAACAATGTAGTTATACATGGGATAATTGTGGAGAGTCAATATACAGGGTTGTGCGGGATAACATATGATATCAGTACAGTGGGCATGGCATAACTGTCTGCCATGTTGTTCTACTTCACTTTGCTGCAGGCAGATATCAAGAGAGTCTCTGCAGTGTTCTGAGACAGATAACATATCTGAGCGTACAGTGACCAGTCATATGTGCACATGAGTGAGTGAGTGAGTGGGTGTGTGTAGTGCAGTTTCTGTGCCAGTTCACACCACGGGAGCCTGCTGAATTACTTCGCCTATTTGCAATGCAAGTTGGTTCACAGACACTCAGTGCTGTGTTATATAAGGGTGACTGATATATTATCAGGAACATGCAGCTCTAAGTGATGAATTATGAATGACATTCTGTCAACACAGCGTCACTTTGTGGCAAGTTGTATAGTGAAAATACATGATTGATATTGCATGATTTTTGTTGTTGTGCTTGTGTATGTATGAATATTTCAACATGCATGCTGATGAATATATATATATATATATATATATATATATATATATATATATATATATATATATGTAATCACGAACATGCGCCTTTGCATAAAATGTATGAAACAAGTGCTGTATCATGAACATCAGTTTTCAAGGCAAGGTCGATAACTCCTCCAAGTAAGCGCACATGTCAGCACCCGTTACAGTGGTGCTTCCCCTTGCATCAAATGATAGACCTGGGGGAACACGCTGGAAGGAAGGGCGATAATCATGGGTGTTACAAGGAGACTAAGGGTGGTGGTATGTGAAGAATGAAGGGATGGGATGAGAGAGAGAGAGAGAGAGAGAGAGAGAGAGAGAGAGAGAGAGAATGCACTCAAATTAATAATGCTTTTTTTCCCCTTTTAAATCAAAATTACCTTACATAATATGACAATATGACATCTGTTTCTTTTTAAAATTTCAATTGTGAAGTTTGTAAGTTCTGAAGACACACCAAAATTTAAAAAATAAAAAAAAGGAAAGGAAAGCATGCATATAGACGCAGAGATGTGCTTGTGCTGTCTGCCTCGCTCCCTTCCCTTCCCTCAATATGTGGGTGCATGTGTGACTAAACAATAAACATACACACACACATACTCATATGTACTGCCAATCATTGCACAGCAACAAGAGCTCTGGGTTTTCAAAATGAACATCACTGAATTATTTCTGAAAGAATGTCATCTTTCCTCCCTATCTGAAAACAACCAGAAAAAAATATCCGACAAGCTGTTGAAAATGTCTTCCCTCTAAATTGTAGGCCTAGATGAATTTTCTTCCTGCAGTCTGTCGTCTATGATCAACCAAACTGCTGATGGTAATGATAAATAACTAAATACACCTTGCCGTATGGGATCTCGTTGTAAGGTGTTCGTCATGATTACGATACAACTTGTAAGAACGTAAGTGCAATGGCCTACACGAATGGGTATTTGTAATACCCTGTCTTCTTCTGAGCCCTGTATAACCAAGGGGGAAAAAAAACAAAACTTTTCTGACAGGGTCACGATTATCATGTTGCCATGTGATGGGGAAAACACAGTACTGAACGTGGACCGTGTGTTGGGGAGAGGGAGTGGGGGGGAATGATGGGGGAGAGAAAGAAATGGGGCGGAGTTAAACGACCTATTGGCTGACGCTGAAGTTGTCCAGGGTTGAGGTCTTGGAACCAAAACAGAGAAGGAGGAGGGAGATGAAGGCCCCTAGAAGAGAGAGGCGAAGGGAAGAAATGCGGTGGCACGATTGTCTGGGGGTAGGTGTGTGTTGAAATATAGCCTTGAAGCATCGTCACCAATGTACGTAATTCATTTCACGTCACGATTTTTTGTCGTCATTAGTTTTGCCTCTGTGACGAACGTTGTTCACGCAAGCGTATGCTGGAAGCAACGCTTGGCATGTCCTAGCTGAATCTCGTCTTCAATATTGGGGGTGGAGGAGGTTGGAGGGAAGGTAGGGGGAAGGGCAAACGTGGACAGGAAGTTTGCAGAGAGTTTGAGGCCCCTGCATGCACTGACACGAACGTGCCATGGATAGGAGAAGCGGCCTCAGCTGTCTGTGTTTCTCGGGATGCCTGGTGAGAGAGACCTGTCCACATCGGGGGTAAACAGCTAGTCTAGAGCCCTGTGTGTGTGTGTGTGTGTGTGGCGGGGGCGTGGGGGGGATGGTGGAGGGGGGGGGGGGGGGTCTGGGGGGAGGGCGTGGGGAGGGAGGGGGGGTGTTGTCACAGGCATCTGGGTTCTGCCGATGACACCGCTGTCACGACTTTACATAGTGACCCAGACACTGACCTCGTTGGTGTTTGGGGAGGGGGGAGGGGGGGGGGAGGGGGTGGGGGTGGGGACGGGGTGCATGTGTGTGTGTGTGTGTGTGTGTGTGTGTGTGTGTGTGTGTGTGTGTGTGTGTGTGTGTGTGTGTGTGTGTGTGTGTGTGTGTGTGTGCCTCACCTTGTCAAGAAGCTGGTCTGCGATCGTTTCGTTCCCAAAAATTTACGATGGGAGAGATACAAAAGACAACAACAACAACAACAAACCGACAAACAAACACAAACAAACGGACACAAATCGTGTCCTCAGTGAGTGAACCAAGAAAGAAAGCCCCCCATCCCCCCCCAAAAAAAACAAAAACAAAAAACCCCTCCAACTTACCAGCTCTTTGTTCTGCTGCCGCATCGTGTGGCCGCCATCTTTCAGACTGCGGTTTTGTGCCGTGAGTTCTATGTTCTTTTCCAAGAAACGTTTGTTCTTCTCGACCAGCTGCTTGTTTTTTACTTCAAAATCTTTCATTTTGTCAAGCTGAAAGAAAGAAAGAAAGAAAGACATTTTAAGCGCAAGCACATTCGCTACACTGTTTAAAATGAGATCACAGTTGCATGTATATAGGCTGCATGTCCCCTCCTCCCCGCACCCCTTCACCTCCTCCCCCCCCAGACCCCCACCCCACCCTCACACACAGTGAAAGATGGAAAAGAAAGAAGAGAAAAGGAAGGAAGAGAGAAAAGATGAAGTTTCGAAAGGCAAAGAGGCCGGACGACAAAGGGGGAGGTGGAGGACGAAGAATAAGAGGAGAGGTGTGGTCACCAGTGATCACCCTTACACAGTAAAATATGGAGAAGAAGAAAGAAAGAAAAAACAAAAACAACAAGAGAGGCAAGGCCTTCAAGACTCACTTGTGATAAATTAAGTCCCCTAGCATTAATTACAGAGTAATTTCCCTTTTTTTAATACTAAATGCACCAAAACGTTTGCAAAATAAATAAAAATTCCATGCTTAGCAAAAGAAGTTCCTGTTTGAACAAAAAAATGATAATAATGACTCCTGGTGTTGTGTCAGAATAAGAGGTCAAAGTGCCAAGTTTAGAGAATACAAAAAATGCAGTTTGCATATAATTAGGCTTCTTTTTTATTTTTTTGTGCCCATCCCAGAGGTGCAATATTGTTTTAAACAAGATGACTGTAAAGAACTGAATTTTTCCTATTTTTATGCCAAATCAGGTGTCAACTGACAAAGTATTTGCAGAGAAAATGTCAATGTTAAAGTTTACCACGGACACACGGACACACACACACACAGACAACCGAACACCGGGTTAAAATATAGACTCGCTTTGTTTACACAAGCGAGTCAAAAACAAACAAATAAACAACCCCCCCCCTCCCCTACACACACAAACCAAAAAAATCCAGAGAGAAAAGAAAGAAAAGATGAAGAGGATGAGAACAAAGAGGAGGGCAAAGAGGAGTAAGAGCAGAGGTGTTCACTCGTGACCACCCTTACACACAGTGAAAGATGAAAAGAAAGAAAAGAGGAAGAAGAGGAGGAGAACAAAGAGGAGGACGACAAAGAACAAGAGGAAGAAGAGGAGGAGAA
>NC_134877.1:43851287-43856287 GCF_041734735.1 Babylonia areolata
GTTGTGTCAGAATAAGAGGTCAAAGTGCCAAGTTTAGAGAATACAAAAAATATAAATATATCAGTAAATGCGGTTTGCATATAATTAGGCTTCTTTTTAAAAAAAAATTTGTGCCCATCCCAGAGGTGCCATATTGTTTTAAACAAGATGACTGGAAAGAACTGAATTTTACCTATTTTTATGCCAAATTTAGTGTCAACTGACAAAGTATTTGCAGAGAAAATGTCTGTTAAAGTTTACCACGGACACACAGACACACAGACAAACGAACACACACACACACACACACACACACACACACACACACACACACACAGAGAACCGAACACCGGGTTAAAACATAGACTCATTTTGTTTACACAAGTGAGTCAAAAAACAGCAAAAACAAAAACAAAAAACAACAACAAAAACAACAACAACAAAACACGCTCCTGCAGCAGAAAACTCACAGAGGTCATTCTGGCCCCGTGGAGTCTTTGGAACACCTGGTGAAGGCCGGAGAGTACAGAAGTACTGTGAGGGGAAAGAGGGGGGGTCTCCATTTTGTTGCTGCCGCTGGGTTGCCCGGGCGACGACGGGGTGCGCGTGACCTCGGTCGTCGTGGCAACGGACCCAGCCGGCACCGCCGGGTGCCCTAACTCCCGCTCAAGCTGCGAAATCACCTTGTCTTTGCTCTTCAGTTGCTCAATCTGGAACATAATAATGATAAATTAAATGAATTAAAAAAAAGAAGAAATCGTCATCATCATCATCATCGTCATCACCACCAACTCAAATCTATGTTTGCTTTCAGTTCAGCCGACCGCACAGGGGTAATTTCTGGGGCTGCATAATCATCATCATTATCATTAATATCATCGCCATCATCATCCTCTTCAACACACTGGTGGGTGCGAAAGAGTTCTTTTTGTTTTTGCACTTCAAATGCTCAGTCTGGAAAACAACAACAATAATATTAACAATTTTAACATCAATAACAGCAACAACAACGGCGACTACTACTACTATCATCATAGTCATAATCATCGTCATCATTTCAAATGTACTGGGTGCGAAAGAGTTAATTTTGTCTTCGCTTTTCAGTTGCTCCATTTGTAGAAGAATAAATATCGTTGTCATCATCATGGTAATCGTCATCAGCTTTAATGCAATGGGTGCAAAAAGATTTAATTCTGTCTTTGTTCTTCAGTTGCTCTGTCTAATCAATAAACACACACACACACACACACACACACACACACACACACACACACACACACACACAAGAAAACAAAAACACAAAACATTATCATCATTATCCTACACGCACTGGGTGTGAAAGAGTTAATTTTGTCTTTGATCTTTAGCTGCTCAACCTGGAAAACAAAAACAGCAACAACAATAAATGCGCAGGATGGAGAAGATTTAATTTGGTCGGTTTCTGCGCGTCTGTAGCTATGTCTGTTCCCCTCACTGTAAAACCCTAATTCCCCTCATTCAGATTCAGTTTCTCAAAGAGGCGTCACTGCGTTCTGTATTCAGGGGAAAAAAAAAAATCCAAACACACTACACAGCATCTGCTATGCAGATGCCTGACAGCAGCATCACCCACCGCGCTCGTCAGGCGAAGTCATTACAAGCCGCAATTCACCTCATCACAAACCCCGGTTTTCCTCAAGGCAAACACCAGTTCCACTCATCACAAGCCCCTCGTTACAAGCACCTGTCCCCCCCTCAAGACAAGCACCTACAAACTCATCACGAGCTCCAATTCCCTTCATTACTAGCACCAACAGCCTAACTATAAGCACAAAAAGCACCGATAAAAGACATAAAGAAAACAATAAGCTGGGGAGGAGGTAGTAAACGTAGAAGAAGAAGAAGTATAAGAAGAAGAAGGTGATGATGATGATGAAAGGACAAATAGAGGAAGAAGAAGAAGAAGAAGAAGATGATGATAACGACACAGCAGAAACGACAGGAGATCAAGAAGAGGAAGACCAAGAATAGAGTCAAGAGGGAGAGGGAGGTGGGTAACGTTGCACCTGTGTGCAAATACCTCAGAAAAATTCGGCGTGCATTCCCAGAAGCACGTAAACCTCATTTAAATCACTAGCTTTGGGGGCTTAAAAAAAAGAAGAAGAAAAAAAGAGACAGAAATAAGAGAGAGAGAGGAGGGGCGGGGGGAGGCAGCAAGAGAGGGGGACAGAGAGAGAGAGAGGCAGACAGAGACAGTGAGAGAGACAGACACACACAGAGACAAGACAAGACCAGACAAGACAATGGTTTATTTGTTAGGCCTCCGGCCCATAACAAAGGAGTGGGCCACTAACAAAAATTTTACATAATGAATCAAATAGTGTGAATAATATATCAATGCGCATGTGACTTGCAAGCTCTCTCTCTCTCTCTCTCTCTCTCTCTCTCTCTCATTATCTCTCTCTCTCTCTCCTCTCCCCTCCCTCAAACACATGCACGCGCGCATATACACACCCACATACACGCTCGCGCGCTAAAGACACAGATCCAGCGATCTGGATTAAGTGAAATGCTGACAAGCTAACAAAACTTACAAAAATTAATTACAAATTGCAAGAATCGGAAAAAAAGGGGGCAGGGGGGGTTTGATGTATACGCCACAGGGTAACAAAATGCATACCTATATTCATCCACTCGTGTCCAAACACTTTAAAAAAAAAAAGAAGAAAAAGAAAAGACAGAAATAAGAGAGAGAGGAGGGGCGGGGGGAGGTAGCAAGAGAGGGGGACAGAGAGAGAGAGGCAGACAGAGACAGTGAGAGAGAGAGAGACAGACAGACACACACAGAGACAGACACACAGACAGAAAACCAACAGCCCAGATATACCCCTGAGAGGCACTGATGGGAGAAGAAACTGCACACTCTCAAGGGCAAACCTCGCATTCGATTACCAGGTGAAAAAAAAAAAAAAGCAGTTCTGGGAGAGAGAGAGAGAGAGAGAGAGAGAGAGAGAGAGAGAGAGAGAGAGAGAGAGAGGAAACGAAACGAAACGAAACGAATTTTTATTTCACGAGGGTAGTGGGGTAAGCATAGCTGCTTTTTTTTTTTATTTTTTTTTTTAAAATTTACATCCAGCCCTCAAAGAGAGAGAGAGAGAGAGAGAGAGAGAGAGAGAGAGAGAGAGAGAGAGAGAGAGGACAACCCATCCGCAGCCTCAACACCCATAACCTCAACACCCCTCCTCCCTCACCTCAGCACCCCTACCCCCCACACCCCTCTCTGCAGGGAGTGAGTGATGCACAACAGAGAGCCTGGCAGTGGCAAGGGCATCACCCGGAGAACCGGTCTCTACTCTGGCATAAAGGTAACACGGGAGCCCAGAACCAGAATCTGGCCGTACGTGGTTGCCATGGAAACAATCGGCAGAACGGGACCAGAAATAAAACGCGAACAACAGACACTGTAGTGTAACAGCGGGTAGAAGGGAGGAGGATAGGGGTAGATGTATGGAGATGGAGAGGTGGAAGGGGTAAGGGTGGTCGTGGGTGGTGGCAGGTAATGAGATGCCTAACAGCACATAATTTTTCTTCTTCTTTTTTTTTCTTCTTATAACTGGAAGTAATTTCTATCATCACCACTGATTGGGTAAAAAAAAAAAAAAAAAAAAAAGGAAAAAAAAAAAAAAAAAAAAAAGAAAAAAGAAAAAAAGGAGAAAGTTGCAAGTGTGTCTCTCGAATTAGTGGCAGATTTGTTCTCTCTCTCTCTCTCTCTCTCTCTCTCTCTCTCTCTCTCTCTCCCTCCGGTGCCTCTCCGTCTCTGTTATCAACAACCTCCTTGAAAACACTTCTGCTAGTTTGCTGAATCCATAAAGAAGGTTGCATAAGCATACCTTCTACATAGGTGACAAGTTTGTTTTCTCTTTCTACTCTCCCTCTCTCTCTTCTCAACTCTCCTCAGTTCCTTTTATTTTTCCCTTCTCCTTTTGTGTGTGCTGTTTCTCGAGTCCATTCCAACACATTCCACTGAACGCAATGGGCGTGCATTCCACACACCAGCTGCTGTACTTTATGAACAGTTACAGACTATAGCAGTTATGTTTTCCGGCAACAAGCACCAGAAAACTCCATCCGACCCCCTTCCACTCTTCCATCGTCCCTGTTCACCCTTTGTTACCTATTAACAGCGTTCTTGGTTCAAGAAATGCAGACAGGTGTTTCTGTGAATTTCCTCTCTCTTCTTTCTCTCATCTCTCCTCCTCCCTTCACCACCCGCCTTCCCCCACCTCTCTCTCTCTCTCTCACGCGTGCCCGCACTCGATAATCCTCCCACCCCTCTTCCATCAACAGCACTCGTTCTCGTTATCTTTATCTACCGAGTATGTACTGTAGCCACCGAATTCTTTTCCCCCCGAGAAGCAACAGGTCGCCAGCAAATTGCTCGCATGTCGCCAGCACGGCCCCAGAGCTCCGGACAAACACAAATCAAGCTCACCCCAACCCGTTTGTCTGCCGCCAGCTGCTCTGTCTTTACTTCTTCCTCCTCCACCACGGGAACTGTCTCTGAGGACGGACAGCAAAAATAATGAGCCTGCCTGGAGTCTGGACAGGTGGCAGATGCCTGGCTTATCCGCTTCACGTATCTCTTTCTCTTTGAGTGAATTACCGACACATCTTGTTACAGGTAGACGTGCGTCTGTTTCAGGCAGAAGTGGCATTAAGTTAAAGGTTTCGTAAACCTTTTACGACCACCGGGACAGTGAATTCACATCCACGGTGCCCATGGCTCACCATAGGAAGACGGTGTCCAACCCTCTCCTTCCGCTGTTTTAACCTCCCCTGGTCTACTTCAGGTACCCACTCACAGCTGGGTGGTGTGAAAATAATCGGAGTAAAGTGCCTTTCCTAAAGACACGACACCGTGCTGAAACAGGCTTGATGCCACACACGTGAGGCCATTGCAGATCACCTAAGAAAATTTGTACTTTGTATTTGTATTTCTTTTTATCACAGCAGATTTCTCTGTGTGAAATTCGGGCTGCTCT
>NC_134877.1:43861287-43863787 GCF_041734735.1 Babylonia areolata
GGAAAGGGAGGGGAGGGGCGGTGAGGGGGGAGAGGAAAGGGAGGGAGGGGCGGGGAGGGGGGAGAGGAAAGGGAGGGGAGGGGCGGGGAGGGGGAAGTGGAAAGGGCGGGGAGGGGCGGGGAGGGGGGAGAGGAAAGGGGAGGGGAGGGGCGGGGAGGAAAGGGAGGGGAGGGGCGGGGAGGGGGGAGAGGAAAGGGCGGGGAGGGGCGGGGAGGAAAGGGAGGGGAGGGGCGGTGAGGGGGAAGAGGAAAGGGAGGGGAGGGGCGGGGAGGAAAGGGAGGGGAGGGGCGGTGAGGGGGAAGAGGAAAGGGAGGGGAGGGGCGGGGAGGGGGGAGAGGAAAGGGAGGGGAGGGGCGGGGAGGGGGAAGTGGAAAGGGCGGGGAGGGGGGGGAGGGAGGGAGAGGAAAGGGAGGGGAGAGGGCGGGGATAGGAAAGAGGGGAGGGGCGGGGAGGGGGAAGGAAAGGGAGGGGAGGGGCGGGGGGGGGGAGAGGAAAGGGAGGGGAGGGGAGGGGGAGGGGAGGGGGGAGAGAAAGGGAGGGGAGGGGCGGGGAGGGGAAGTGGAAAGGGGCGGGGAGGGGCGAGGGAGGGGGAAGTGGAAAGGGGAGGGGGAGGGGGAAGTGGAAAGGGGCGGGGAGGGGGAGTGGAAAGGGGAGGGACGGGGAGGGGGAAGTGGAAAGGGGCGGGGAGGGGGAAGTGGAAAGGGGAGGGACGGGGAGGGGGAAGTGGAAAGGGGCGGGGAGGGGCGGGGAGGGGGAAGTGGAAAGGGGCGTGGAGGGGGAAGTGGAAAGGGGCGGGGAGGGCAAGTGGAAAAGGGAGGGGAGGGGGGAGAGGAAAGGGGAGGAGTGATGGACATATGCCTGACCTACTCATAAAACCCAGCGCGCTGGTCACACCTTGACGAAAGTCAGCACTCTTGAGCAGTCAACCCCCCAGAATTGTGTTCACTATCTTTTTTTTTTTATTTATATAAGGACGAGGAGAAATGTTTAAAGCGCGATATATTACACTTTAAAAGATGTGCCGCAATGTTAATGAACTACTGAAGTCAGTAACCAAGAAGATGTTGTTCTTTGGTACCACAAAGTTAATACATTGCTGAAGTCAATATGTGGTAAGCGTTTAAACAATCTGTAACAAACATTGAATAAACCAGCGACAAGAACAGACCGTGTTAGTTGTCTTCTCGCCGCTTTGGTGTAGGACTACTAGACAGTAACAGTTACTTAAATTTGGTCATTCTGCCGGCCTGTCTGCCTCACACAGACACAGATTCTCTCTCTCTCTTGTGTGTGTGTGTGTGTGTGTGTGTGTGTGTGTGTGTGTGTTAATGCAACACTGATACTTGTGGTGCATATTCAGCACGGTGAATGGCCCCATGCATCTTTCTGCGTTATCCTCTGCCAGGAAACAGCACTCCCTGTGGCCTGTGGCCTGTGATGTCTCACATCGCTTACGTGTCCCCCTTTACTATATATACATACCGGCAGCTTTTCTCTCTTTGTCATCGCCCGCCCCCGCCCTCCCCTCAAGACCCCTTACCCCCCCCCCACCCTCACCTCTCCGACTCAAATTCACCCCTCTCCGTTCACCCTCATGTTCTTGTAATTCCCTGGTCCCCCTTCACTTATTTTCTCATTCACGCGTGTCATTGTTCATGTTTCGCATTACTATTTAAAAAAAAAAAGAAAAAAGAAGAAGGAACTTATATATAGTTTTTCAGTTCTGTTTTCTGTGTGACACTATTCATCATTTTGTTCATCTTTTTTACAATTATTATTTCATCATTTTACCCTGTTTCTGCAATGCTATTATTTCAGTCTTTCACGTTAAACAATGTTTTCCTTTATTATCATTAATTATAAGGTTATGTCGAGTTTCAACTCACTCAGTACGGCCAGTCCTCTCTTTTCCTCTACACAGACCCCTCGGATGTCCAGTGGGTGTCTGAATGACCCAATCTTTAGCTTCCGTCGTTAGAATTGTGGTATTCTTTGTCAACATTCACGTCTTCAGTATAAGAGCCTTTCGCTTGCAATATTTTGATGATGGTAATTGGGGTGAAACGCTGTTAACGTCGTCTCTTTCGCCGTTCGTATGGAAAGAGTTAAGGAGTTCTACAGGCGTTATATAACCCCAGTTCCACTGGCCTTTGTCGTCACGAGGTTAGGCCATGTAGAACATGACAAGCCTGGACGTTTTCGATATATATATATTTTATCTGTTTATTCGTTCACTCATTCGTTTATCTACAAAAAAAGACCATGGGAAAGGAACCTCTTCATAACCCCAGTGATTGGGGTATAGGTGGTCGGTCACCTCGGGAGTGTAGTGAATCGTCCATTTATTCCTTTAATATTCATTTTAATCAATTCACTTCTTCATTCATCCATTCACCTCTCTCTATCACCACCCCGACCCCCATCCCACAGAAATTAAAACATGAGAAAAAACCAAAAAAAACCAAAACAAAATAAAACACACACACCTCGAAGCCTACTC
>NC_134877.1:43893787-43908787 GCF_041734735.1 Babylonia areolata
ACTTTGAATCTCTCTCTCTCTCTCTCTCTCTCCCAGACACACAATATGCACGCACACACAAGGAAGACCACAGAAGAAGCAGCTGGCAGTATATAAACAGCATACTCAAAACAGACATGCAGCGTGTATGAGTAGCAGCAGTTGACACTCTCTGTCTTCTGTTATCTCCGCTTTATTTATTTATTTATTTACTTATTTATGTACGCTTATAGTTGACTTCATCAAGTTTTTGCGCCTTATACATATTATTAGTAGTGGTAGTAGTTTTTTAAAAATTATTTAAAAAAAAATGTATTCATCTATTATTTATTCATTTTTTTTCTCTTCTCAAGGCCTGACTAAGCGCGTTGGGTTACGCTGCTGGTCAGGCATCTACTTGGCAGATGTGGTGTAGCGTATATGGATTTGTCCGAACGCAGTGACGCCTCCTTGAGCTACTGAAACTGAAACTGAAACCGTTCTCTCCCCGTCCACCCCCCTCTTCCCGAGTTATGAAGCAAGCCACACTTGCTCAAATAAATCCTTCACCGACACGTTCAATCAAAAACACATACCTGCACACGCGCACTCGCACACACACGCGCACAGACAGACAGACAGACACACACACACACACAGAGACCCACGCACACACACACACTCGCATATGTACTCTCCGGCTTTCAAACGCTCACACATACACCTGTCGACACAGCGCAGTCAATAATCCACGTATATTCTCTCTCCCTCTCTCTCTCTCTCTCTCTCTCTGTGTGTGTGTGTGTGTGTGTGTGTGTGTGTGTGTGTGTGTGTGTGTGTGTGTGTGTGTGTGTGTTTCGCTAGACTAAAAGCCTCTCAAGAACCTCAGAATACACCTGACAACTACAATTTGTACCTTCTCAACAACGTTACCCGATCTCTCTCTCTCTCTCTATCTCTCTCTCCCAAGAGACAGTGCCTTTGATTCAGGAGGTTCTTGGCAAACTCTTGCTGCCGTGTTTAGAGTTGGAAGCTTGCCACCGACAATACAACAGACCACTTCACACACCCCACACTGCCTGGTCTGAAAGGTACCACAGTATCCCATCCCACCGTTAAACTCGGGAGTAATAAACTATAAAAAAAAAGAAAAAAAAGAGGTGAGTGAACGTGCGTGCGTGCGTGCGTGCGTGTGTGTTATGTGTGTGTGTGTGTGTGTGTATGTGCGTGAGAGAGAGAGAGAGAGAGAGAGAAAGAGAGAGAGATGGAGATGGGAAGGAGAGGGAGACAGAAAGAGAGACAGACAGAAAGAGAGAGAAAGAGGTGGAGATGCATTGGGGAGCACGCGTCCGAAACGTTCTTTGAAGATGGCGAACTTTTCTTCCTTTCTTTCTTTTTCTTTAAAAAATTTTTTTTTTCAATGATATTTGGTTGTTAATATTTAATATCTGATAACAACAACAAAAACACCCAGATTCTATGCCCGTGTTAGTATGTACGTGTACGTGTACGTGTGTGTTGTGTGTTGTGTGTGTGTGTGTGTGTGTGTGTGTGTGTGTTGTGTGTGTGTGGTGTGTGTGTGTGTGTGTGTGTGTGTGTGTGTGTGTGTGTGTGTCCGCGCACGCGCGCGCGCGTAATGTGTGTGCTAGTGTCTGAAGGGGAGGGTGGAGGAGAGTGTAGTCCCCAGTCCCCAGGTCAGGCCATCGCTGCTCTGACATTAAGAGAGAGCCCCCTGAGTGCACAGCACAGCATCATATGTCATTGTTGTCAGGTAACGCCTCGCCAAAATCATGCTATCGCGTGAATCAAAAGTTACACCGGATGCGGCTTCAATACTTCTATTTGGGTGGGGTGCGGGAGGTAGAGGCCGCGAGGGGCGGGTGGGGGTGCGGGGATGGGTGACGGGAAGAGTTGGGTGTGGGATCAAGGTTCGAATGTGTGTCAAATGGGATGGAGGCGAGGAGCGGGAGGAGGTATGAGGTGGGGGAGGGGTGTGTGGGTGGGGGGACGGAAATAGGGATGGAGAAAGAGATGGGGATGGGGATGTCCACGTAGGACAGGTGTTTTCTTGTCATGTCCACATAGGACAGGTTTTGTCGTGTCCACATTGGACAGGTTTTGTCGTGTCCACATTGGACAGGTTTTGTCGCGTCCACATAGGACAGGTTTTATCATGTCCACATTGGACAGGTTTTGTCATGTCCACATAGGACAGGTTTTGTCGCGTCCACATAGGACAGGTTTTATCATGTCCACATAGGACAGGTTTCGTCGTGTCCACATAGGACAGGTTTCGTCATGTCCACATAGGACAGGTTTTGTCGCGTCCACATAGGACAGGTTTTATCATGTCCACATAGGACAGGTTTCGTCGTGTCCACATAGGACAGGTTTCGTCATGTCCACATAGGACAGGTTTTGTCCACTTATTCAAAATGGTCTCCCGTTCAGCTCACATGCTCTTTGGCAGCCATGCTAGGTTTTAGACCAAGTTTCGTGGCGTGAAGGCTTTCCCAGAGCAGATTCATTAGAGCTGATCAAGCCGATAATCCACAACGACACTGCGGATCTATGCAATATGACTATAGTTTTCTGACGTCCATTTTCTCACGCAATTAGCGTTGAAGCCTTAATAAGTTCGACCAGTCGTAAGGTCAACGTCAAAAACGTATCCGAGCGATTTCATTGGACAATCGTCACATCGCGTGTGCTCATGTGCTCTCCTGTCAGTCTCTGGTATGCTTTGAATCAGTCTCGCTAACTCCACGCTGTTTAATCTCTGTTCCACACATGCTCACCGAGGAAGCCGGCTACACTAGTAAATGACTACACACACACACACATACACACACGCACACACACATACATGTATACATGCATACATACACACACACACACACACACATATATATATATATATATATTTATATATATATATATTTATATATATATAAGACGCTTCCATACCATTACCATTGGAAATGTCCCAGACAGACACAGACATACACAGAGACACATACTCAGACACAGAAACAGACAGACACACGCATACGCACACGCACACACACACACACACACACACACACACACACTGCAAATATCACTGATGCTGTGAGGGCAGACTACCGCTCCACACAAATCAATGAAATGGCCGGTCACAACTGTGTGACAAAACTGCAGCGAATCGCTCGTCACGACTTGTGTTCTGTCACACAGAACATAACTCCACCCTTCCTGAACAACACGCATTCACATGCAAGCACACAGAAGAAGGCGTGCGCACACGCAAACACACACACACACACACACACACACACACACACACACACACTCCAGTACAACGTTTAGAATAGCTATCGGGTGAAAAAAAAACCCAGACAACCACAGCGGTTTCAAAATTAGTCTCTTTCTTTGTTGCTTAATTAAAGTTCATCTGACCATATACATGGCCACATCAGGGCTGTGTGCAAAACAGTTGGAAAGATCTTCAGTTTCATACACCCGTTTGTTATCTTGCAAGAGTTACTTCTCCAGATCCGAAGCGGTTAAAGGCTCTTCACTGAAGTTTGAGTTTTAACTTCACAATCATTACCCAGTTCCTTCAGTACAAGAATATCATACACCGAAAAAGAAAGTGTGTTTTGAAGCTTCACACACAAGCGAAATGCTCTTAAATCTCTTATTATGCAAAATAATATGAACCATCATCGATCGTAATGCTATATTAAACTATAAACTATGTGGTGAAGCGGGCATACCATATATATATATATATATATATATATATATATATATATATATATATATATAACTGTTTGCCTTTTTATCATTTAACGGCTATGAGACAATAAAATTTAAGATTTAAGCAGTGATTAAGATGTTGCAGGAGAAGAAATTTCGTACGCTGAATGGGAATGTCTGTTACTGGTATCCCACGTACTGTTCTGGTTCTGATTTTGACACGAGATGAGGGATCTACTTATACAATAACTGGGGATGGAGGAAAGTCTTTCCGCTCTCTCTCTCTCTCTCTCTCTCTCTCACACACACACACACACATCATGAACCAACACAGAATCAAACAACTGCTGCTAGTGATACACTGCGTAGCAAAAACACATTTGAATGAGTGTACGTGCATCAATGTTATCACTGGCAGTGTCTGCCTGTGTGTGTTTCGGTCGAGTGTGTGTGTGTGTGTGTGTGTGTGTGTGTGTGTGTGTGTGTGTGTGTGTGTGTGTGTTGCATATCTGCACAAGCATTTGTAAACATACATGCGTATATATATATATATATATATATATATATATATATCTGAGTGCGTGCTCGTGAAGTGATAACTATTATTTCATGTAGTATACAAAGAAGTGGATGGCTGGGAAAGGTGGAGAGAGCCAGGGATGGAGAAATATAGGACACAGTGCGGGAGGGAGAGTGCGTACGACCGAACAAGCACGTGTATGTATTTCGTGCTTTGGTTCACACTTTCTCCGTATATTACCCGAGGCAGTGGTAATTGAAAGAGGGCGAGAATGAGGACAGACACAGACTCAAGAGAAAAGCTGACAGACAGACTGACTGACGCACGCACGCACGCACACGCACACACACACACGCGCGCGCGCAATCAAAACGACAGACAAAATATGCAGACAAAACACACACTTGACATAACACACACACCGGCACACACACACACACACACACAAATGTATGCACACATATACATAAACACACACACACACACAGAAATGTATGCACACACATACTTAAACACACATACAAGCACGAACGCACGCAAGCACACACACACACACACACACACACACACACACACACTGACACAAACACACACACACATACGGCGAACACAACACACACAACAAAGACACATTACCGAAACTTCCATCAAGACGACGTCGAATCAGAGAAACCTCTCTCTCTCACTCCGGTCTGTTATCAAAGTCGGAACTCTTGACAACCTAAACCCTGTGTAGCATCGACCCATTCACAATCGGTCACCAAGCTCAGCAACCAATTCACCGCACAGGTCGTCACAACAATGAACGAGTCACGCTGTGCCAAGTCACCCAGACATGACACAACAGTCCCTCACTGTCTTGCTCTCGGGGTCAGCAGGTCACGAAAGTATTGTTCCAACGTTAGGATGGGAGAGATTATCGAGGTGTTTTTTTTTCCCTCCTGTTTTTCTCTTAGTTGAGAAAAGAATTTCAGCTTTGTCGAAAACGCAAAGAAGGGCAGAGCGAAAGGTGAGAGCGTTCTTGTCTCACGTGTGTTGGCTGCTTTTCTGAGAGCGTGCAGGTATGAGGGGAGGGAACTGTGTCACGGACTACGATTGCGTACCTTTGGTGACTTGTGTAAGAAACGCTCCCCAGTCTAGAACTGTTCTACAGACATAAGATCTTCTTTTTTTCTGTTTGCTTGTTTTTGTTCTTTGTAAAGTCAGACGCGTTTTCGTTGTGTGAAACATACACGGCACGTGCATATGTGGAGGAGGGTACGAGAAAGGGGGCATATACGCTAACTCATAGGTTAAGATAAATACACATAAGTGCATGCATTCCTCCGTAGGACAACTATCAGTGGGGGTACACACCCGAAGCAAACACCGGACGAACAGCACGTGACATCCGCAGCAGCTGACACCTTGGCACTCGATCCAAAACTGTCAGTCACAAGACAGACAATAATTGCACGGCAACCAAGATGGAATTAGGGTCACACTCTGGAAGGGACTAGAGAAAGAGTCATATGTATGGCATCCTCTTAGATAGCATAAGCACTATAGACAGCGGAATGTACCCTATTGCCTCTAGCGATGTTCTTTCGAGCAGCGTGGATGGTATGGATTCTGAGAAAATGTGGTTTTGTTCTTGTGAAGTACATAGCTATTTCTCTGTCTCCAGCAATCAGTGTCACACCCGCTTCTCTTTCCAATATCTATTGTTTGCTAATATCAACTGCGCACACTGTCGTGTCTCCACCGGTGATATGAAACTCTAGGGAGAGCTGGGCAGTACTGACAAGGTCTTCAGAGAAGACACTTCAGACTTAACAGACCATGAAGTACAAATCAGATATTTATCCAAGTTCTTAACTTAGAACTTCTCAGCTCTTTTTTGTTTGTTTGTTTGTTTGTTTTTCCTTTCTTTACTGTACCCGTCTTTAGACCTGCAGTGTTGAGTTTTATCCTATGTTTATACACAGAGAAAATGGCCAGCTGTCAGGAGGTTCAGACCCGACACCAGTGATAAATATTTGTTGTTGCTGTAGTTCATAAGCAATCAGATTGCAGCAGCATTCGTTGTTGAAATAAGATGATTACCACCACAACAAGAACACAAGTAACAACAACAACAACAGCGACGACGACGACGATGATGATAGTGATAATAATGACAGTAATAATAATAGTAACAATATGATGATGATGTTGATGAGATGATGATGATGATGATAACAACAAAAACAACGACAATAACAGTAACAGCAACAACAGCAGCGGCAGAAACGGTAATAAAGGCGGTTGTTTTAGGAAGAGAAGAACTTCAAGTAGAAGCAGCAACAGACGCCGCAGTGTGAACAAGCCCCGAATTTCCACTGAGCAGAACCCACGCAGCTACATTCTTTCCTTTGTCCAGGTGTTGAATTCCACAGCAGGGGGAATTCCGATCAATAGTACACATCCTCACTGTATATCGATCACTACCGTCGTGAAACCTGTTCCCCACTGTAATACATGTTTCATCAAAGCAGACATCCAGTGCGCGCGAGGAGTCCACACTGATTGTAAAATCGTTAGGTTGTAGTTGCTGTTCCTCACACACACACACACACGCACGCACGCACGCACGCACGCACACACACACACACACACACACACACACGCGCGCGCGCGCGCGCGCACACACACACACATATGCACACGGCACACGCACAGAGACAAAGAGACAGACAAACTAATACAAACAAAATAGGAGGGACACAAACGTTGAGTGATTTGATGCTAAAGCCAACAGCTACTGACAAGTGCAGGCAAAGTACATTTCTAAAAGAATTCGGCTCAAAATATAGTTGATGGTAATGGAAAGCGACCAAGACTAACTCCAAACAAACGGGAGGGAAGGAGAGACGCCACAGACAGACAGACATGTAAGCCGCCAAAAAGACAAAGCCTATTTAGTTTACGGAGGGTATAATTTCAAATCAGGTTTCGGACATCCCGTCAGCTTGATCGTATATATATATATGTACAGCGGTCAGGCAAGCCGTACGCCATCAGTGTATGATCCCTTGATACAGTGGACATTAGGTTCACTACCCCGACGGTGGAGAAAGGTTATGGAGTCTTTGACCTTAACCTTTATTACAACACGCACAAGTTAGATCATAAGGGTCTGCCTGCTACCATCGGAGGTTTCTTTCAAAGCCATTTCAGGTTCCGTGAGGCATTACAGGGCCAATGCTATCAAGACACGACAAAGACAAGACACATATTTTACTAACGAGGGCAGTAGATAAGCAACACACGTGCTTTAACACACACACACACACACACACACACACACACACACACACACACATCTCCGCTTTTTCGGGATGGAAGGATGAACAATACCAACTGTGAAAATCCTGTAACTGTTAGATATTCGTTGTTATTGATGTGTCCGAACGCAGTGACGCCTCCTTGAGCCACTGAAACTGAAACTGAAACTGTTATTGATGGATTAACTAATCATGACAACTGTCAATATGGTAGAATGAAATTATTGACCAGGGATGATTTACTGATCGATTGATTTACTTACTGGCTTGATACTGACTGATTCCATTTCGATCATTAACGTCAACGAAATTGGACATTTTCCATCCTGTTCTCAATATTATTCGCTATGAACAAGTAATTACTCAAGCACTGAGATACAGAGAGAGAGAGACAGAGAGAGACAGAGAAAGACAGAGAGAGACAGAGACAGAGAGACAGAGCCAGAGCCAGAGCCAGATAAACAGAAAGACACAGAGCGATACACAAAGAGAACAGACTTTGTATTTCGACACATCACCCAACAAGAATGGCATGGGAAATAGTGCCTGGCCAAAGGGAGGCAAGCCATGGTAATACTGTTGATCGTAAATTTTTCCTTGCTTACGTCTCTTGTTGGCGGCACGCTGATGCAGGCTGATACGGGCGGGGATAGGTTTGTTGTTTTGAGGCCCGTGTGGTTTGCAGCTGTAAGATATCCGCTTCAAGAAACTGGGCCTCTCCCTCTTTTTCTTTCGTAGAGACTCTTTCTCTCTCTCTCTCTCACACTCTCTGACTCGCTCTGCATCTTTCATCTTATTTTCAATCTTCTCACACTCTTAACTCGTGTTACTGTTTATGTTTAAGGATTGACGGTAATGGTTTTGCGTATACCTTTTAACTCTTCCGTGTGTGTATGTTGCTGTTGTTGTTGATACTGTTGCTGCTGTTATTGTTATTGGTGTGTGTGTGTGTGTGTGTGTGTGTGTGTGTGTGTGTGTGTGCGCGCGCGCAAGTGCGTGTGTGTGGTGCCTGAGCGTACATCGGTTGTGCAAGCATGTTCATGGTGTGGCTTTCTCTCCAACAGTATCATGTCTGCCCCCACCCCCACCCCCTCGTTCTCCCCCCCACCAACCCCCACCCCCCTCTATCTGCAGTCCTTGCCGCACCTTTTCTGCAGAAAGAACGAGAAGGATACAGACAGACTGAAACACTCTCTTCCCCATGCCCATATCGAAAATCATGTGTCCAAAATTTGATTTGTCCAATGTGTCAACAATCTAAAGAAGATGAAGTTCACTTTGTGTTGTGTTGCCCAGTATTAAGAGATCTAAGAGAACACTTGATTCCAGCTAAATACTGTCAATACCCTTGCTTGTTTAGACTTACCATGTTAATGTCATCAACAAATGAAAAGACTGTCAAGGAGTTCGCTCTGTATCTGTATAAAGCACTCAAAAGGAGAAGTGTATATGTTATATCATGAAGACTTTTGAATGTATGACTTCGGCATTTTATTGTATATCTCCCTTTAAAGGGGCTGTGGCCTATATGAATAAACCATCTCAATCTCAGTCTCTTCCCCTGCCCTCAATTTTATCCAAAAGAACGGATTACATTTAGTTTCTGCTAAGGAAAGAAGAGAGAGAGAGAGTGTGTGTGTGTGTGTGTGTGACACAGCGAGTAAGAGAGAGAGACAGACTGACAGACAGACAGACAGACAGACAGACAGAGACTGGCTGAGAGTCAGGACAGAGAGAGACAGGCAGAGAGAAAAACCGAGGCACAGAGACAAACGGATAGGCAGGAAGACAGACAGAGGAAAAACAGACAGACAGACAGACAGACAGAAAGAGACGGAGACCCACGACGAAGTAGTTGACAGTCAGTCTCTTCACACTGACGTTATGCTGGCTGTGTGTGTGTGTGTGTGTGTGTGTGTGTGTGTGTGTGTGTGTGTGAACGACAGTGCACACAGTACAGGCAACATGTTCGGATCAGTCACTGCCGATGTCTCTTCTGTCATCATAAGATTCGGCTTCACCGTAACAGAGGAGACGCCTCAGAAGCGACCCCAAGACACACAAAGACGCACACATGCACGTACATACACTCATACCCCATTACACGTACAACCCCTCCATCCCACACACATAAACATGCCCCGCCCCCCTCCGCCCCACTCCAGCCCCACACACATTCATACGTACACTCACACACACACACACATACCCAAACACAAACACACACTCACACACCTACACTGGGACACAAACGCATACACACTCATAACACCCCCCGTCCACCCGACCCCTCCCACACACATACAAACACACACATCATACCCCTCTCACACACAGTTTCAGTATCAGTAGCTCAAGGAGGCGTCACTGCGTTCGGACAAATCCATATATGCTACACCACATCTGCCAAGCAGATGCCTGACCAGCAGCGTAACCCAACGCGCTTAGGCCTTGAGAAAAAAAAGGTAAATAAATAATAGATAAATACATAAAAAAAGAACTACAACTACTAATAATAATATGTATAAGGCGCAAAAACTTGATGGAGTCAACTATAAGCGTACATAAATAAATAAATAATAATTAAAAAAAACCCACACAGACACGCATAATTATACCCACCCGCCCGTCCACACACACACACACACACTCTCTCTCTCTCTCAACACGCCCATCCTCCACCCAGTCTCCACCCCACATACAAACAAACAAAACGACACCCACCCATGTATAATACTACTGACTTAACTCACCTGCTCGACATCGCCTTGGGCGATCCTCCTCACCTGCCCGCCTCGCCCCACACATAAACACTCACACATACCACACCACCCGACAGGTACCAACGCCCTCTCTCTCACACACACAAACCCCTCCACACACACACACACACACACACACAAATCCCTCCACGCACACACACACACACACACTCACACACAATCCCCATACCCCACCTCCCCACACAAACCCCTACACACAACATACACACACACACACACACACAAACCCCTCCACACACACACATACACACACACACCTCTCCACACACCCACCCCCCATACACACACACACATAAACCCCTCCACACACACACAAACACACACATAAACCTCTCTCTCTCCACACACACACACACACACACACAAACATTCAGAAGATGAACTGAGCACGTGATTCTCGTTTATCTTTCAATATGAGGGGGTGGGGGTGGGGGCGTGGGGGGGCATTGCATCGTTGCTTGAGAAGAGGATTTTGAGAGATACAGAGAGATGATTGATTGATATGTATACTCACATAGCGCCTATCCTCGGTCGGAGACCAAGCTCTAAGCGCTTTACAAACTCGGGTCATTCGCACAACAGGCTGTCTTCCTGGGTAGAGCCGACTGACGGCTGCCACTAGGCGCTAATCATTCGTTTCCTGTGTCATTCAATGAGATCTCAGGCACGCACACATTCACACTCAGACAGACATGCAACATTTTACGTGTATGACCGTTTTTTTGTTTGTTTTTTTTGTTTTCCATAATCCACCGAGCGCTGATATGGATTACAGTATCTGTAACGTGCGTATTTGATCGTCTGCATGCGTATACACACGAAGGGGATTCAGGCACTAGCAGGTCTGCACATAATCATGTTGACCTGGGAGATCGGAAAAATCTCCACCCTTTACCCACCAGGCGCCGTCACCGAGATTCGAAGGCTGAGAAGAGAGAGAGAGAGAGAGAGAGAGAGAGAGCATGAATTCAGTACATGAATCTTGTCAAACCACCTGTACCCATAACTCCACTCACCAGCTGTCTGACCGAGAGAGAGAGAGAGAGAGAGAGAGAGAGAGAGAGAGAGAATGAATTCAGTACATGAATCTTGTCAAACCACCTGTACCCATAACTCCATTCACCAGCTGTCTGACAGAGAGAGAGAGAGAGAGAGAGAGAGAGAGAGAGAGAGAGAGAGAGAGAGAGAGAGAGAGAGAGAGAGAGAGAGAGCATGAATTCAGTACATGAATCTTGTCAAACCACCTACACCCATAACTCCACTCACCAGCTGTCGGACCTCGCCCTGCGCGTCCCTCCGCACCTGAGCCAACTCGGCCTGCAGGCTCTCCTCCCGACGCCTCAGCTCGTCCCCGTGACTCCTCTCAGCGCTGCGGGCCATGTCCAGCAGTCCCTCCAGCTCCTTCTTGGCTTGCCGCAGCTGACCCACCTCCTCGATCAGCCGGCTCTTGTGCCCGTCGACGGTGGTCCTCAGCGAGGTCCTGCGACTCTCCCCGATCAGCCTGCGGATCGCGCCCTCCTTGCCGTCCAGCTCCAGACGCAACTTGGTGAGCTCCGCCTCCTTGTGGCGGTGCAGCTTGTGCAGCTCCCCCTCGTAGCGCTGCACCAGGCTGTCTCGGAGCAGGGCCAGCTCGTGGGCTTTCTCCCGCTCGTGCTTGGCCCGGAGCTCGTGCAGAGCGTGGGCGGCCTTCTGCTGCTCGTGCTGGCGAATGGCGCGGGCGTCCAGTACCTGGTGAAAATAAAAGAGTTCAATTTTACGGCGTGAGATACGAGGATATTTTATCATCTCTTAAAATTGCTGACACGTTTGCTGATTAAAAGAAAGACGACATGATTACATTATCTTTGTAAGTTTACGTATTAGAGCCACGGAACATCATAAAGTTTGATAATGTTTCAATCTTCCTTTTTTTTTTTTTAAATAAAAAAGACAAAAGCATAATATCCAACGTGCTTCACAAAATTAAACCATGCTCCAATGTCTCTATAAGAACACTAATTCATAACTGATATCATGTTTGACAAATAATGATGATAATGTAAAGGTTTTCTGTTCACCAGAAAGGCGACAAATCACGAACAATTTCCTAATGCTGCTCAAGGCAAAAAGAAAGAAATCATTTACATTTCCTGTTAACAACGAGGGACACTTGGATACCCCTAAGTACTTTATTTTTCGGAGGAAGCGACTCCATCACGCAATAAACTATGAACCGTTTTGTGTCGAGAGCTTGTGCCTCTTTCCTCGAATCTGGATGTCTCGGACAGACTGCTCCAAGGATCCCCACACCCTTCCTCTCCCGTCCTCCGCGGTCAGCTGGGTGTAAAACCAAACCCCAATCAACTAATTAACGACCGAACCCTTGACGGCACGAACCCACAATAGCTTATCTTGAAACGCCTCGTTAACAGCAGCAGCCCAGCCCGCGGGCCGGCTGTGACCCGAGCAGGTGCTCTGTGTAGTGCCCGCTGTACGGTATATTCAGTATCTATGCAGGTATCCATGCGCGGTGTTGGCAGGGAGTCTTGCCGCCCGCCGCGCCCTCAGATGTGTGTGTGTACGCTGACACCTGACCTGGGCAAGTATGGGCCGCATGTGCAATCTTAGCAACGCTGTACTGTTTGCATGGCGTTAAGAATGTTCTTAAATGTATAGTTTTAGCGGAGACATAAAAATTCTTAATGGCAGGTGAACTTGGCGCTTCTAAGATTGCTCAAGTGACCCAGCCCTGGAGCTGCTCTCCGCACAGGTGTTTCGTGCAGGTGTGGCTGGCAAGCTGTTTACTGAATACAGCGCCCATAACGACGCTGTGGTACTCTTAGTCATGGGCAGAAGGACAACGGAAATTGTGAAAAAGACACGGAAATCTGTATGGAAAAATAGGTGGGAAAGGGTGTGTGTGTGTGTGTGGGGGGGGGGGGCGAGGACGGGGTGTGGTGTGTGTGAAAGTGTGTGTGTGGGGGGACGCGGGGGGGGGGGGGGGGGCGAGGCCATGGATGGAATGGATATCCATGGGAGGTCTATGGGGTGGCTTGAGGACTGGGGCCTGATGATGGGGTGGAGGGATGTTGGCAGGTACATACAATGGCTCATTCTGTGCATTGCTCTGTCAGCTAGTTGGCAAAGGGTTCGTTTTGGCCCCATTCTTTTTATTTCATGTACTGGCAAATCAAACTAACCTGAAAAGAGAACACGCTTTACTCGAAAGTGTTCATAGTTCACTCCAAAGATGGGCCATACAAAGCTCGTGAGTGTCTTGGTCTTCGTAGGTGGCAGAATGGTAAAGACGCTTATATTTTGTCAATACAGTGTCCCTGAGGGTATAAGTTCGAATTCCGTTCTCACCCTTTCTCCCATGTTTGACTGGAAATCAAACTGAGCATAATTATAGTCAATCAGATGAGACGATGAACCAAGGTCGTGTGCAGCATGCACTTGGCGCTCGGGGGAAAAACATGTCAAAACATAAAGTGTCCTCTGCAAAATTCTGCAGAAGAAATCTACTCTGACACACACACACACACACACACAAACACACCCTGATTAGTGCGTTGGATTATGCTGCTGCCAGGCATTTGCCTAGCAGACGCGGTTTAGCGCGTGATTATGGATTTGTCCGAACGCAGTGACACCTCCTTGTGAAACTGATACTTCGTGCTCGAGTGGAGGGCTTCAAATACGATTTGGTTGACAGTCACTGCCACCGCACCATCCACAATGTTTTCCTCTGAAGACGGAATGAGCAGTGTTCACAACAAAGCGTGCAAGTTCACTCCGCCAGTCACACAGAGGGCAACAAATGTGGACGTTGAACCGCCACTGTCCCTGCTCGACAGCCGTACTCGTGTCTTACCTTGTTGTCAGTGAACAGATCCCACACAACCTGTTCTCTGTCGACACAGTCCGATTATTGCTGAGTGAGTGACGACGATTGCTCCTGCTGCAACAACTCAGTGCAACTTGTCCTGTTGTTGGATTAGGATATTATTTTCCTTCTGCTTGTGAACGAAATTCATACTGGTGTCAGCTGGAACATGCTGCGAGCACAGTATGGTTACACGCTCACTATTTCTGGGTGAGAGTCATCCTCTCTACCAACTGCTGCTGATTGCTGCTACTGCCACGACAAAATCGACTACTGCTGCTGCAAAGTGGACAAGTCTCTCTTTCCTTTGATGGTGAACAGATTTCAAAGTAGGTGCCTTTCTCCGCCTCAAGCTGAAAAGACGTTTTGGACAGTTTACTCACAACTCCCACAGTTGGGCAAGTGATTGCTACTGCTGCCATTGCTGCTGGTGCTGCTGGGTTTGGATTATTTTTCTGAGCTCCTCTTCCAACCACTCTAATCACCACCACTACCATCACCACCACCACTGGCCAGACCAGTAATGTCCCCTTACCTTTTGCCAGTGGGCCGACTTGACAGAGCCTCTGTGCTGTTCCAGCTGTGACCTCAGCCTGGTCAGGTGCTCCTGCAGCTCACAGTTGAGGGACTTGATGCCCTCGGCAGAGCTCCAGACCTCAACCCCTTCAGCCTTGCTTCTGCCTGACCCTCCTTCTGCCCCGCCTCCACCTCCTCCCGTTGCCATGGTGGTCCTGTGACAGGCGTTGTAGGAAGAATGAAATACTGTGCAGTGTTTGGGGCGATTCGAACAAAGAGGTAAAAAAGTCACAATCACGCATAATATGCTCG
>NC_134877.1:43918787-43928787 GCF_041734735.1 Babylonia areolata
CAAAAAAAAGAAGCGGATGGGAAGAAAGCCAGCAAATGAAACAACGAAACACAAAATGATGCAAAATAACACAAGCACACACACAGCATAATCATATGCAAGAAAGAATTTAATGAAGTCATTAGTGAACGATAAGAAGCCGTTAACAAAGAAACAAAGAATTGTGGAATTCAAAGAAGTGGTTTGCAGAGAATAAGAGAAACAGACTGGTGGTAGACAGAGAAGCGCAAAGAAAGACACTGAGACAGAGGGAAAGGAAAATGAACAGTTAATTCAAAATGAGTGATAATTATATTTTGTAGATAAAAATAGAGATATAGCAGGATTATAGATTTTACACTGAATATACATGATGCGTGTGAACAAAGACAGGGATACCGTTTAGTGTGTTGAATTTACAACTGTGGAAGGAATGTAGCAGAATGGTTAAGACGTTCATCTGCCAGTACTGTGTCCGTGAGGGTCTGAGTTCCATTCCTGCTCTCGTCATTTCTCCCAAGTTTGGGGAAAAAAAACACACCTAAAATAATAAGACACTGAGCCTCTAGTCATTCGGATGAGACGGTAAACCGAGTCCCGTGTTCAGCACGCACTTAGCGTAATGAAAAAGAACCCACGGCAACAAAAGAGTAGTCCTCTGTGAAAATTTTGTTGAAGAAATCCCCTCTGATAGGTACACGCACGCACACACACACACACACACACACACACACACACACACACCTATATAAATATATAGATATAGATATATGTTTACATGCGCTCAAGGCCTGTGGGGTTATGCTGCTGGTCAGGCATCAACCAAGCAGATGTGGCATAGCGTGTATGGATTTGTCCGAATGCAGTGACAGACGCCTCCTTGAGAAACTGAAACTGAAACTTGACGACTGTATATATTTCATTCCACAAGCAACGCCCCCCCCCACTCCGCACCCCCTCCCCTCCCACCCCCCAGTCCCCCGCACTCCCCGGCCCCACACCCTCATCTCTTGAAAACGCAGCCAAAGATCCCACTCCACTCCACAGCGTTTAGAAAGGTAGAGGTCAGCCCTGCAGTACAGATATGACTGATTCAACGAGGCTAGAGCCCAGACGATCGACCTTCTGCCAGTTGACGTTAAAACCGATGCTTCAGCCCTAAGAGGAGGTAAGACTATACAGAGAAATAGAGAAATATTTTTTTGTTGTAGGAAATTTTATTAATATATCTGGACGTTTTGAAATGGACTGATGTGTGTGTGCATTTGCACGTGTGTGTGTGTGTGTGTGTGTGTGTGTGTGTGTGTGTGTGTGTGTGTGTGTGTGTGTGTGTGTGTAAGTGCACATATTATGCATGTATTATTACACATGACTGCTATTAACGTGATCAATATAACCTGGTGGCGCGGCATACTTGTAAAGTTCCTGTCAGGGTCTGCAATTTAGAATTTGCAATGCGTAAGTGAATGCGTCATTTTGACGTCCACCCCCCTATTTCTACTTGTTTCATTTATTACTTATTATCTTTTGCATTCCATTCCAGTTCGTGTTCTTTTATTTCTAAACTGCAGCCAATTCATTGACAATAACCAGTCTGGAGCACGGTTATAAGCTTTGCTTGTTGTGCTGTGATTCATATGTAATACAGCTGCTGTGATGATGTTTCTGTGGAATAAAATTTGTTTAACTCTCTCCATACGAACGGCGAAAGAGACGACGTTAACAGCGTTTCACCCCAATTACCACCATCAAAATATTACAAGCGGAAGGCTCTTACACTGAAGAGGTGAATGTTGACAAAGAATACCACAATTCTGACGACGGAAGCTAAAGGTTGGGTCATTGAAACACCCACTGGACATCCGAGGGGTCTGTGTAGAGGAGAAGAGAGGACTGGCCGTACTGAGTGAGTTAAAACAGATATGACTGATTCCACTCCTCTGTCAGACGGGCTGCACCAAGATCTGCTACTGGTACGGTTGGGGAGGGTGGGAGGCTGGGTGTTTAAAGGAAGGAGGGGGAGGGGGAGAAGTGGGTTCATAGTTTCGTTTTTTGGGAAAAGGCCTATGAAAAGACGATCCGATGAAAACGTCATCCCATTCTCACCGTTCAACGAACGAACGACTTCCCTCTGCGCTGCTGCTGGCCCAGTGCTGATATCCAATTTCCATTTTTTGACATGGTCCGTCATGGCGGATTTGTCCTGCCGCGTTCCGTGAAGATGGATGAAGAACGTGTTGCCCTCTGGCCCCGTGTCTGTTGGACCAGAGTCTGTCTGTCTGTCTGTCTCTGTCTCACAGTCTGTCTGTCTGTCTGTCTGTCTCTGTCTGTCTGTCTGTCTGTCTCTCTCTGTCTCACAGTCTGTCTCTGTCTCTTTCTCAGTCTCTCTCCCCCACACCATCTCTCTCTCTGTATGTGTATTTGTGATTGTATTTGCATGCTTGGGTGTGTGTGCATCTGCGGAATAAACAAAACACACAATTTTTTTTCTTTCAGAGAGTTTGTTGACAACAGCCTCTTCTTTTTCCCTTTTTCATTTTTTGTGTGTGGTAAAATCCTGCTTTTAAACTGCTAGACTGAAGGACTCCCGAATCACGGTACGAAAATGGTTGTCAGCCCTATAAGGAAAAAAACACACGACCCCCCGCCCCCTCCCAACCCCCTCACACAGACACAGACACACACACACACACACACACACACACACACACACACACACACAGACAGACACACACACACACACACACACACAACATCAACCAAATCTCTGCGGCCTAAAAATGGACAAAAGTTTACCAAAGTGTACTTCATTTAGTATGATTCCAATACACGGGGACGATCAACACGAGGTCTAATCGTCACGTGGCTGGCCGGTCAAGGCATAGGTTCAAAGCCCAGCACCCAGGCCAGTCCCACAACAACTGTCAGGGGACTCCGGTCCAAAGCGTCACACGCTGGAGAGAGAGAGAGAGAGAGAGAGAGAGAGAGAGAGAGAGCTGCTGCAGAAAAGACAACACTGTATTGATTCACTCTCTGACACAGACATACCGACAACAACATGACATCAGTGAAGTACTAGAGTAACACTTCTTTTTATCCCCCCCCTCCCCTCCTCACCCCTCCAACCCTTCTAACCCACCACTATCATCAGCATCCTTGGCTCATAACAATATCTTAGCGAACACAACAACAAAAAGACAAAACCCCCCAAAACAAACAGGTCCCCCCCAACCCCCGAAGAAACAACAACAACAACAACAACAAAAAACACCGACAAACCCCCCGCTTTCTCCCCCCCAAAAAAAAACAAACAAACAAACATAAACAAACACACACACACACACACACACACACACACACACACACACACACACACACAAAACAAACATCAACAACAGAAAAACCAACTGCAGTAAACACACCCACAACCTCCCCCCACCCCCTGAATCCCCCTCCCTCAATTCCTTCACCCTATTATATCCAGGTAGCTTGGAGACCGTTGCACCTTTCTGTGCTTCCTAGGGAAATAGCTCCTGTCACGGACACTTGGCAGGCCCAGGGGGCTGAAATGCTCTTCTGCATTTGATACCGGCAGGGAAGCGAGTTCGCCAGTTTAGCGAGTGGGCGTTTTCGTCAATAGGTCTTTGTCGTTTCTCTTCTTGTTCTCTTTCTCTGAAAGTCTCTATCTTCCGCTGAACGTCGTTCGAAAGCAACTGGCCGGACGACAACTTGAGAAAGCGTTTGAATCGACCAAATAAAAAGATATATTTACCGTAATGAAAGAGCGAACGAGGGAGTGAAAGAGTGTATATTTGGAGAGAGAGAGAGAGAGAGAGAGAGAGAGAGAGAGAGAGAGAGAGAGAGAGAGAGAGAGAGAGAGAATGCGAATGTGAATGATTTATTCATCAGGCTATCACCCCTCATGAAGGGTTAAGTGAACAAATACCATCACAAAACATTCAAGAAGAAAATCAAATTTCAACAAAATAATACTACAAATAAGAAACAACATTTCATGATATACTACGAGGTTACAATTTTTCTAAGTTTAAATGCTTTGTATAGGAAATATATATTACGCGTGTCACGCTGTCTTGTGGATGAGACTTAATTTAAAGGCACACGGATATTGGCAGTACGTAGAAGGAATAAACTTTAGTCTTATTTAACTAAGGGCTGGGCACACACACACACACACACACACACACACACACACACACACACACACACACACACACACACACACACACACACACACACACACACACAGAGAGAGAGAGAGAGAGAGAGAGAGAGAAATCGATATCGCAACTTTTTTTTTATTGAGGGAAAAGGAACAGGCATTTGTCGGCCTGTTTTCAACCTACCCTCGTAAAGAAAATATGTAAACAAGTCCAGAAAATTAAAAAAAAAAAGGGTAAAAAAAACCATACACATCACATGGTAACAACAACAAAAATAAAAACAAAAGAACAAGTAAATGGAATAGAAAATACACAATTCTCCTCAAAATAACGTAGTATGCATTTGCGTGAAGGAGGGAGAGAAGGAAGAATGTAAGGAAGAAAGAGATAAAAAGAAGGAGAGAGAGGAAAAACTTGAGAGAGAGAGAGAGTGAGGGAGAGAGATGGGGGAGGGAGGGAAGGAGGATTGGAGGAAAGGAGATAGACACATAGACAAGGATATTGAGAATATATGACGTTTTTCAGTCTCAGTAATTTCAAGGATTTGTAGAACTTAGCTCTGATGTTGGATGTTTATGATTAGTGTTTTGAAGGCACTGAGTGTGTAGATGAAATAATATTCCATATTCACCAGTGTGTGTGTGTGTGTGTGTGTGTGTGTGTGTGTGTGTGTGAGCGAGCGAGCGAGCGAGAGAGAGAGAGAGAGAGCGAGCGAGCGAGCGAGCGAGAGAGAGAGAGAGAGAGAGAGAGAGAGAGAGAGAGAGAGAGAGAGAGAGAGAGAGGAGTACTCTATTTTGTTTCTGAATGTGATTGACAATCACACCGTTTCCTCCAACAGCGGTCCAGTTTAGTGTGGTCAGGGTTCGCGGTGTCTGAGGCTGAAAATATGAGGCTGTCAGTTTCTGGAAGTGTAATTGACTTTTTTTTTGTCTGTTTCCTTGACAACTGGCTTTGCGAAAACCTGATCAGCATTTTCAAAGTTGCCACGAAATTGGGAAGCGAGAGTTTGTGTGTGTGTGTGTGTCAGTCTGTCAAATTCTCTTTCTCTCTTTCTTTGTCCGATTCTCTCTCGGTTTCTCTCTTTCTCTCTCTGTGTATCTCCTCATTCTTTTTCTCACTCTTTGTCTGTCTGTTTCTCTCTGTCTCTCTGTTTCTCTGTCTCTGTCTCTCTCTCTGGAAGACAGAGAGACAGACACATAGAGTCTAGATAGATAGATAGGAGTATGCTCTTCATCCCCCTGGTTTATGTTCTCAAATTTTTCTTTCAATGTGTGTGTGTGTGTGTGTGTGTGTGTGTGTGTGTGTGTGTGTGTGTGTGTGTGTGTGTGTGTGTGTCTGTGTCTGTGTCTGTGTGTCTGTGTGAGTGTGCGCGGGCCCAGTGTTTCTTCATCTGTGGCGCGAGGCTGGGTCGTAAAACTTTGTGTTGCAACTGCTCAGTGTCCGTTGTGCTCAGTGTGTGTGTGTGTGTGTGTGTGTGTGTGTGTGTGTGTGTGTGTGTGTGTGTGTGTGTGTGTGTGACGTATTTCTGAGTGAGCTTGTGCGTAGTCTTCTATCGTGTGTGTGTGTGTGTGTGTGTGTGTGTGTGTGTGTGCAATAGAAGACTACGCACAAGCTCGGTCTCTACAGTCACAGGCGACGCTGCTTAGTCCAAGCAGACAGCCTAATTAGATATTAGGTCGGATATACTCTATCCATGGTCAGCCATGACCGATGAAGGCATATATATATCTATCTATCTATCTATCTATCTATCTATATATATATATGATATATCTGTGTGTGTGTGTGTGTGTGTGTGTGTGTGTGTGTGTGTGTGACCATACTTCCCTACCCCCACAGTCATTAGTACAGCTTCTATTTCTGGCAGTGACGTCACAGCCCACAGACATGGTGGAGCCCTTTCCAGAATCAAGGGAGACAAGTGACTGGGGAAGAAGCAGACGAGAAGTTAAGCTAATTGACAATGAAGGACAGCGTTCAGACTGAGTGATTTCATTGCTTGACACATTCTCCTCACGTCTTCAGACCCTACAAGAGGCACATGCGAAAGTCAAATCTGATTCTATTTCACAAGGTACCAATGTTATTGGCGTGAAAGCTTCTAAAACTATGCATCAATCAAACGCAACTGATGAAAAAAAAAAACATTCAGCGTGAAGTTTTTCTCTGCAGGCTGTTTTAGTATTCCCAGGTTCACAGACAGAAAAAGTGAACCTCTTTGCAAGAAAAGTATAAGAAATAAAGTAAAACTGAAAAAAAAAGGAAACTGTGGCCACAATAACACACACACACACACACACACACACACACACTCAACCAGAATATCAATACACTGCCACTTTAAGCTGTTGCCTCATCATTTGATAATTGTCTTCTTCTGTCTGTGAAACCTGTGTTTTTCACACAGTATTGTTCACGTTGGTATTTTCTATATGCGTGCAATCCGTGACTTTCGTGTCCCGTTGTGTCTCCATCTCACACCTTAGCTGCAGCCAACGTGTTCCAACAAGTCACTTTCACCCCCACCCCTACTGTTTTTGACTCACTTGTGTAAACAAAGTGAGTCTATGTTTTAACCCGGTGTTCGGTGGTGTGTGTGTGTGTGTGTGTGTGTGTGTGTGTCCGTGTGTCTGTGTATCCATGATAAACTTTAACACTGACATTTTCTCTGCAAATACTTTGTCAGTTGACACCAAATTTGGCATAGAAATAGGAAAAATTCAGTTCTTTCCAGTCATCTTGTTTAAAACAATACTGCACCTCTGGGATGGGCACAAAAAAAAGAAAGAAAAAAAAAAGCCTAATTATATGCAAACTGCATTTACTGTTATATTTATATTTTTTGTATTCTCTAAACTTGGCACTTTGACCTCTTATTCCGACACAACAACAAGAGGAGTCATTATTATCATTTTTTGTTCAAACAGGAACTTCTTTTGCTAAGCATGGAATTTTTATTTATTTTGCAAACGTTTTGGTGCAGATAGTAAATAAGGGAAATTACTCTGTAATTAATGCTAGGGGACTTAATTTATCACAAGTGAGTCTTGAAGGCCTTGCCTCTCTTGTTACATTTGCTTCATCTTTCTAGTTTTGATCTGTGTGTGTTATGTGGGGTGTTTCTTCAGGGAAATGTTTAGCAGGAACTTTTTTTTTTCTTTTTTATGTAATGTCGTAGTAGTTTGCATTATTTGATTATTGATCTGTGTTCGTGTGTGTATGTGCCTGTAGGTGCGTGTATGTGTGTGTGTCATTGAGTGAGTGCGTGAGTAGTGTGTCTGGGTATGCGGCTTGTGTTTGTTGGTGCATGCGTGCGTGCGTGCGTGTGTGTGTGTATGTGTGTGTGTGTGCGCACGTTGTGTGTTTTGTATGCATGTATGTACCTACGTATATATGTATGCGCATACGTGCTTGTGTTCTTTCAATTTCAATTGTCTACTTTTTGTTGTTATCATTATTTCGTTTTTATCTTCTTTTTTATATACCTGTTGCATTTCTTGATTTAATCAACTGACATGACCTCTTTTACTTGTTCTCGGCTCTTATCTATGTTTCAAATTATATGCATATGTTTGTGTGGGGATGTTTGAGTGAATGTTTTTAGTGCTATTGTAAAGCGCATAGAGCTTCAAGAATATGCGATATAGCAAGAAGTCTTAATAAATAAAATAAATAAATAAAGTTTCAAAATGTCTTGCTGCTACCACTTTCTTTGGTCCATGTATGTGTTCTGTAATGCTCACTCTTCTGTACACCATTTATGGTAAATTGATCCATTTGTGTAGACTGTAACGCTCAACCCTCTCTACACCATTTAAAGTATATTGTTTGGGACATATACGTGTTCTGAAATATTCACTCCCCCTTACACTATTTAAAATATATTGTTTGACACATATGTGATTCCGTAATGCTGATCCTTTCCTTGCACTGTTTAAGATATACTGTTTGGTACATATATGTATTATTCTGTAATATTCACCCCTCTTTGAACTATATGAGGTTGTTTCTGTTCTCCCTGGTTAGTTGTCTGAAAACCGCTCGTCTATATCTGTTCATCTGTCTGTCTGTCACTGTCAGTTTGTCAGTCTCGCTCTCTCTGTCTGTCTCTCTATCTATCAATCTATCTATCTATCTCACAAATTCAGACACACACACACGCGCGCGCGCGCACACACACACACACTCGCACACACACATACACGCGCGCCGCACACACACACACACACACACACACACACACACACACACACACACACACACACACACACACACACACAAACTCTCGCTTTCCAATTTCGTCTCAACTTTGAAAATGCTGAACAGGTTTTTGCAAAGCCAGTTGTCAAGGAAACAGACAAAAAAGTCAATTACACTTCCAGAAACTGACAGCCTCATATTTACTGCCTCAGACACCACGAACCCTGACCACACTAAACTGGACCGCCGTTTGGGGAAATGGAGTGATTGTCAATCACATTCAGAATCAAAATATAGTACTCCTCCATCTCTGTCTGTCTGTCTGTCTGTCTGTCTGTCTGTCTGTCTCTCTCCCTCAGTTTGTGTGTGTGTGTGTGTGTGTGCGTGCGTGCGTGCGTGCGTGTGTGTGTGTGTGTGTGTGTGTGTGTGTGTGTTTGTCTGCCTGTGTCTGTCTGTGTCTCTTTCTCTCTCTCTTTTTTTCTCTCTCTGTGACAAACATTTGAAATGTGTTATGGCAAGGTTCAGATTAGGAATTTCAGACCTGTTCATGCAATATTATCGTTACAGGAAACATAATGATAATGACCTAATTTGCCCTTTATGTAAAACTGTGAGATAGAATGAAATGCGCTTGTTGTCCTGTGTTAAGCGATCTCAGAAATCAGCTGATACCTTTAGAATATTATAGGCAACCATATCTTTTCAAACTCTCAATGCTTATGTCATCCACTAGTGAACATGTTAGAAAACAACTGGCAATATACTTATATAAAGCCATGAAAGTTAGAAACATTGTTTGTAGTTGAGTGAGGTATTCTTCTCCCCCCACCCCCCCGTGTTATTCTAAATAAAAGAAATTCTAACTGAAGGTGAGGATTGCTTTTTTGCATTTTTTTTGTTTTCAGTAGCATAGTTTATCATGTCTGTAATTATTATATCTGGAATGTTTGTTATCACCACCCCTTCATGAGGGGCCATGGCCTATATTGAATAAAGCAACCGTATCCGTTTATCTCTCACTCTCTCTCTCTGCCCAGCCCTTAATTAGATTAGACTAAAGTTTATTCCTTCCACGTACTGCCAGTATCCGTGTGCCTTTAAATGTCTTCTGATGTCATCCACAAGACAACGCGACGCAAGTAATATATAAAGTTTCCTGTATGAAGTATTCAAACCTAGAGAAATTGTAACCTCGTAGTATGTCATGACCTGCTGTTTCTCATTTCTAGTATCATCTTGCTGACATTTGATTTTCTCCTTGAATGTTCTGTGATGGTATTTGTTCACTTAACCCTTCATGAGGGGTTATAGTCTGATGAATAAATCATTCGCATTCTCTCTCTCTCTCTCTCTCTCTCTCTCTCTCTGGGGACTGGATGTAAAAAAGCACACCAGTGCTTATCTATTATCCTCGAAATAAAGAATTTGTCTTGTCTCGTCTTGTCTCTCTCTCTCTCTTCAAATATACACTCATTCACTCCCTCGTTCGCTCTTTCATTACGGTAAATATATCTTTTTATTTGGTCGATTCAAACGCTTTCTCAAGTTGTCGTCCGGCCAGTTGCTTTCGAACGACGCTCAGCGGAAGATAGAGACTTTCAGAGAAAGAGAACAAGAAGAGAAACGACAAAGACCTA
>NC_134877.1:43932453-43939953 GCF_041734735.1 Babylonia areolata
AGATAGAAAGGGAGACTCTGGTCCAACAGACAGGGGGCCAGAGGGCAACACGTTCTTCATCCATCTTCACGGAACGCGGCAGGACAAATCCGCCATGACGGACCATGTCAAAAAATGGAAATTGGATATCAGCACTGGGCCAGCAGCAGCGCAGAGGGAAGTCGTTCGTTCGTTGAACGGTGAGAATGGGATGACGTTTTCATCGGATCGTCTTTTCATAGGCTTTTTCCCCAAAAGAACGAAACTATGAACCCACCTCTTTTACCCTCCCCTTTCTTCCCTTAAACACCTCCCACGCCCCCCCCCCCTCCAACCCCACGACTCCCCCATATATATATATATATATATATATATATATATATATATGGATATATAGGTAGATATATATTTGTGTACCTGTCAGGGAGGATTTCTTCTACAGAGTTTTGACAGAGGATAACTCTTTTGTTGCCGTGGGTTCTTTTTCATTGTGCTAAGTGCGTGTTGGACACGGGACTCGGTTTACCGTCTCATCCAAATGACTAGAGGCTCAGTGTCTTATTATTTTAGGTGTTTTTTTTTTTTTTTTCCCAAACTTTGGAGAAAGGACGAGAGCAGGAATGGAACTCAGACCCTCACGGACACAGTATTGGCAGATGAACGTCTTAACCATTCTGCTACATTCCTTCCACAGTTGTAAATTCAACACACTAAACGGCATCCCTGTCTTTATTCACACGCAACATGTGTATCTCAGTGTAAAATCTATGATCCTGCTATATCTCCATTTCTATCTACAAAATATAATTATCACTCATTTTGAATTACCTGTTCATTTTCTTTTCCCTCTGTCTCAGTGTCTTTCTTTGCGCTTCTCTGTCTACCACCAGCCTGTTTCTCTTATTCTCTGCAAACCACTTCTTTGAATTCTACAATTCTTTGTTTCTTTGTTAACGGCTTCTTATCGTTCACTAGTGACTTCATTAAATTCTTTCTTGCATATGATTATGTCTGTGCATGCTTGTGCTATTTTGCATCATTTTGTGTTTCGTTGTTTCATTTGCTTGCTTTCTTCCCATCCGCTTCTTTTTTTTGCCCACATCGCTGACGTAAATCCATGACGCACTGAAAATAGATCTTCATTTCATACCCCCCAACAACCCTCCTCACTCCCTCCCCCCCCTCCCTTGCCCTCCACTCTCTCTCTTTCTCTGTTTTGTTTTCATTTTTACTTTTTGGCTGGAGGACTGGATGCGAAAAATAACAAAAGCAATAATGGTTGTCCCACTGCCCTCTTGAAATAAATTCTTTTCGACTCTCTCTCTCTCTCTCTCTCTCTGTCTTCCCCAACTCTCCTGTCCTTCTTTTAAGTCAGCCTGAATACACAGGCAAGCAGGCAGCTGGACAGACAGAGTGACAAACAGGGTCATTTACAGGGCACGTGGGTCTCTTAAAGCTGAAGTGCATTGTGGAGAAACGATCTCCCCGCATTTCTATTGCTCTCTGGTGAACTGGCAGACAAATGGGCCGGCCTTTCTGTAGCAAGTTTTTTTTTTTCAGTGATGTACATTTCTTCCGACCTCGTGGCAGAGTCGGTTAGACTTTGGATTTCGGATCCAGTGCAGTTCACCAGCGATCAAGAGTTCGAGGCACCGTTTTGGCATGGTGTTGTGTCCCTGTGGAAGGCATTTGTTTGTGTGTGTGTGTGTGTGTGTGTGTGTGTGTGTGTGTGTGTGTGTGTGTGTGTGTGCGCCCGCGCGCCCGCGCGCGCGTGTGTGTATGTGCTTGTGTGTGTTTACTCTTTTGTCACAACAGATTCCTTTATGTGAAATTCGGGCTGCTCTCCCCAGGGAGAGCGTGTCGCCACACTGAGAGCACCACCCTTTTTCAATATTTTTTTCTGTCTGCAATTCTGGTTTTTTTTCCTATCAAAGTAGATTTTTCTACAGAATTTTGCCAAGGACAACCCTTTTGTTGTCGTGGGTTCTTTTACGTGCGCAAAGTGATGGCTGCACACGGGACCTCAGTTTATCGTCTCACCCGAGTGACTAGCGTCCAGACCACCACTCAAGGTCTAGTGGAGGGGGAGAAAATACTGGCGACTGTGGGATTGGAACCAGTGCGCTCAGGTTCTCTCGTTTCCTAGACGGAAGCTTTACCACTAGGCCAACACTAAACTTTTATTCCGACAATCCTCACTTCACCCACGTTTGAATGGGACGGGTATACCTGACATCGGGTGGGGAAGGCTAAAACAGCGGAAGGAGAAGATTGGGTCACGCTTTCCTGTGCCAAGCCCTGGTCACGATGAATATGTCTTTTACTGAAAACCCCAATGGCCGCTAAAGGTGATGGGAACTTTAACCTTATGACCTTTCATATTTCTTGATCACACTCAGTATCAGTATCAGTAGCTCAAGGAGGCGTCACTGCGTTCGGACAAATCCATATACGCTACACCACATCTGCCAAGCAGATGCCTGACCAGCAGCGTAACCCAACGCGCTTTGTCAGCTCTCTCCCACTTCCTTGTTGTGGTTCAAACTGTGTGCTGGATCTTTGACTGTCTGCATTGTGAGGGTCGGTGGAGGAGGATACACATATCTGATGTTCGTACGGACTCCACGTGCTGATCAGGGCATGAGAGTCTTCAAAAGGTAGGTATAAAGCATTAACGTGGAATGAAAGAAAGAAAAAAACACACAACAACGTTGTGGCCACGTTCAGCGAACTTCTGTACACCCACATACTTGCGAGCGCGCACACACACATGTATGCACGCATGCACGCACACACACACACACATACACACACGCGCGCGCACACACACACACACGCACACAAAAAAACATACGCACGCACGCACACGCACACGCACAAACACAAACACACACATACGCACGCACGCACGCACGCACACACACACACACACACACGCGCGCGCACACAAGGGGTGAAAGACGGAAACACAAAGAAATAAACATCAGAACGTAATCCATGTTCGCACAAATTCAGCCTGGAGAAAGTCGAACAGCAGGAAAAACAAGGGCAAAAAAACATGTTTTGCAACACAACTTAGGTCAAGTGTCGTCCACAAAATATAATCAAAGGTCGTTTTTTTCCTCGATTTCCCATCGCCCCTCTCTGTCTCTCTCTCTGTCCCTGTCTTTCAGTCTTTCTCTCTCTCACGCGCGTTATTCCTGTTTCTTTATGTCCTATTTTCCTTCTTTCACTCTGTTTTAGGTTTCTTTTCTTTTCTTTTTCTTTTCTAATTCAGCCTTTCTTTTCTGTCCCCCCCCCCTCCCCCCGGCCCGAAACCCTCCCACCTACCTCCCCTTTCTATTTTCCCTATCACACAAACTCTCCTCTCCCAGTACCCTCCCCCCCCCCCCCCCCCCAACACACACACGAACACACATACACACACACACACACACACACACACACACACACACACACACACACACACATTCCTCGCCTTTGGCGCAGTGTCCGTGGCTCAGTCTTGCGGTCAGTAAGCAGGTGAGTGTCAGGGGAGGTAAGCAGGTAATGTAGTGTCAGGGGAGGTAAGCGGATTGCCAGCTTAGCCTCCCTTCTTGGAGTGCAGGCCGCCACAGCAACAGGAGTCGTCTTCCCGTTCTCCGGCAAGTCAAGGCACACGGAGGACCTAGATCGACTCCTGGTATCTTTACTGTAGATATGTATGTATGTATGTATGTAAGAATCTGTCTAGATCTGTGCTAGTGTAACTGATAAAAAAACAGAGAGATAGAGAGAGAGAGAGAGACAGACAGACAGATAGACAAATAAAGTGTTTTATTTAATGAAGGAAAAAAAAACAACAAAAACAAACGTCAAAATAGGTATATATATATCTATAAGAACAAGAACAAGAACAAAACTTTAATCTCCAGGCCTCCGGCCCCTAGAAAGAGGTCAAAAGTACACAGTATGGTGATCACTCAACCACAACAAAATGTAAAATACGTACTAACTTAACCTGTAGAACAAAAGTGCTTCTCGTGCATTGTAAATTAATTCTAACTTTCATCATTGTTGTCACAGAATTCCTGTCGTATCTTCAGGGCATTAAATATATAAACGCATAGTTTACGAATACTGTAAACAGAACCATTCTTCATCAAGTGAACATACGATTGACCTTCAGAGTTCAGATGTTTTTGCCGCAGGTCATTGTAAAGGACACAATTGTTTATAAAATGGTTTTCATCTTCGATTACATTACAACGTTTACATGCGTAATTTGAATTACATTTGAACGTTCTTCTAAAAAATGATCCATTTATTGGGAGCAAACCAAGACGTAATTTTACTAAACAGTCCCTAAAACACTTTTTATCCACATATTCAAAATATTGCTCACACTGAAAACCAGTTTTAAACAGTCTGTAGTTATGATATATATCTTTAGACATTACTGACTCGTCCCACTCCTGCATAAATATATCTTTCATTCTTTGCTTAAATAATGACAAAAATGTTTGCTCACAACCAACGCCTTGTTGCAACCAGACATATCCAAACCCAAGTCTAAATAAAGTATTTTTTACTAAAGACACCCAGCATTTTTTTCCCCTTTCGTCTAAGTTAAACAACATCAAATATGCCGGTCTGGGTAATCGTTGCACATTCATATTCAGCAACCTTAACCAGTACTTGATACACCTTGTTGCACTATTTATATATAGTGGATAACGTCCTAATTCGCCGTATGCAAACTTGTTTGGTACTCTAAGTGTTATGTTCAAAAAACGTTTACATGAAAAGGAATGAACTTTCTCAATATTATCAAGTCTGTTAAGACCCCACATCTCAGAAGCGTACAAAAGAATGGGTTGTACCTGAGCATCGAATATTTTGAAAAAACATCCTTTGGAAATATCATTCAGCTTCGTTATATATTTTATACAGTCAATGCATGCATGTTTGCCTTTTGCTGCTAAAATCCCTACTCCTTTGTTTATACTCATTTTTGTTGTAAAAACAAACCCTAAATAATTATATTCATTCACTACTTCTAGAGCATTTCCATCGAGATTCCACTTTTCATATCTTCCCCAAAAGCCACCTTTTCGAAAAAACCATCACTTTAGTCTTGTCATTATTTACATTCAAGAACAGTGTTTTACATGCATTATTCAGAATATTAATTTGATTTTGCAGACCAATCGCAGTGTTAGATAGCAGTACAATATCATCTGCGAACAGAAGAATGAACAACTCTAATAAATTAGGCAAAAACTGAATTCCATGAATACCACTGATTTCAACTGCTGAAGCAATTTCGTTAACAAATAACGAAAACAATATAGGGCTCAACATACAACCTTGCCTTAAGCCAACGGGACAATCAAAAAACTCAGTTAACTTATCTTCAATACGTACGCAAGACGTAACACATTTATACATAGCAATGATAGCATTCATAAATTTCCCCTTTATACCTTTCTGAATCAAAATATCAAACAAAGGCTGACGTTGCACAGAGTCAAATGCTTTTCTCAGATCGACAAAACAGGCGTAAAGCTTGCCTCCCTTCTTTGATAAAGATTTCTCAATAACCGCGTTCAGAGTAAAAATATGATCTGTTGTGGCATAACCACGCCTGAATCCAGCCTGTGACTCTGTTAGCATATCATTTTCTTCAGCCCATTTGACAAGTCTTCCGTTTAGCACTGATGTATAACATTTGCTAATAAGACTGAGCAAAGACACGCCCCTATAGTTGTCTGTTGATCTACTATCTCCCTTTTTAAAAATTGGAACAATTATTGCCTTCGCCCATTCATCTGGATACGTGCCCTTATCAAACAGAATGTTAAACAGTTTTGTTAAAAAAAAGTACAGCAATATTATCAGCTGATTTTAACATTTCTGCCAAAATACTGTCTACACCACAAGCCTTGCCTTTTTTTAATTTCCGAATAGCATCTGCAACTTCTTGTTCTGAAATATCATGACTTAGTTCATCAGATATATTTGATTCCTCTGGTTGCACTTCACTAATAGCTCTGTTATCGGTAGTGATAACCTCGTTCTGAGTAAATAAATTCCGAAAGTGTTCATATATATATATCTATAGATAGATAGACTGACAGATAGGCAGACAGACAGATTTGTATTTGTATTTCTTTTTATCACAACAGATTTCTCTGTGTGAAATTCGGGCTGCTCTCCCCAGGGAGAGCGCGTCGCTACACTACAGCGCCACCCATTTTTTGGGGGTATTTTTTCCTGCGTGCAGTTTTGTTTGTTTTTCCTATCAAAGTGGATTTTTCTACAGAATTTTGCCAAGAACAACCCTTTTGTTGCCGTGGGTTCTTTTACGTGCGCTAAGTGCATGTTGCACACGGGACCTCGGTTTATCCGGAAGGAGTTGCGGATATGGGTGGGATCGTGAGCTTAAAAAAAAAAAAAAAAAAAAAAGTCATTAATTCTGGTTTCAGCCATTTTGTTCTTCCAAATGGATGTTAACATGCACAGCAAGCGACAAATTATTTGACACTGTGAAGTGCTCTTCGGGCTTGCTTCTTGTTCGCTCCTGACTGCATGGCCGATGGAGTTTAACGTCCTATTGGCAAAATATGTCCTGTTGTTCCAGACGGTCAAGGTGGTTGTCGTTTCTATTGTAGGGTACTGTTCACTGCAGATATCTTCTAGTCGGAGTTCAAGCTGTCAAAAGGCCGTACCCAGGGACACCATGCAGCCAGCCTTCGTGCTCCTTCTTAGCGCACGTAAAAGAACCCACGGCAACAAAAGGGCTGTCCCCAGCAAAATTTTGTAGAAAAATCCACTTTGATAGTTGAAAACAAATAAAATTGCAGGCAGGAAAAAATACACACAAAAGAAACGGTGGCGCTCTCAGTGAAGCAACGTGCTCTCCCGGCTGGGGAGAACAGCCCGAATTTCATACAGAGAAATTTGTTGTGACAAAAAAGAGTAATACAATACAATACAATACAATACTCCGTCAGCGATCTGCACGTGCTGCAACACCAGACTACCGCCAGCAAAGGAAGCGACATGAGTCGCGAGCCGCCACCTGTCATACCGCAGCCGTCCTGTGGCGGAAACCACGAACCGATCGCTACCACTGGAGAATGGCGAAACGGACCCGTCCACCTTCCAGCGCAGTGGTAGCCAAACATCATGAAAGACGCGGAAGTCTGTCGACGCTGGCGAGTTGAATGAATGGTTAGTTAGTTAGTTAGTTAGTTAGTTAGTTCGTTGCTTGGGTCTAGTTTGCTTTGTTGGTCATTCATTCATATACAAGCTGACCAGTTAGATCGTATAGGGACTGAAACCACTGCATGTACAAAACATTCAAATCATTCAAATCAAAAAGCAAAACTAGCACACAGTTCAACAATGATGATGTAGATACTTATACAGCACTTATTCTCGGTCGGAGACCAAGCTCTAAGCGCTTCACAAACTCGGGGTCATTTGCATAACAGGCTGTCTTCTTGGGTAGAGCCGACTGGCAGCTGCCATTGTCAT
>NC_134877.1:43944953-43958375 GCF_041734735.1 Babylonia areolata
CAGGATTCCTGGTTGAGCAACAAAGCTGATGAGATCCAGGGCTTTGCAGACAGGAACGACATGAAGAACTTCTATAACGGCCTGAAAGAAGTCTACGGTCCCACCACCTCCGGATCTGGTCCACTCCTCAGTGCTGATGGTTCTATCCTAATCACTGACAAGGACGGGATCCTTGAGAGATGGGCTGAACACTTTGACAGCGTACTGAACCGCCCTTCCACCATCAATGACGAAGCCATCGACCGACTCCCCCAGGTGCCAGCCAGTGAGTCGTTGGATGCCATTCCAACTTTGGAGGAGACCCAGAAAGCTATCCCTCTGCTATCCAATGGCAAAACCTCTGGCTCAGACTCCATTCCAGCTGAGGTCTACAAAGAAGGTGGCATGGCGCTGACTGAGAAGCTTCATCAGCTGTTCCAGCTCATCTGGCAGCATGAGGCAGTTCCACAGGACTTCAAAGACGCTTCCATCATACACCTGTGCAAGAGCAAAGGAAATCGTCAGGCCTGTGACAACCATTGTGGAATATCCCTGCTGTCCGTCGCAGGCAAGACTCTGGCCAGAGTGCTACTCAACCGTCTCATAGCGCACCTTGAGCAAGGTCTCCTACCAGAGAGCCAGTGTGGCTTCCGGAAATGGCTATCGACATGGTGTTTGCTGCCAGGCAGCTCCAGGAGAAGTGTCAGGAACAGAACGCCGACCTTTACTCCACCTATGTCGATCTGACCAAGGCCTTCGATACTGTTAGCAGAGATGGCCTTTGGAGAATCATGGCGAAGTACGGATGTCCCAGAAAGTTCATCACCATCATACGGCAACTACACGATGGGATGCTGGCCCGAGTCCAAGACAACGGAGAGACTTCGACAAGTTCTCTGCTGCCTGTGACAACTTTGGCCTCACAATCAGCACAAAGAAGACTGAGGTGATGCACCAGCCAGCTCCTTGAAAACCTTACATTGAACCAAACATCTTCATCAACGGGCAACGACTGAACGCGGTGGACAAGTTCATATACCTGGGCAGTACACTCTCTCGCACAGTTGTCATCGACGATGAGGTGAATGCCAGACTCGCCAAAGCCAGTGCTGCCTTCGGCAGACTCCATAAGAACGTTTGGAACAGGAGAGGCATCACCCTGGAGACGAAGCTCAAAGTACAAGGCCATAGTTCTCACCACACTGCTCTATGGATGTGAATCATGGACAGTCTACAAACGCCACGCCAAAAAGATGAACCACTTGCACAACACCAGCCTCAGAAAACTTCTCGGCATAAAGTGGCAAGAGAAGATCCCTGACACAGAGGTGCTCACTCGTGCAAACTTGCCCAGCATCTACACCATCTTGATGCAGGCCCAGCTGCGCTGGGCAGGCCATATAGTTCACATGCCAGATGACCGGCTCTCCAAGAAACTGCTGTATGGCGAACTCCAACATGGCAAGCGCTCCCATGGAGGCCAAAAGAAGTGCTTCAAAGACACTCTGAAAGCCTTCAACATCAGCCATGACACATGGGAGTTGAATGCAATGGAGCGCCAAATCCTGTGAGGCCAACAGAATCGCTGCAGCAGAACAATGCAGACAGGCCAGGAAAAGCAGTGCCAGCAAGTCCCCAACAGCCGCCACCATCCCCTGTCCACACTGCGTCAGAAACTTTCGGGCGCGGACTGGCCTGACCAGTCATCTGCGCACCCACTGAGCCCAACCCACCCACCACCAGGATGACTAGATGGTCCTCGTCGATCCCGACGGACGAACCACCACCACACACACGTGTGTGTGTGTGTGTGTGTGTGTGTGTGTGTGTGTGAGTGTGTGTGTGTTTAGAGAGAGAGAGAGAGAGATTCAAGATTCAAGATTCAAGATGGTTTATTCAATTAAGGCCATAGCCCCATACGAATAGGGGGTAATAACAGTTTTACATGTGTCATAGCAGTTGGTGATATAAACAATACAACGTAATTCACAACAAACTATCAGTGAATCTAAGAAATGAGTGTCTCTCTTAATTGCAGTGCTTTATGAAGATACATAGCAAAACTAGGTATGTTGTTTTCATCGTTAGATGCCATTAATAAACTTAACCGAAACAAGCATGGATTTATATAATATTTTGGGGGAATAAATTGGATTCGTAAGTCAGTCAACACAGGGCATTTTAAAACAAAGTGAACTTCATCCTCTCTTGATTTTTTGCACAATGGGCACAATAGTTCAGAATGACATGTTGCTTTGTAACGATATCTCTATCCAAATCTAAATCTGGTCAATGTAAATCTGAGGTGTCTGTTAAAATCAAACAAAAGGTATCGCTTTACTATATGATCAGATGTAAAATTTCGATAAATTTCAAATCTTTCACTCGTTTGAATATGGTTTTCCCACTCCTGCCACCTACAGTCTATCAATCGTTGACGAAGAATTTGCACAAATCTAATTTCATCCCCTACTCCTTGATATTCCCATACATACCCAAAACCAAGTTCACGTAAATTCGTACATTCGATACCCAGTTTGTTTTGCCTCTTAAGTCTAAATCATATAGCATATTGTAAGATTTACTTGGCAGTTGAGTATAATTCATTTTTAATAACTTTATCCAGTAACGAATGCATCTAATGGCAGAGTTAATATAGATTGGGTGCCTATTAGTTTCTCCATATATTAAATCATTGGGTGTTCTCACTTCAACCCCTAAAATTTTTTTAGGCCCAAATAAATGAACAGACCCACAATGCATAACCGATTTTCTGTCTAACCCCCACACCTGTACCATATAGCACAATAGGTTGTATCTGAATATGAAATAATTGCAGAAATAGCTTCAAGGAATTATTATTCAACAAACGAAGTTTCTTCATAATATGTAACAACGCATTTTTCCCTCTGCTAGATAAATCCTTACATGCAGCTACAAAACTCAAACGTGTAGAGAAGAATATTCAAAGATATGTATAGACATTAGAGAGAGAGAGAGAGAGAGAGAGAGAGAGGGCGCTGCAATTATTCGCCTTTGTGTGTCCGCTGCAATGCAAGAATAGTAGCTGGCCACCTGCTGGTTAGTTTTTCTACTGCATCCAGCCGATTCCACTGGCCATCACAACAGCCATAATATCACAAACAAACGTGTCGTGCTTGTGCATGAAAAGTTAGTTTATCTACTGCTGCGATAACACCATCAAAACTGACAAAGATAGTGAATGCCGCATCGTGCAATGGCCTGAAGAGAGAAAAAACATCCAACTGGTGTCCCCTACCTTCCCTGCCACACACCACACACGACACGAGGAAGAGGACACACACACACACACACACACACACATGTGCAGACCGCTGGGCCCGTTGTGTGCAGTGATGTGTGTGTTTGGAAGGGCCCGGCGCTATTCCAACGCTGTCTCCAGAGGCATTCTCAATGCTCGGCACGCTGCCAGTTATGCATACGATGGCCGGGGGCTCCCCCTTGTAGCCTTTCTGCATTTTAATCATCCGCCAATCCCCCGCCATCACTGCTCCCGGCTTCCGGTCTCTCCTCTTGTGTCGTCATCAGCACTTCCTGCTTGATTACCTCCCATGATTTGCCTGGTGTGGTGGGGGCCGGCCTGGGAACCACCACAGACGTCCTGTTATTAAAAAAAAAAGAAAAAAAAAGAAAAAAAAGAAGAAAAAGAGGACTGACTGGAGCGGGGATGTGTGGAGAGCTATGACAATGGCGCCGCGGTGTGGGTGTCATCTGTCTTCTGATACCATGATGGTAAATTGCTGCACTTCTGCTGGGAGCCAGAGAGACTTCGTCTGTGTAGAGTGGTCATGTACAGAACAAACGAGGTGGCTAATTTATCAATTTATTTGTTTGTTTGTATGTTTCTTTGTTTTGTATGTTAGTTAGTTAGTTTGTTTGTTTGTAAGCTCGTTAGTTGGTTGGCTGGTTGGTTGTCTGCGTAGCCATGTGTCGTAGAGAGTGCGCGCACAGCCGGTTTTGACTAGATCACGCCCCTTAGAGAGGCCACTGTGGCGCCGTCTTCGGTGATCTGTTCTGGTAACGGTTTACAGTTGGCCGGGTTTTCTCTTGGGAGTTTTCCTTCTATTGGAAGGACTGCCTGCTGAGGCTAACGGACTCCATCTGCCCGGATTTTTCCTCAGGGTTGACTCCCGAAGCCTTTCCTATGAGTGGGTATGGCCGCAAGGCAGCGGAGGTTTGAAATCAGAGTTTTCCTTCTCTTAGATGAGCTGTCTTCCCAGACTGATGAGCCCCATCTTCCCAAAGCACTGGTTTTCAGGCGCCAGGTTACCCGCCTTCGCCCCTTCTCCTATCAGTAGTAGCAGTTCCGCCGGGCTTATATCTAAGCCACACGAGCAGGCTAGGAGCTGGACTTAGTTGTCAGAGGCTGTTGGAGACGCGCGCCGTGAGGGGCATTTTATAGACAATGGGAGCTTGTCCCCATTGCCACCCCTCGGCTATGACAACCTTGGGACCGGCTGGTTGGTTAACTGGTTGGTTGGTTACTCGTTTCTTTATTCATTCATATACAAGCTGATCAGTAAAAGCACTGCATGTACAAAACCTTCACATCAAAAAGCAAAACAAGCACACAGTTAAACAGTGATGATGTGGATACTTATATAGCACCTATCCTCGATCAGAGATCAAGATCAAAGCGCTATACAAACACGGTCATTTGTACAACAGGCTGCCTGCCTTGGTAGAGCCAATTGACAGCTGCCTTTGGGCGCTCATCATTCGTTTCCTATGTCATTCAGTCACGTTTCAGTCACGCACATGCACACACACAAACAGCCATGTAATATTTTACATGTACGGCCGTTTTGTTTATTTACCCCGCCATGTAGGCAGCTATACTCCGTTTTTTGGGAGTGCGCATGCTGGGTATGTGCTTGTTTCCATAGCCTACCAAACACTGACATGGATTTCAGGATCTTTAACGTGCTTAACTGATCTTCTGTGTGTGTATGCACACGAAGGGTCTGCACATTATGTTGACCTGGGAGATCGGAAAAATGTCCACCTTTGACGTGACACGTGCGGCGGGGATCGAACTTCCTTCAAGAAACTCGGGGAAGAATCCCTGCAGTGCTCTGATCATTTGACCACAGCAACCAGTCAAGGGTGTGGTGTTGAACAACCCAGAGGAAATTACTGGAGCGTTATACATCGTTGTAGCCTCTCTCTCTCTCTCCTCTCTTTTTTATTATTATGAAGCTAGAGGATGATGACGATGCTGCTATGGAGGTCCATTTAGGTTTGGGACTATGTGACAGGGCTGTACTCTACGCTTCCTGTCATAATGATATCCCGGCATCAACCAGGCCCGAGAGATACAGACACTTGCAGTGTTGGTCCCTCGTGACAGTGCTGTCATCACACAGCCCTCAAACACACTGATCCGGTGTTGTCGTTGGGGGTGGGGGGATGGTGGGGAGTGCGGGAGGAGGCGAATAAGAGGGTGGGTGGGTGGGGGAGAGGGCGAGGGAGACGGGGGGTGGGGGGTGGGGGGGGGGGGGGGGGGGGGCGGGTTCCGCATATGCACCTGCCACGCATAGCTCGCGAACGGTGACGTAAGAGGTCAAATTCATCTCGAGCTGCTGCACATGCCCAAACTGACTGGCGTGCACTGCGCGTGGCAACGGATCACACGAGTAACGTGACTGCAGCACCAGCAACGGCACCAGCAACAGCAGCAGGGGAAGAGGAGGGAGGGGCAGTACGTGAGTGGAATGACCCTGCAGGGCCAGAGAGCAAAATAACAATCGATCCCACCTCCCCAAAACCTGTCAGACTTTAAAAAAAAAATTTTTTTTAAATAATTTAAAATATTTTTATTTTTATTTTTAAGCAAACCCCTCACGAGTCACAGCCAGTCCTCTGATCCGATTCCCTGCCCTGTCCTGTCCATACCATAACAAGTTTTCTGCTTTCCACTGTCTGTGCGAGTTGCGTACTGAATGACCCCGTTCAACCACAACTCTGAAGGGCGGACGGCTGGTCAGAAGAGAACACATTCATCATTCCGCTACACATCTTTGATCAAGGTTTCATACAAGAAAGCTGAAAGCATTGTCAGTCAGTAATAATGCATAGTTCGTTTGTAAAAAAAAAAAAAAAAAAAAAGGGAAAGAAAAGCGACAATACAGCTGTATTTCACTGTTTTTGGATCTTTCTGAGAGGGACTAAAGAACCGGGGCACAATCGAGTCAGGGGACTATAGAGACGGGGGACTATCGAGCTGACCCCCTGAAACAAAAGTCAGTATTGCCGAAGCATGAGCAGTTCTGGCTAATGTTCCTGTGGTAGGACCATGTAAGACGATTTATCGACTAAACACAGCGATTTACCGACCAAACACGACGACTTGCCGACCACACACGTCTGTTTTCCCACCCTGTACTGTCGTCCTGTCATCTCCCTGCCACACTCTCTGCTACAGCACGATTCCTTTGTGACGTTTCTTTTCTAAAACTTGTCACAAGTGTGTGTGTGTGTGTGTGTGTGTGTGTGCGTGCGCACGCGCGAACAACTTTGGACAAACTCCCAGTCAAATAATCAATTGGTAACCGTTTGACTGCCCCTCCACCCCGCCCCCATCCCCCTATACATCACGTTGTTTGTCCATTTGTCTGTCCTATATTCCAAACTGTAAGAATTTCTGTCTTATTGGCAGCGCTTCGTGTTTGTTTTGAAGTGTTTTCAAGTTCCTGTTTAAAAAACAAACAAACAAACAAACGTTTATTTCCCGAACAAATAAACTTTGAGAACACAGGCAGGCGCGTCGACTACTACTGAGATAGCTGGACGGGCATACAGATAGGCAGTTGACATATATACAGACAGAATGACTGACAGGATGACATGTTTTTTAAGTTAAGCGTGATGAAGTAAATTGCAATCAATAATGTCTTGAGCCATTCACAATATTTACACTTTCACTTTGTCCCAATTCTTGGCGTCATGGTGTTCTTTGTAAAACACGCTCACGCGCACACACACACACACACACACACACACACACACACACACGCACACACACAGCGAGAGAGACAGACAGACAGAGATTTTGCCATGCACATCATCCTGATGATCTTGTTTTTAAAGCAATCTGCTGACATAAACAGAATAAATAAGATGCAAATTGTTTGCAGATTTCCCGATAACAGTTCACAAAAAAAGCACAGCCACCAACCCACCCATGCACCCACCCTCCACACGAAGACAAGAACAGAAAACAAGCAAAGACCAATCCGTTTTAATTCAATATTGTTTGCAGACAACGTCAGCACAACATGTCGTGGACATTGCTTTTATTCTGATTAAAGATAAAATAAAATAATTTCAAAATTTCTATCTGCCAAGAGAATAGCCGCAAAAATAATGCTAAAAGATAATGCAAACGAATTAGAAAAAAAATCACAGTTGTATCACGAATGATTTGAATAAGAAGTGACAAGTCATGAAGAATATTATTACTATTGATAAAATTAAGATTCCCAGAATCACACAGCAGTAGAAGGAAAAGATATGACATGAAGATCACCAAAACAAACACTCAAAATCAAACAAAGCCTCATCCAAACAATCACCAAAAAAGAAAGAAAAGAGTACCCCACTGGAAGCAAACTATCATTGCTGTCCCTTCTCTCACCACAGCCAATGGAAGCACGTGATCCCCGTTGACTGAACTGAAGTCAGCGTGTTGTGACAATATTGACAGACCAGGGGGGAGGGGGGGATGGAGTGGGGGTGTGTGTACGTGTATTGGATATTCTGTCACAGCTGTCTGCCCACAACAAAACGTGTGGGGACTATATTGACAGACAGGGGGCCACGCAGCTGTATATTCTGTCACGACTGTCGGCAACAAAACTCCTCCACTCAGAAAAACCGTTCGTCTGAGTGTTTCCAGACAGATGAGAAAGCCCATTCGTTTTCTTTTCCGACTTGTTCTGTCTCCGCTCTCTTTCATCACGCACAGTCTGGAACTAACCTTTCTGCGTCAGTGTTATGCCGCGGTGTTTTTACTGCTGTCTGGCGCTTGCTGGCACCGTGCATGGTGATCCGCCCTTTGAAGGAATTCTTGATTTGCAGAGCGCCCATTGGAGAAGGCGTTCCCCCCCCCCCCTTTCCCTACCCCTCCTCTCTCTATTTGCAAGTCCGTCAGTCAATCTTTGAATGTGTAGGCGGTGAGGTTGTGACGCTTGTTCCTCTTTTCTAGGGAAGAATTGAGCTGGGTCAGCAGTAATCCTGATGAGATCTTCACAGAGCAAACAACTCTCGCTTGTTGTGAACCACCATTGTTGACCTTCCCTTTAGCGGAATATCTGGCCGACAGAGCATTCACTGACACTCCTTGTGTCACAGGTTGAAATCGAAATCTTTGCTATGCTTGAGAGAGAGAGAGAGAGAGAGAGAGAGAGAGAGAGCATGTGTGCGTGTGTGTTTCTCTGTAAACAGTTCCTGCACATGCAAAATATTGTTCATGTAATATTGTTGTGCTGTGTCACACCAATGTAACCAAGCCAGTTTTCTTGATTTCATTCAAAGTAAGTTCTTAAGTTTCCCTTGGAGAACAAGAAGTCGCATTTTGGTGAGTTCTTGGTTATCTAGAAAGGAAGTACAGACACAGAAGTACACACACAGCCATAGCATCGGTTTGTAGGCCTTGCTCAGCCTGACAGACTTGATTTGTGGGATTCGGATTCCAACTTCTTGCATCCCATTCCCTTGTTACTCAACCCCTCGCCTTCCCGTTCCCTTCCCCCTATTCCCTTTCCAGTATTCTTCACGATGAACAATGGACATTGGACAGATCCAAGGTCTGGTCTACTGTTGTGACAGAACGCTCCTGCCACTGAGTCACACTGACCCCTGGCTTCTCTGTCTGGGTCTGGCGTCGAAGGCATTCCGTTTTTTCTTCAGGATAGATTTTGCTTAACTAGACTTGCGTTAACATTGACCATCCATCCATCCATCCACCCACCATCCATCCATCCATCCATCCATCCACCCACCATCCATCCATCCATCCATCCATCCATCCACCCACCATCCATCCATCCATCCATCCACCCACCCACCCACCCACCATTCATCATCCACCCACCCACCCACCATCCATCCATCCATCATCCATCCACCCACCCACCATCCATCCATCCATCCACCCACCCACCATCCATCCATCCATCCATCCACCCACCCACCCACCATCCATCCATCCATCATCCACCCACCATCCATCCATCCATCCATCCACCCACCCACCCACCATCCATCCATCCATCATCCACCCACCATCCATCCATCCATCCATCCACCCACCATCCATCCATCCATCCATCCATCCACCCACCCACCATCCATCCACCCACCCACCATCCATCCATCCACCCACCCACCATCCATCCATCCACCCACCATCCATCCACCCACCCACCATCCATCCATCCATCCACCCACCCACCATCCATCCATCCACCCACCCACCATCCATCCATCCACCCACCATCCATCCACCCACCCACCATCCATCCATCCACCCACCCACCATCCATCCATCCACCCACCATCCATCCATCCATCCACCCACCCACCATCCATCCATCCACTCATCATCCATCCACCCACCCACCATCCATCCATCTCTCCATCGATCCATCCATCATCCACCCACCCACCCACAATCCATTCATCCATCCACCATCCATCCATCATCCATCCATCCAACCATCCATCCACCATCCATCCATCTATCATCCATCCATCCATCATCCATCCATCCAACCATCCATCCATCCATCCATCCAACCATCCACCCATCCACTATCCATACATCATCCATCCATCCATCCAACCATCCATCCATCCATCATTCATCCATCCACCCACCATCCAACCATCCATCCACCTACCACCCACCCACCCACCCACCATCCATTCATCCATCCAACCATCCACCAACCCACCCACCATCCATCCACTCATCCAACCATCCATCCACCCATTCATCCATCCACCCACCAGCCCACCCACCACCCACCATCCATCCATCCATTCATTCATCCAACCATCCACGCAATGATCTGTATTGTACGGAATGAAAGGAAGAAATTAATTCACACACACAATACAAATCAGATAAAAGGTGCTGATGGAAAAGCGGGAGAAGGCAACTCTTAAGCAAACACAGACAAGTCTGAGGGGGAAAAGGGGAAACCACCTTCAAGCGGAGACAGTATCAACTGGTTCTGTTTGGTGGGAGGCTGTGTGTGTGTATGTGTATTGGGGGTGGGGGTCGGTGTGTGTGGGGTGGGGGTGGGAGATGGGGCCCCTTTGTCCCAGACGTGCTGCCCGTGTGGTGTTGCTAGCTGTGTTCAGAGCCCAGTGCCCGGGGCGTGCAAAGGGACCATGGTGGTCAACACTTCCACGTGTGGCGTTCTTTGGGGGGCCAGACAGGCTCTGGGTTAGTTGTGTCTGCCTCTCTCAGCTTCAGCTGAAATGTTGTTTCCATTTTGTAACACTCTTCGCGTTGTCTGCTTTGACTTTCATATACGTGATGTAGTTTGCCTGGAGTTCCCCATACTCAGAGAAACCTATGGCAAAGCTAAACCTTTTCTTCGTCACTCCGCCGTCAGGCCTGTTCGGAAAGTGAAGTTCGTTACAAAGGTTTCTAGAAGGTCCACAGTGTTCAGTGCTGTGTAAAGTCATGAAATACACACGTTGGGTACTGAATATCCCGTGTCATAATTATATGCTGCAGTGTTTTTGTAGCGTTCGGAAGTAATGAAAAATATTACTCGAAGAGACTAGCTCTCTTTTTTTCAAATTTCACCCACATTTCACCCTCATTTGCCCAGTTTCCCCCAACCCTCCATTCATTCACATCTCCCACCCCTTCTAACCGATAATACTCAAATGTATTCATAACTACTTTAACAAAATGTCTTCAATCACCGATATGTGTGACGGGACATTAAATAAAATTCCTCCTCCTCCTTTCAGAATTATTTTATTGCCAATGTTGTGAAATAAATTCTGATCCCCCCCCCCCCTCTCTGTGTCTCTTTTCTCTTTCTTTGTCTCTCTCTCTTCATTTTTGTGAGGGCATGGTGTAAAGAAGCTTGCAGCTTGTCCATTTTGCCCGCAATGAAAACATTTGTCATTGTCGTTGTTCATTGTTTATCTGCGTTTCTCTCTTTGTCTCTTAGTTCCGCTTCCTCTCCCACCCTCTCTCTTTCTTCCTCCGTCTCTGTATGTGTCTGTCTGTTTCCTTCTGTGTATCTGCCTCTGTCATTCTTCCCGCCTCTCTCTGTCCCATACCGATGTATCTGTCATTCTTCCCGCCTCTCTCTGTCCCATACCGATGTATCTGTCATTCTTCCCGCCTCTCTCTGTCCCATACCGATGTATCTGTCATTCTTCCCGCCTCTCTCTGTCCCATACCGATGTATCTGTCAATCTTCCCGCCTCTCTCTGTCCCATACCGATGTATCTGTCATTCTTCCCGCCTCTCTCTGTCCCATACCGATGTATCTGTCAATGATGCCTGAATGATAGGAATGTAGAAGTGTAGGAATAGGCTGTAAACAGTTTAATTGTGAAAGCTGAATGTTCAACACACAACCAAATATGCAAAGCGCAAGAATGGTTGTCTGCCACGACACACCAATAACAACACTCCATACCAGCATTTCGCCAACTATGCAGATACGTGGGAAAAGGGTAGTCGGATGACAGACAGAGAGAGGGGTTATTTTAACTGTATCTCCACCCCCTCCCTCTTGAGACCAGTTCTGACAGCACAGCAAAGCGTTTTCGCTGACAAATTGACCGAAAGCTTTTAATCTGTCAGAAAACGTCTGCGTTAAATCCCAGGTCAACCAAGATGGCTTCATTATGATTTAAATGTCTTGCTGTCAAGTTGAATTAGGAGTTGACTTGATAACTGCTTTCTATTTTCGTTCGATATGCAACCGCCTCGTTGAGTTTTTCTTCTCTTTGTTTATTTCTCATTTGATTAAGCTTGACTTTCAAATTATTTTTTTTTAAAATATCACCGACCCCCCCCCCCCCTCTCTCTCTCTGCCTCTTTATCTCGGTGACTGAAGTTCGTATTTCTTCCCATGCGAACAAACAAACAGGCAGACAGCTAGACAGGCGGAGTGAGAAACAGTGTCATTTACAGGGCACGTGAGTCTCGTAAAGCTGAAGTGCATTGTGGAAAAACGACCCCCCCCCCCCCCGCCTTTGTATTGATCTCTGGTGGATTGGCAGGCAAATGGGCCGACACTTCTACTTGCTTCAGCAAGTTTTCAATGATATTGATAGTGTCCTGGTCTCTCCATCCTCCACAGTCACGCAGTACTACTTCTTCTTCGTTCGTGGGCTGCAACAGTCACTCACATGTACATGATTAGGCTTTTACGTGTATGACCGTTTTTTACCCTGCTATGTAGGCAGCCATACTCCGTTTTCGGGGGTGTGCATGGTGGGTTTGTTCTTCTTTCCATAACCCACCGAACGCTGACATGGATTACAGGTTCATTAACCGTGCGTATTTGATCTTCTGCTTGCGTATACACACGAAGGGGGTTCAGGTACAAGCAGGTCTGCACATATGTTAACCTGGGAGATCGGAAAAATCTCCACCCTTTAACCACCAAGCCCTTTACCGAGATTCGAACACGGGACCCTCAGATTGAAAGTCCAACGCTTTAACCACTCGGCTATTGCGCCCGTCGAGGCAGCACTACACTTTGTCCTGCTTTTTCCTCACCCTGCTCTCCGTGACCACCGGGAAGCTGAGAGGGGTAGTTGGATTGGACGTGTTGGGTGTTTTCAACTTCACAGATTCATTTGGATGCTTGAAAATTGACGAGTTATTTGAATGCTTCAAACTTGACGGGTTCGTTTGGAAGTTTTTAAAACTGGAAAGCTTCATTTGGATATTTCTCAATTTGACAGATTCAATCGTTTGGGAAGTTTTAATCTTGACATCTTCATTTGGATGTTTTAAACTTGAAAGCTTCATTTGGATGTTTCAAACTGAAAAGCTTAATCTGGGTGCTTAAAAAGCTTAATTTGGATGTTTTAAACCTGAAAGCTCATTTAGATGTTTTAAAAACGAATGCTACATTTGGATCTTTTAAACTGGAATGCTTCATTTGGCTGTTTTGAAAGCTTAATTTGGATTTTTAAACTGGAAAGTTTCTTTTGGATAACTTAAACTTGACGGTTTAAACTTGACAGCTTCACTTGGATGCTTTAAAATGGAAAGCTTCATTTGGATGTTTGAAAGCGGGAACCTTCATTTGGCTGTTTTGAAAGCTTAACTTGGATGTTTTAAACTTGAAAGCTTCTTTTGAATACGTTTAACTTGGCAGTTTGATTTGAATATTTTGAATTTGAAGA
>NC_134877.1:43958475-43963475 GCF_041734735.1 Babylonia areolata
CACAACACACACACACACTGACTGACTGAAACCATTTATTGTCAGATTAACTGTTTGTTGTACTGACATTTTCGCAACCATTTGAATAAAATATTAACTGAGCAACACAAGGAAAATTCTGATTTGAGGAAGGTATGATTTAAAAAAAAAAAAAAAAAAAAAAAAAAAAAAAAAAAAAAAAAAAAAAAAAAAAACATTTAACAAGTCAAGGTACCAAATTTCATTAATATCATTATCTCCAAAAAATATTCTAACGCGCGCACATACTCACATACGTTTCTCCCCCACCCTCTCTCTACATACATCCATGCATGCACACAAATGCCCATTATAATTCCCCTACCTCATTCCCCTGCCCACTCACACACACACACACACACACACACACACACATATCCACACTGTCTCTCACTCTTTCTCATCAAATTAAGGTTTCGTAATGTAATCAAGACGACATATTACCTGTTAGGGTCGAACAGTTCCACTAATTAGAATAATGGGAACTTTGCTCTACAAGTAAATCTGACGCTATCACCCAAAACGAAACACTACTTTGGATTAAATAAAACAGAGGGGAACCTCTGCAACAGAAAGGGGATGAAACAAATTAGAAAAACCGACCAATTGGATGGCTTTTAATTAGGTCAACTGCGGTTTTTGTCAGAGACCAACCATTTTCTTTGCTAGGGTGAAAAACGCTGGACATGACTAATGGAAGATTAAAGGCTGTAATCATATCATGAAGGGGTTTGAAATGTAAATGTGTATCTGGACATTCGAGCAAAAAATGTGGGATGTCAAGGGTCTTACCACAAATACATAGTGGTGACGGTTTCAAAAATCTGCATAACCATGCATTAGTTCTTAGCCTGTGTGTCAAGTTTCTTGTGGAAATTGATCCTGGGGGGTTCGTGCCTTTTCTTGTTGGAAGAGAGAGATCCCACCAAAGCTTCTTTTTTGAGTTTTCTAAGAACTGTTTCTGTCTGAAATTCCAGATATATGTTGAGAGAATAGTACAAGCTTCAGAAACAGAAATAGGAATATTGTGAGTGATTGAATCTGAATTGTTCGATGCCGCTTCCTTGGCACAAAAATCGGCCATTTCGTTGCCACGAAGATTAGAATGTCCAGGAACCCACAAGAGTGAAATGTCGGAGCCTCGCATAATTAACTGGTGGATTAAATACAAAATTTCGTACATAATATCTGCTCGTTCAGATGAAGATTGATTATTTAAAGCCATCAATGCTGATTTTGAATCAGACAGTATAAGGATTTTTGCAGGCACAAGAGGCATATCACTAAAAAAGGTGAAAGCCATCAGAATTGCAAACAATTCAGCAGTAAAAATTGAACAACCTTTAGTTAAGTGGAATCTCTTTTTAATGTTAAGCTCGGGGATTACAAAAGCGGCTCCAACTTCAGAGTTACTACTAATTGATCCATCTGTGAAAACACGGAGGTAATATTTGAAACGTGTATGAATTAGTTCTTTGGCCCGAGAGGCAATAATGAGTGGACTGTCACTCTTTTTTAATTGTCCATATGTAAAAATAATATTTGCTTGCTCAGTCAGCCAAGGCGGATGAAAACAATTCGGAATTTTCGCAATCTGGGAAAGAGGCAGACTGCAACTCTCAAAGACTGACTTAGTAAAATCGAACAAGGACGTGTATACAGCTTTGTTACGAATTTCTCTACAGATGTACGTTTCTTCATCAATTTCAGAGACAACCGAATTTGGAACAGCTCTAGCCCTTACCATGTAGTTACAGGCACATAATTTCCTGTGTTCAGGTAATGGCAAAACACCAGCTTCTTTGTACGTTTTGTCGATTGAAGCCCATCGCGGTAACCCAAGTGCAATCTTAAAAGCTAAGGAATCAATACTTGTCAGTTTATGAAGATCAGAGTTTGAAGCAGTGAAATAGATTTCCTGACCATATGATATAATTGAGCGGACTAGTCCCATTGCAGCATTGATCAGATTATTGCCACAATTTATAACAGGGATTCCAGAAAGCACACGTAATAGAGCGATTTTCTTCCTCGCTTTCTCAATAAGGTAGTTTATATGCTTAGTCCAAAAAAGTTTATAATGGAAGATAACACCGAGAAATTTCACCTGTTTATTCGGATATATGATAGTGTCATTTACCTGTATTTTAATAGCATCCCTACCTTCAAATTCAATCAACTTTTTAGTAAATATGACGAAAACAGTCTTTTCAGCAGACAGGAGAAAACCACTTTCCTTCATATATTCCACAATGTTGTCGATGGCATCTTGAAAATGCTTAATAATTTTATTTCGTTTTGATGTATTTTTTGTAATATTACAGTTTACATTCTTCCAGAGAGCTATGTCATCTGCATAAGCTACTAATGTGGCACCATTTGTGTTGATATTTTTCATATCATAAAGCATTAGTGAAAACAGAGTGGGAGAAATCACACTTCCCTGGGGAACACCCATATTGACGGACCTTGATCTGGATAATATACCCCCTAATCTCACCTGGAATGTCCTCTGGGATAAGAATGACTTAAGAAATTTTAGAAATCGACCTCCCAACCCTACTGTATTTGCTTTATGAATCAATTTATAGTGCCACACAGAGTCATAGGCTCTATGAATATCAAAGAAAGTTGCGACCGTGGAGTGACGCTTTGCGAGTGCCTTCTTAACATGAGAAGTTAGATGGACGACATGATCAGTAACACCCCTACCTCTTCTAAAACCAGCCTGGAAAGTAGGTAAAATTCCTTTCTTCTCCAGAAAGTGTTCTAATCTAGTTTTCAAAATTCTTTCAAAAACCTTCCCAAGATGGGGAGTTAACGAAACAGGTCGGTAACTGGAAGGGCTAGATTTAGGTTTTCCTTGTTTGTGAATAGGTACTATGGTTGCTTTCTTCCAATCAGTTGGAAGGATACCAGAATTCCAGCAAATCTGAAAAAAAACTAACACTCTTTTTAAAAAGATATTTGGAAAATGTCTGATCATGTTGTACGATATTGGATCTGAGCCTGTCGCAACTTTCCCTGACTTAACAGCATTGAGAGCACGGTATAGATCCCCCAGCGTTAGGTCTGCATTAATGTAAGATGCACTGCTATCATTCTTATCCATTTCACAGGGGCAGTTCATATCTTCAAACTGTTTCCTTCTCTTTTGCTCATAGGATGGCAAGTATTCTGTCTGACTCATTTTTGCGAATGTATCCGCAAATAACTCGGCTTTCTCTTCCCTAGTTTTATACACCATATCATTTTCATACAAAGGAGGATCAGGAAGATTATAGACACCCTTTATTTGCTTTATTTCTCCCCACAGTTTTGAAGAGGCAGTTGGGTTGCTAGTACAGTCGTTAATCAGATTTGTGTAGTACATCTTTTTGGCAGCAGCCACTGTTTTATTACTAAAACTATTAGCCTGTTTATACTTGTTGTGCAGTTCTGATACTCTTTCTTTGGATTCGATTTTTCGATACCTATGCCAGTTTTTGAAAGCCTCTGTTTTCTTTTTGACTGCTATTTCACATGAGCTGTTCCACCAAGGATTACCAGACCGTTTTGGATTGGCTATATACTTTACTTTTGGAATTGAACCATCAGCAGCCTTCAGAATAACATTCCTTAGAGACCGATAACAAATTTCTAAATCTTCTTGTGATGTAACATCAGTGTTGAAATTTAAATCAGCAGAGTAATAAGCCAGCATATTACCAAACAGATCCCAGTTTGCTTTCTTTTCATTATATTTCAACCCCATATTATCTTTAATTATGATCTCATGTTTTACAGACAATACCATTTCAACTGGAAGGTGGTCACTCCCCAGTGGTGTTTTGAGAACTTGCCATTCACAGTATGGATTTATATCAGTCGACACCAAAGAGATGTCTATTGAAGAATTTTTTTGATCTGCCCGATCAGCGATTCTTGTTATTGAACCATCATTTAATATAGTTAAGTTAGAATGAACTATGGTATTCGCTAGATATTCATTGTTGGTTGTGAATTCGCAATTTTTGTCCGACCACAAGGCATGGTGCGCATTAAAATCCCCTAGAATTATCCAGCTATGGGATAAATCTAAATCCATTAACCAGTCAGCTTCACCTCTTGAAACTCCATCAGGGTAGTAACAGTTAACTACAATTAATGTTTTATCTAAGACAGAAAGCTCTATAGTTGAAGAATACAAACGTTTGTCTATACTATAACATGGTGGTTTTCTAGCTTTATATATGATTGAATCTGAAATATAGGTTGCAACTTTAACTTTTCCTTTGCGCTCTGTTTCATCAATAACTGGAGGGTAGAAGTAACCCTCTAACTTAGGGAGATTGCTTTTATAACAATTGAGGGACTGGAGGGCAATTATATGATAGTTGTGATCTTGCAGAAAATGGACCAGATAGTCAAAATTACATTTACTTCTACAGTTCCATTGCAAAAAGCGAAATAGGCCTGCGCCACACCCATCATCATTACATCCTGCTGTCTGCATAAGTGAATAGATACATAGAATAAAGAGTATCTGTCTAATGTACTTCAGGAAAAGAAAAAATAAAGACACATTTACCTTACATACAATCATTTGGAATTCACACGGCAATTTGACAATATTGATTTCAGTTCAGAGATGGAGGACGTCATGACGCCCGTTATGGTTTTCATGATGCTGACAAACTGATAAGAAAGGTTTTCCAAAAACGTGATTATACTTCCAAGTACAAAATCAGAAGGATCGGAAATTGCAGACGCTGGTGAGATTGATTCTTTTCTCTGATTGGAGTTGGTCTTCACAAATGTTGGTTGACGTGTATTGACAGGGGTTTTGCAGGATGGTGTTGATTGTTCTGAACAGCTTGATGATTGATCAGATGCAGACTGCTGTGAGCTGATATGTTTCCGTAATGGTGTTGACTGTTCTGAACAGCTAGATGATTTGCCAGATTTGTTATTTTCTTGTGTGTTGTCAGTTCTATCTTCCA